>NW_026912054.1:2478769-2788615 GCF_963662255.1 Cinclus cinclus | reverse complement strand
AATGAATCATTTGAGTCTTGGCCTCTATGGTGTCATAATATTTCCATGATTTATTGTGCCCCATGCTTTCACAATTCATTCCTGGCCCTATTACAACCCCTGGTGTCACAATGGATCATTAGATTGTTAGCCTCCCTTGGGTCACAATGGTTCCCTGCTTCTCTTAACCTCTGTGGTGTCACAATGCATTCCAAGCCCTTTTAGGCCACTTGATGTCACAAAGAATCATTTGATTCTTGGCCTCCAGGGTGCCATAATAGATCCTTGCTTCTATAGGTCCCCATGCTGTCACAGTTCATCCGTGGTCCTTTTGCGCCCCCTGGTATCAAAAGGGAATCTTGGATAGTTAGCCTGCATTGGGTGACAATGGTTCCTTGCTTCTCTTAACCTCTGTGGTGTCACAATGTATCCCATGCCCTTTTAGGCCACTTGGTGTCACAATGAATCATTTGATTCTTGGCCTTCATGGTGTCATAATAGATCCTTGCTTCTATAGGTCCCCATGCTTTCACAATTCATCCCTGGCCCTATTACAACCCCTGGTGTCACAATGGATCATTAGATTGTTAGCCTCCCTTGGGTCACAATGGTTTCTTGCTTCTCTTAACCTCTGTGGTGTCACAATGCATTCCAAGCCCTTTTAGGCCACTTGATGTCACAATGAATCATTTGATTCTTGGCCTCCATGGTGTCATAATAGATCCTTGCTTCTATAGGTCCCCATGCTGTCACAGTTCATCCGTGGTCCTTTTGCGCCCCCTGGTGTCAAAAGGGAATCTTGGATAGTTAGCCTGCTTTGGGTGACAATGGTTCCTTGCTTCTCTTAACCTCTGTGGTGTCACAATGCATCCCATGCCCTTTTAGGCCACTTGGTGTTACAATGAATCATTTGAGTCTTGGCCTCTATGGTGTCAGAATGTTTCTATGTTTTTCTTGGGCCCCATGCTTTCACAATTCATCCCTGGCCCTATTACAACCCCTGGTGTCACAATGGATCATTAGATTGTTAGCCTCCCTTGGGTCACAATGGTTCCTTGCTTCTCTTAACCTCTGTGGTGTCACAATGCATTCCAAGCCCTTTTAGGCCACTTGATGTCACAATGAATCATTTGATTCTTGGCCTTCATGGTGTCATAATAGATCCTTGCTTCTATAGGTCCCCATGCTGTCACAGTTCATCCGTGGTCCTTTTGCGCCCCCTGGTGTCAAAAGGGATTCTTAGATTGTTAGCCTGCATTGGGTCACAATGGTTCCCTGCTTCTCTTAACCTCTGTGGTGTCACAATGCATCCCATGCCCTTTTAGGCCACTTGGTGTTACAATGAATCATTTGAGTCTTGGCCTCTATGGTGTCATAATATTTCCATGATTTATTGTGCCCCATGCTTTCACAATTCATTCCTGGCCCTATTACAACCCCTGGTGTCACAATGGATCATTAGATTGTTAGCCTCCCTTGGGTCACAATGGTTCCCTGCTTCTCTTAACCTCTGTGGTGTCACAATGCATTCCAAGCCCTTTTAGGCCACTTGATGTCACAAAGAATCATTTGATTCTTGGCCTCCAGGGTGCCATAATAGATCCTTGCTTCTATAGGTCCCCATGCTGTCACAGTTCATCCGTGGTCCTTTTGCGCCCCCTGGTATCAAAAGGGAATCTTGGATAGTTAGCCTGCATTGGGTGACAATGGTTCCTTGCTTCTCTTAACCTCTGTGGTGTCACAATGTATCCCATGCCCTTTTAGGCCACTTGGTGTCACAATGAATCATTTGATTCTTGGCCTTCATGGTGTCATAATAGATCCTTGCTTCTATAGGTCCCCATGCTTTCACAATTCATCCCTGGCCCTATTACAACCCCTGGTGTCACAATGGATCATTAGATTGTTAGCCTCCCTTGGGTCACAATGGTTTCTTGCTTCTCTTAACCTCTGTGGTGTCACAATGCATTCCAAGCCCTTTTAGGCCACTTGATGTCACAATGAATCATTTGATTCTTGGCCTCCATGGTGTCATAATAGATCCTTGCTTCTATAGGTCCCCATGCTGTCACAGTTCATCCGTGGTCCTTTTGCGCCCCCTGGTGTCAAAAGGGAATCTTGGATAGTTAGCCTGCTTTGGGTGACAATGGTTCCTTGCTTCTCTTAACCTCTGTGGTGTCACAATGCATCCCATGCCCTTTTAGGCCACTTGGTGTTACAATGAATCATTTGAGTCTTGGCCTCTATGGTGTCAGAATGTTTCTATGTTTTTCTTGGGCCCCATGCTTTCACAATTCATCCCTGGCCCTATTACAACCCCTGGTGCCACAATGGATCATTAGATTGTTAGCCTCCCTTGGGTCACAATGGTTCCTTGCTTCTCTTAACCTCTGTGGTGTCACAATGCATTCCAAGACCTTTTAGGCCACTTGATGTCACAATGAATCATTTGATTCTTGGCCTTCATGGTGTCATAATAGATCCTTGCTTCTATAGGTCCCCATGCTGTCACAGTTCATCCGTGGTCCTTTTGCAACCCCTGGTGTCAAAAGGGATTCTTAGATTGTTAGCCTGCATTGGGTCACAATGGTTCCCTGCTTCTCTTAACCTCTGTGGTGTCACAATGCATCCCATGCCCTTTTAGGCCACTTGGTGTTACAATGAATCATTTGAGTCTTGGCCTCTATGGTGTCATAATTTTTCCATGATTAATTGTGCCCCATGCTTTCACAATTCATCCCTGGCCCTATTACAACCCCTGGTGTCACAATGGATCATTAGATTGTTAGCCTCCCTTGGGACACAATGGTTCCTTGCTTCTCTTAACCTCTGTGGTGTCACAATGCATTCCAAGCCCTTTTAGGCCACTTGATGTCACAATGAATCATTTGATTCTTGGCCTTCATGGTGTCATAATAGATCCTTGCTTCTATAGGTCCCCATGATGTCACAGTTCATCCGTGGTCCTTTTTCGCCACCTGGTGTCAAAAGGGATTCTTAGATTGTTAGCCTGCATTGGGTCACAATGGTTCCTTGCTTCTCTTAACCTCTGTGGTGTCACAATGCATCCCATGCCCTTTTAGGCCACTTGGTGTTACAATGAATCATTTGAGTCTTGGCCTCTATGGTGTCAAAATGTTTCCATGTTTTTCTTGGGCTCCATGCTTTCACAATTCATCCCTGGCCCTATTACAACCCCTGGTGTCACAATGGGTCATTAGATTGTTAGCCTCCCTTGGGTCACAATGGTTCCCTGCTTCTCTTAACCTCTGTGGTGTCACAATGCATTCCAAGCCCTTTTAGGCCACTTGATGTCACAATGAATCATTTGATTCTTGGCCTTCATGGTGTCATAATAGATCCTTGCTTCTATAGGTCCCCATGCCGTCACAGTTCATCCGTGGTCCTTTTGCGCCCCCTGGTGTCAATAGGGATCCTTAGATTGTTAGCCTGCATTGGGTCACAATGGTTCCTTGCTTCTCTTAACCCCTGTGGTGTCACAATGCATCCCATGCCCTTTTAGGCCACTTGGTGTTACAATGAATCATTTGAGTCTTGGCCTCTATGGTGTCAGAATGTTTCCATGTTTTTCTTGGGCCCCATGCTTTCACAAGTCATCCCTGGCCCTATTACAACCCCTGGTGTCGCAATGGATCATTAGATTGTTAGCCTCCCTTGGGTCACAATGGTTCCTAGCTTCTCTTAACCTCTGTGGTGTCACAATGCATTCCAAGCCCTTTTAGGCCACTTGATGTCACAATGAATCATTTGATTCTTGGCCTTCATGGTGTCATAATATATCCTTGCTTCTATAGGTCCCCATGTTGTCACAATTCATCCGTGGTCCTTTTGCGCCCCCTGGTGTCAATAGGGATTCTTAGATTGTTAGCCTGCATTGCGTCACAATGGTTCCTTGCTTCTCTTAACCTCTGTGGTGTCACAATGCATCCCCTGCCCTTTTAGGCCACTTGATGTCACAATGAATCATTTCAGTCTTGGCCTCTATGGTGTCAGAAGGTTTGCATGTTTTTCTTGGGCCCCATGCTTTCACAATTCATCCCTGGCCCTATTACAACCCCTGGTGTCACAATGGATCATTAGATTGTTAGCCTCCCTTGGGTCACAATGGTTCCTTGCTTCTCTTAACCTCTGTGGTGTCACAATGCATTCCAAGCCCTTTTAGGCCACTTGATGTCACAATGAATCATTTGATTCTTGGCCTTCATGGTGTCATAATAGATCCTTGCTTCTATAGGTCCCCATGTTGTCACAGTTCATCCGTGGTCCTTTTGCGCCCCCTGGTGTCAAAAGGGATTCTTAGATTGTTAGCCTGCATTGGGTCACAATGGTTCCTTGCTTCTCTTAACCTCTGTGGTGTCACAATGCATCCCATGCCCTTTAAGGCCACTGGGTGTTACAATGAATCATTTGATTCTTGGCCTTCATGGTGTCATAATAGATCCTTGCTTCTATAGGTCCCCATGCCGTCACAGTTCATCCGTGGTCCTTTTGCGCCCCCTGGTGTCAAAAGGGATCCTTAGATTGTTAGCCTGCATTGGGTCACAATGGTTCCTTGCTTCTCTTAACCCCTGTGGTGTCACAATGCATCCCATGCCCTTTTAGGCCACTTGGTGTTACAATGAATCATTTGAGTCTTGGCCTCGATGGTGTCAGAATGTTTCCATGTTTTTCTTGGGCCCCATGCTTTCACAATTCATCCCTGGCCCTATTACAACCCCTGGTGTCGCAATGGATCATTAGATTGTTAGCCTCCCTTGGGTCACAATGGTTCCTAGCTTCTCTTAACCTCTGTGGTGTCACAATGCATTCCAAGCCCTTTTAGGCCACTTGATGTCACAATGAATCATTTGATTCTTGGCCTTCATGGTGTCATAATAGATCCTTGCTTCTATAGGTCCCCATGTTGTCACAATTCATCCGTGGTCCTTTTGCGCCCCCTGGTGTCAATAGGGATTCTTAGATTGTTAGCCTGCATTGCGTCACAATGGTTCCTTGCTTCTCTTAACCTCTGTGGTGTCACAATGCATCCCATGCCCTTTTAGGCCACTTGATGTCACAATGAATCATTTGATTCTTGGCCTTCATGGTGTCATAATAGATCCTTGCTTCTATAGGTCCCCATGCTGTCACAGTTCTTCCGTGGTCCTTTTGCGCCCCCTGGTGTCAGAAGGGAATCTTAGATAGTTAGCTTGCATTGGGTCACAAATGTTCCTTTCTTCTCTTAACCTCTGTGGTGTCACAATGCATCTCATGCCCTTTAAGGCCACTTGGTGTTACAATGAATCATTTGAGTCTTGGCCTCTATGGTGTCAAAATATTTCCATGTTTTTCTTGGGCTCCATGCTTTCACAATTCATTCCTGGCCCTATTACAACCCCTGGTGTCACAATGGATCATTAGATTGTTAGCCTCCCTTGGGACACAATGGTTCCTTGCTTCTCTTAACCTCTGTGGTGTCACAATGCATTCCAAGCCCTTTTAGGCCACTTGATGTCACAATGAATCATTTGATTCTTGGCCTTCATGGTGTCATAATAGATCCTTGCTTCTATAGGTCCCCATGATGTCACAGTTCATCCGTGGTCCTTTTGCGCCACCTGGTGTCAAAAGGGATTCTTAGATTGTTAGCCTGCATTGGGTCACAATGGTTCCTTGCTTCTCTTAACCTCTGTGGTGTCACAATGCATCCCATGCCCTTTTAGGCCACTTGGTGTTACAATGAATCATTTGAGTCTTGGCCTCTATGGTGTCAAAATGTTTCCATGTTTTTCTTGGGCTCCATGCTTTCACAATTCATCCCTGGCCCTATTACAACCCCTGGTGTCACAATGGGTCATTAGATTGTTAGCCTCCCTTGGGTCACAATGGTTCCCTGCTTCTCTTAACCTCTGTGGTGTCACAATGCATTCCAAGCCCTTTTAGGCCACTTGATGTCACAATGAATCATTTGATTCTTGGCCTTCATGGTGTCATAATAGATCCTTGCTTCTATAGGTCCCCATGCCGTCACAGTTCATCCGTGGTCCTTTTGCGCCCCCTGGTGTCAAAAGGGATCCTTAGATTGTTAGCCTGCATTGGGTCACAATGGTTCCTTGCTTCTCTTAACCCCTGTGGTGTCACAATGCATCCCATGCCCTTTTAGGCCACTTGGTGTTACAATGAATCATTTGAGTCTTGGCCTCTATGGTGTCAGAATGTTTCCATGTTTTTCTTGGGCCCCATGCTTTCACAAGTCATCCCTGGCCCTATTACAACCCCTGGTGTCACAATGGATCATTATATTGTTAGCCTCCCTTGGGTCACAATGGTTCCTTGCTTCTCTTAACCTCTGTGGTGTCACAATGCAACCCATGCCCTTTTAGGCCACTTGATGTCACAATGAATCATTTGATTCTTGGCCTTCATGGTGTCATAATATATCCTTGCTTCTATAGGTCCCCATGTTGTCACAATTCATCCGTGGTCCTTTTGCGCCCCCTGGTGTCAATAGGGATTCTTAGATTGTTAGCCTGCATTGCGTCACAATGGTTCCTTGCTTCTCTTAACCTCTGTGGTGTCACAATGCATCCCATGCCCTTTTAGGCCACTTGATGTCACAATGAATCATTTGATTCTTGGCCTTCATGGTGTCATAATAGATCCTTGCTTCTATAGGTCCCCATGCTGTCACAGTTCTTCCGTGGTCCTTTTGCGCCCCCTGGTGTCAGAAGGGAATCTTAGATAGTTAGCTTGCATTGGGTCACAAATGTTCCTTTCTTCTCTTAACCCCTGTGGTGTCACAATGCATCTCATGCCCTTTTAGGCCACTTGGTGTTACAATGAATCATTTGAGTCTTGGCCTCTATGGTGTCAGAATGTTTCCATGTTTTTCTTGGGCCCCATGCTTTCACAATTCATCCGTGGCCCTATTAC
The DNA here is from genome assembly GCF_963662255.1 of Cinclus cinclus. Taxonomy (NCBI): domain Eukaryota; kingdom Metazoa; phylum Chordata; class Aves; order Passeriformes; family Cinclidae; genus Cinclus; species Cinclus cinclus. Next base: position 2,781,703 of record NW_026912054.1, on the reverse strand, counting down.
AACCCCTGGTGTCAAAAGGGGATCATTAGATTGTTAGCCTCCCCTGGGTCACAATGGTTCCTTGCTTCTCTTAACCTCTGTGGTGTCACAATGCATTCCAAGCCTTTTTAGGCCACTTGATGTCACAATGAATCATTTGATTCTTCTCCTTCATGGTGTCATAATAGATCCTTGCTTCTATAGGTCCCCATGCTGTCACAGTTCATCCGTGGTCCTTTTGCGCCCCCTGGTGTCAAAAGGTATTCTTAGATTGTTAGCCTGCATTGGGTCACAATGGTTCCCTGCTTCTCTTAACCTCTGTGGTGTCACAATGCATCCCATGCCCTTTTAGGCCACTTGGTGTTACAATGAATCATTTGAGTCTTGGCCTATATGGTGTCATAATATTTCCATGATTTATTGTGCCCCATGCTTTCACAATTCATCCCTGGCCCCATTAAAACCCCTGGTGTCACAGGGGATCATTAGATTGTTAACCTCCCTTGGATCACAATTGTTCCCTGCTTCTCTTAACCTCTGTGGTGTCACAATGCATACCATGCCCTTTTAGGCCACTTGATGTCACAATGAATCATTTGATTCTTGGCCTTCATGGTGTCATAATAGATCCTTGCTTCTATAGGTCCCCATGCTGTCACAGTTCATCCGTGGTCCTTTTGCGCCCCCTGGTGTCAAAAGGGATTCTTAGATTGTTAGCCTGCTTTGGGTCACAAGGGTTCCTTGCTTCTCTTAACCTCTGTGGTGTCACAATGCATCCCATGCCCTTTTAGGCCACTTGGTGTTACAATGAATCATTTGAGTCTTGGCCTCTATGGTGTCATAATATTTCCATGTCTTTATTGGGCCCCATGCTTTCACAATTCATCCCTGGCCCTATTACAACCCCTGGTCTCACAATGGATCATTAGATTGTTAGACTCCCTTGGGTCACAATGGTTCCCTGCTTCTCTTAACCTCTGTGGTGTCACAATGCATTCCAAGCCCTTTTAGGCCACTTGATGTCACAAAGAATCATTTGATTCTTGGCCTCCAGGGTGCCATAATAGATCCTTGCTTCTATAGGTCCCCATGCTGTCACAGTTCATCCGTGGTCCTTTTGCGCCCCCTGGTATCAAAAGGGAATCTTGGATAGTTAGCCTGCATTGGGTGACAATGGTTCCTGGCTTTTCTTAACCTCTGTGGTGTCACAATGCATCCCATGCCCTTTTAGGCCACTTGGTGTCACAATGAATCATTTGATTCTTGGCCTTCATGGTGTCATAATAGATCCTTGCTTCTATAGGTCCCCATGCTTTCACAATTCATCCCTGGCCCTATTACAACCCCGGGAGTCACAATGGATCATTAGATTGTTAGCCTCCCTTGGGTCACAATGGTTTCTTGCTTCTCTTAACCTCTGTGGTGTCACAATGCATTCCAAGCCCTTTTAGGCCACTTGATGTCACAATGAATCATTTGATTCTTGGCCTTCATGGTGTCATAATAGATCCTTGCTTCTATAGGTCCCCATGCTGTCACAGTTCATCCGTGGTCCTTTTGCGCCCCCTGGTGTCAAAAGGGAATCTTGGATAGTTAGCCTGCATTGGGTGACAATGGTTCCTTGCTTCTCTTAACCTCTGTGGTGTCACAATGCATCCCATGCCCTTTTAGGCCACTTGGTGTTACAATGAATCATTTGAGTCTTGGCCTCTATGGTGTCAGAATGTTTCCATGTTTTTCTTGGGCCCCATGCTTTCACAATTCATCCCTGGCCCTATTACAACCCCTGGTGTCACAATGGATCATTAGATTGTTAGCCTCCCTTGGGTCACAATGGTTCCTTGCTTCTCTTAACCTCTGTGGTGTCACAATGCATTCCAAGCCCTTTTAGGCCACTTGATGTCACAATGAATCATTTGATTCTTGGCCTTCATGGTGTCATAATAGATCCTTGCTTCTATAGGTCCCCATGCTGTCACAGTTCATCCGTGGTCCTTTTGCGCCCCCTGGTGTCAAAAGGGATTCTTAGATTGTTAGCCTGCATTGGGTCACAATGGTTCCCTGCTTCTCTTAACCTCTGTGGTGTCACAATGCATCCCATGCCCTTTTAGGCCACTTGGTGTTACAATGAATCATTTGAGTCTTGGCCTCTATGGTGTCATAATTTTTCCATGATTAATTGTGCCCCATGCTTTCACAATTCATCCCTGGCCCTATTACAACCCCTGGTGTCACAGGGGATCATTAGATTGTTAGCCTCCCTTGGGACACAATGGTTCCTTGCTTCTCTTAACCTCTGTGGTGTCACAATGCATTCCAAGCCCTTTTAGGCCACTTGATGTCAAAATGAATCATTTGATTCTTGGCCTTCATGGTGTCAGAATAGATCCTTGCTTCTATAGGTCCCCATGCTTTCACAGTTCATCCGTGGTCCTTTTGCAACCCCTGGTGTCAAAAGGGATTCTTAGATTGTTAGCCTGCATTGGGTCACAATGGTTCCTTGCTTCTCTTAACCCCTGTGGTGTCACAATGCATCCCATGCCCTTTTAGGCCACTTGGTGTTACAATGAATTATTTGAGTCTTGGCCTCTATGGTGTCAAAATGTTTCCATGTTTTTCTTGGGCTCCATGCTTTCACAATTCATCCCTGGCCCTATTACAACCCCTGGTGTCACAATGGATCATTAGATTGTTAGCCTCCCTTGGGTCACAATGGTTCCTTGCTTCTCTTAACCTCTGTGGTGTCACAATGCATTCCAAGCCCTTTTAGGCCACTTGATGTCACAATGAATCATTTGATTCTTCTCCTTCATGGTGTCATAATAAATCCTCGCTTCTATTGGTCCCCATGCTGTCACAGTTCATCCGTGGTCCTTTTGCGCCCCCTGGTGTCAAAAGGGAATCTTAGATAGTTAGCCTGCATTGGGTCACAATGGTTCCTTGCTTCTCTTAACCTCTGTGGTGTCACAATGCATCCCATGCCCTTTTAGGCCACTTGGTGTTACAATGAATCATTTGAGTCTTGGCCTCTATGTTGTCATAATTTTTCCATGTTTTTCTTGGGCCCCATGCTTCCACAATTCATCCCTGGCCCTATTACAACCCCTGGTGTCACAATGGATCATTAGATTGTTAGACTCCCTTGGGTCACAATGGTTCCCTGCTTCTCTTAACCTCTGTGGTGTCACAATGCATTCCAAGCCCTTTTAGGCCACTTGATGTCACAAAGAATCATTTGATTCTTGGCCTCCAGGGTGCCATAATAGATCCTTGCTTCTATAGGTCCCCATGCTGTCACAGTTCATCCGTGGTCCTTTTGCGCCCCCTGGTATCAAAAGGGAATCTTGGATAGTTAGCCTGCATTGGGTGACAATGGTTCCTTGCTTTTCTTAACCTCTGTGGTGTCACAATGCATCCCATGCCCTTTTAGGCCACTTGGTGTCACAATGAATCATTTGATTCTTGGCCTTCATGGTGTCATAATAGATCCTTGCTTCTATAGGTCCCCATGCTTTCACAATTCATCCCTGGCCCTATTACAACCCCTGGTGTCACAATGGATCATTAGATTGTTAGCCTCCCTTGGGTCACAATGGTTTCTTGCTTCTCTTAACCTCTGTGGTGTCACAATGCATTCCAAGCCCTTTTAGGCCACTTGATGTCACAATGAATCATTTGATTCTTGCCCTCCATGGTGTCATAATAGATCCTTGCTTCTATAGGTCCCCATGCTGTCACAGTTCATCCGTGGTCCTTTTGCGCCCCCTGGTGTCAAAAGGGAATCTTGGATAGTTAGCCTGCATTGGGTGACAATGGTTCCTTGCTTCTCTTAACCTCTGTGGTGTCACAATGCATCCCATGCCCTTTTAGGCCACTTGGTGTTACAATGAATCATTTGAGTCTTGGCCTCTATGGTGTCAGAATGTTTCCATGTTTTTCTTGGGCCCCATGTTTTCACAATTCATCCCTGGCCCTATTACAACCCCTGGTGTCACAATGGATCATTAGATTGTTAGCCTCCCTTGGGTCACAATGGTTCCTTGCTTCTCTTAACCTCTGTGGTGTCACAATGCATTCCAAGCCCTTTTAGGCCACTTGATGTCACAATGAATCATTTGATTCTTGGCCTTCATGGTGTCATAATAGATCCTTGCTTCTATAGGTCCCCATGCTGTCACAGTTCATCCGTGGTCCTTTTGCGCCCCCTGGTGTCAAAAGGGATTCTTAGATTGTTAGCCTGCATTGGGTCACAATGGTTCCCTGCTTCTCTTAACCTCTGTGGTGTCACAATGCATCCCATGCCCTTTAAGGCCACTTGGTGTTACAATGAATCATTTGAGTCTTGGCCTCTATGGTGTCATAATTTTTCCATGATTAATTGTGCCCCATGCTTTCACAATTCATCCCTGGCCCTATTACAACCCCTGGTGTCACAGGGGATCATTAGATTGTTAGCCTCCCTTGGGACACAATGGTTCCTTGCTTCTCTTAACCTCTGTGGTGTCACAATGCATTCCAAGCCCTTTTAGGCCACTTGATGTCAAAATGAATCATTTGATTCTTGGCCTTCATGGTGTCAGAATAGATCCTTGCTTCTATAGGTCCCCATGCTTTCACAGTTCATCCGTGGTCCTTTTGCAACCCCTGGTGTCAAAAGGGATTCTTAGATTGTTAGCCTGCATTGGGTCACAATGGTTCCTTGCTTCTCTTAACCCCTGTGGTGTCACAATGCATCCCATGCCCTTTTAGGCCACTTGGTGTTACAATGAATTATTTGAGTCTTGGCCTCTATGGTGTCAAAATGTTTCCATGTTTTTCTTGGGCTCCATGCTTTCACAATTCATCCCTGGCCCTATTACAACCCCTGGTGTCACAATGGATCATTAGATTGTTAGCCTCCCTTGGGTCACAATGGTTCCTTGCTTCTCTTAACCTCTGTGGTGTCACAATGCATTCCAAGCCCTTTTAGGCCACTTGATGTCACAATGAATCATTTGATTCTTCTCCTTCATGGTGTCATAATAAATCCTCGCTTCTATTGGTCCCCATGCTGTCACAGTTCATCCGTGGTCCTTTTGCGCCCCCTGGTGTCAAAAGGGAATCTTAGATAGTTAGCCTGCATTGGGTCACAATGGTTCCTTGCTTCTCTTAACCTCTGTGGTGTCACAATGCATCCCATGCCCTTTTAGGCCACTTGGTGTTACAATGAATCATTTGAGTCTTGGCCTCTATGTTGTCATAATTTTTCCATGTTTTTCTTGGGCCCCATGCTTCCACAATTCATCCCTGGCCCTATTACAACCCCTGGTGTCACAATGGATCATTAGATTGTTAGACTCCCTTGGGTCACAATGGTTCCCTGCTTCTCTTAACCTCTGTGGTGTCACAATGCATTCCAAGCCCTTTTAGGCCACTTGATGTCACAAAGAATCATTTGATTCTTGGCCTCCAGGGTGCCATAATAGATCCTTGCTTCTATAGGTCCCCATGCTGTCACAGTTCATCCGTGGTCCTTTTGCGCCCCCTGGTATCAAAAGGGAATCTTGGATAGTTAGCCTGCATTGGGTGACAATGGTTCCTTGCTTTTCTTAACCTCTGTGGTGTCACAATGCATCCCATGCCCTTTTAGGCCACTTGGTGTCACAATGAATCATTTGATTCTTGGCCTTCATGGTGTCATAATAGATCCTTGCTTCTATAGGTCCCCATGCTTTCACAATTCATCCCTGGCCCTATTACAACCCCTGGTGTCACAATGGATCATTAGATTGTTAGCCTCCCTTGGGTCACAATGGTTTCTTGCTTCTCTTAACCTCTGTGGTGTCACAATGCATTCCAAGCCCTTTTAGGCCACTTGATGTCACAATGAATCATTTGATTCTTGCCCTCCATGGTGTCATAATAGATCCTTGCTTCTATAGGTCCCCATGCTGTCACAGTTCATCCGTGGTCCTTTTGCGCCCCCTGGTGTCAAAAGGGAATCTTGGATAGTTAGCCTGCATTGGGTGACAATGGTTCCTTGCTTCTCTTAACCTCTGTGGTGTCACAATGCATCCCATGCCCTTTTAGGCCACTTGGTGTTACAATGAATCATTTGAGTCTTGGCCTCTATGGTGTCAGAATGTTTCCATGTTTTTCTTGGGCCCCATGCTTTCACAATTCATCCCTGGCCCTATTACAACCCCTGGTGTCACAATGGATCATTAGATTGTTAGCCTCCCTTGGGTCACAATGGTTCCTTGCTTCTCTTAACCTCTGTGGTATCACAATGCATTCCAAGCCCTTTTAGGCCACTTGATGTCACAATGAATCATTTGATTCTTGGCCTTCATGGTGTCATAATAGATCCTTGCTTCTATAGGTCCCCATGCTGTCACAGTTCATCCGTGGTCCTTTTGCGCCCCCTGGTGTCAAAAGGGATTCTTAGATTGTTAGCCTGCATTGGGTCACAATGGTTCCTTGCTTCTCTTAACCTCTGTGGTGTCACAATGCATCCCATGCCCTTTAAGGCCACTTGGTGTTACAATGAATCATTTGAGTCTTGGCCTCTATGGTGTCATAATTTTTCCATGATTAATTGTGCCCCATGCTTTCACAATTCATCCCTGGCCCTATTACAACCCCTGGTGTCACAGGGGATCATTAGATTGTTAGCCTCCCTTGGGTCACAATGGTTCCTTGCTTCTCTTAACCTCTGTGGTGTCACAATGCATTCCAAGCCCTTTTAGGCCACTTGATGTCACAATGAATCATTTGATTCTTGGCCTTCATGGTGTCAGAATAGATCCTTGTTTCTATAGGTCCCCATGCTTTCACAGTTCATCCGTGGTCCTTTTGCAACCCCTGGTGTCAAAAGGGATTCTTAGATTGTTAGCCTGCATTGGGTCACAATGGTTCCTTGCTTCTCTTAACCTCTGTGGTGTCACAATGCATCCCATGCCCTTTTAGGCCACTTGGTGTTACAATGAATCATTTGAGTCTTGGCCTCTATGGTGTCATAATTTTTCCATGTTTTTCTTGGGCCCCATGCTTTCACAATTCATCCCTGGCCCTATTACAACCCCTGGTGTCACAATGGATCATTAGATTGTTAGCCTCCATTGGGTCACAATGGTTCCTTGCTTCTCTTAACCTCTGTGGTGTCACAATGCATTCCAAGCCCTTTTAGGCCACTTGATGTCACAATGAATCATTTGATTCTTGGCCTTCATGGTGTCATAATAGATCCTTGCTTCTATAGGTCCCCATGCTGTCACAGTTCATCCGTGGTCCTTTTGCGCCCCCTGGTGTCAAAAGGGATTCTTAGATTATTAGCCTGCATTGGGTCACAATGGTTCCCTGCTTCTCTTAACCTCTGTGGTGTCACAATGCATCCCATGCCCTTTTAGGCCACTTGGTGTTACAATGAATTATTTGAGTCTTGGCCTCTATGGTGTCAAAATGTTTCCATGTTTTTCTTGGGCTCCATGCTTTCACAATTCATCCCTGGCCCTATTACAACCCCTGGTGTCACAATGGATCATTAGATTGTTAGCCTCCCTTGGGTCACAATGGTTCCTTGCTTCTCTTAACCTCTGTGGTGTCACAATGCATTCCAAGCCCTTTTAGGCCACTTGATGTCACAATGAATCATTTGATTCTTCTCCTTCATGGTGTCATAATAAATCCTCGCTTCTATTGGTCCCCATGCTGTCACAGTTCATCCGTGGTCCTTTTGCGCCCCCTGGTGTCAAAAGGGAATCTTAGATACTTAGCCTGCATTGGGTGACAATGGTTCCTTGCTTCTCTTAACCTCTGTGGTGTCACAATGCATCCCATGCCCTTTTAGGCCACTTGGTGTTACAATGAATCATTTGAGTCTTGGCCTCTATGTTGTCATAATTGTTCCATGTTTTTCTTGGGCCCCATGCTTTCACAATTCATCCCTGGCCCTATTACAACCCCTGGTGTCACAATGGATCATTAGATTGTTAGCCTCCCTTGGGTCACAATGGTTCCTTGCTTCTCTTAACCTCTGTGGTGTCACAATGCATTCCAAGCCCTTTTAGGCCACTTGATGTCACAATGAATCATTTGATTCTTGGCCTTCATGGTGTCATAATAAATCCTTGCTTCTATAGGTCCCCATGCTGTCACAGTTCATCGGTGGTCCTTTTGCAACCCCTGGTGTCAAAAGGGATTCTTAGATTGTTAGCCTGCATTGGGTCACAATGGTTCCTTGTTTCTCTTAACCTCTGCGGTGTCACAATGCATCCCATGCCCTTTTAGGCCACTTGATGTCACAATGAATCATTTGAGTCTTGGCCTCTATGGTGTCAGAACGTTTGCATGTTTTTCTTGGGCCCCATGCTTTCACAATTCATCCCTGGCCCTATTACAACCCCTGGTGTCACAATGGATCATTAGTTTGTTAGCCTCCCTTGGGTCACAATGGTTCCTTGCTTCTCTTAACCTCTGTGGTGTCACAATGCATTCCAAGCCCTTTTAGGCCACTTGATGTCACAATGAATCATTTGATTCTTGGCCTTCATGGTGTCATAATAGATCCTTGCTTCCATAGGTCCCCATGTTGTCACAGTTCATCCGTGGTCCTTTTGCGCCCCCTGGTGTCAAAAGGGATTCTTAGATTGTTAGCCTGCATTGGGTCACAATGGTTCCTTGCTTCTCTTAACCTCTGTGGTGTCACAATGCATCCCATGCCCTTTTAGGCCACTTGATGTCACAATGAATCATTTGATTCTTGGCCTTCATGGTGTCATAATAGATCCTTGCTTCTATAGGTCCCCATGCTGTCACAGTTCATCCGTGGTCCTTTTGCGCCCCCTGGTGTCAAAAGGGATTCTTAGATTGTTAGCCTGCATTGGGTCACAATGGTTCCCTGCTTCTCTTAACCTCTGTGGTGTCACAATGCATCCCATGCCCTTTTAGGCCACTTGGTGTTACAATGAATCATTTGAGTCTTGGCCTCTATGGTGTCATAATTTTTCCATGATTAATTGTGCCCCATGCTTTCACAATTCATCCCTGGCCCTATTACAACCCCTGGTGTCACAGGGGATCATTAGATTGTTAGCCTCCCTTGGGACACAATGGTTCCTTGCTTCTCTTAACCTCTGTGGTGTCACAATGCATTCCAAGCCCTTTTAGGCCACTTGATGTCAAAATGAATCATTTGATTCTTGGCCTTCATGGTGTCAGAATAGATCCTTGCTTCTATAGGTCCCCATGCTTTCACAGTTCATCCGTGGTCCTTTTGCAACCCCTGGTGTCAAAAGGGATTCTTAGATTGTTAGCCTGCATTGGGTCACAATGGTTCCTTGCTTCTCTTAACCCCTGTGGTGTCACAATGCATCCCATGCCCTTTTAGGCCACTTGGTGTTACAATGAATTATTTGAGTCTTGGCCTCTATGGTGTCAAAATGTTTCCATGTTTTTCTTGGGCTCCATGCTTTCACAATTCATCCCTGGCCCTATTACAACCCCTGGTGTCACAATGGATCATTAGATTGTTAGCCTCCCTTGGGTCACAATGGTTCCTTGCTTCTCTTAACCTCTGTGGTGTCACAATGCATTCCAAGCCCTTTTAGGCCACTTGATGTCACAATGAATCATTTGATTCTTCTCCTTCATGGTGTCATAATAAATCCTCGCTTCTATTGGTCCCCATGCTGTCACAGTTCATCCGTGGTCCTTTTGCGCCCCCTGGTGTCAAAAGGGAATCTTAGATAGTTAGCCTGCATTGGGTCACAATGGTTCCTTGCTTCTCTTAACCTCTGTGGTGTCACAATGCATCCCATGCCCTTTTAGGCCACTTGGTGTTACAATGAATCATTTGAGTCTTGGCCTCTATGTTGTCATAATTTTTCCATGTTTTTCTTGGGCCCCATGCTTCCACAATTCATCCCTGGCCCTATTACAACCCCTGGTGTCACAATGGATCATTAGATTGTTAGACTCCCTTGGGTCACAATGGTTCCCTGCTTCTCTTAACCTCTGTGGTGTCACAATGCATTCCAAGCCCTTTTAGGCCACTTGATGTCACAAAGAATCATTTGATTCTTGGCCTCCAGGGTGCCATAATAGATCCTTGCTTCTATAGGTCCCCATGCTGTCACAGTTCATCCGTGGTCCTTTTGCGCCCCCTGGTATCAAAAGGGAATCTTGGATAGTTAGCCTGCATTGGGTGACAATGGTTCCTTGCTTTTCTTAACCTCTGTGGTGTCACAATGCATCCCATGCCCTTTTAGGCCACTTGGTGTCACAATGAATCATTTGATTCTTGGCCTTCATGGTGTCATAATAGATCCTTGCTTCTATAGGTCCCCATGCTTTCACAATTCATCCCTGGCCCTATTACAACCCCTGGTGTCACAATGGATCATTAGATTGTTAGCCTCCCTTGGGTCACAATGGTTTCTTGCTTCTCTTAACCTCTGTGGTGTCACAATGCATTCCAAGCCCTTTTAGGCCACTTGATGTCACAATGAATCATTTGATTCTTGCCCTCCATGGTGTCATAATAGATCCTTGCTTCTATAGGTCCCCATGCTGTCACAGTTCATCCGTGGTCCTTTTGCGCCCCCTGGTGTCAAAAGGGAATCTTGGATAGTTAGCCTGCATTGGGTGACAATGGTTCCTTGCTTCTCTTAACCTCTGTGGTGTCACAATGCATCCCATGCCCTTTTAGGCCACTTGGTGTTACAATGAATCATTTGAGTCTTGGCCTCTATGGTGTCAGAATGTTTCCATGTTTTTCTTGGGCCCCATGTTTTCACAATTCATCCCTGGCCCTATTACAACCCCTGGTGTCACAATGGATCATTAGATTGTTAGCCTCCCTTGGGTCACAATGGTTCCTTGCTTCTCTTAACCTCTGTGGTGTCACAATGCATTCCAAGCCCTTTTAGGCCACTTGATGTCACAATGAATCATTTGATTCTTGGCCTTCATGGTGTCATAATAGATCCTTGCTTCTATAGGTCCCCATGCTGTCACAGTTCATCCGTGGTCCTTTTGCGCCCCCTGGTGTCAAAAGGGATTCTTAGATTGTTAGCCTGCATTGGGTCACAATGGTTCCCTGCTTCTCTTAACCTCTGTGGTGTCACAATGCATCCCATGCCCTTTAAGGCCACTTGGTGTTACAATGAATCATTTGAGTCTTGGCCTCTATGGTGTCATAATTTTTCCATGATTAATTGTGCCCCATGCTTTCACAATTCATCCCTGGCCCTATTACAACCCCTGGTGTCACAGGGGATCATTAGATTGTTAGCCTCCCTTGGGACACAATGGTTCCTTGCTTCTCTTAACCTCTGTGGTGTCACAATGCATTCCAAGCCCTTTTAGGCCACTTGATGTCAAAATGAATCATTTGATTCTTGGCCTTCATGGTGTCAGAATAGATCCTTGCTTCTATAGGTCCCCATGCTTTCACAGTTCATCCGTGGTCCTTTTGCAACCCCTGGTGTCAAAAGGGATTCTTAGATTGTTAGCCTGCATTGGGTCACAATGGTTCCTTGCTTCTCTTAACCCCTGTGGTGTCACAATGCATCCCATGCCCTTTTAGGCCACTTGGTGTTACAATGAATTATTTGAGTCTTGGCCTCTATGGTGTCAAAATGTTTCCATGTTTTTCTTGGGCTCCATGCTTTCACAATTCATCCCTGGCCCTATTACAACCCCTGGTGTCACAATGGATCATTAGATTGTTAGCCTCCCTTGGGTCACAATGGTTCCTTGCTTCTCTTAACCTCTGTGGTGTCACAATGCATTCCAAGCCCTTTTAGGCCACTTGATGTCACAATGAATCATTTGATTCTTCTCCTTCATGGTGTCATAATAAATCCTCGCTTCTATTGGTCCCCATGCTGTCACAGTTCATCCGTGGTCCTTTTGCGCCCCCTGGTGTCAAAAGGGAATCTTAGATAGTTAGCCTGCATTGGGTCACAATGGTTCCTTGCTTCTCTTAACCTCTGTGGTGTCACAATGCATCCCATGCCCTTTTAGGCCACTTGGTGTTACAATGAATCATTTGAGTCTTGGCCTCTATGTTGTCATAATTTTTCCATGTTTTTCTTGGGCCCCATGCTTCCACAATTCATCCCTGGCCCTATTACAACCCCTGGTGTCACAATGGATCATTAGATTGTTAGACTCCCTTGGGTCACAATGGTTCCCTGCTTCTCTTAACCTCTGTGGTGTCACAATGCATTCCAAGCCCTTTTAGGCCACTTGATGTCACAAAGAATCATTTGATTCTTGGCCTCCAGGGTGCCATAATAGATCCTTGCTTCTATAGGTCCCCATGCTGTCACAGTTCATCCGTGGTCCTTTTGCGCCCCCTGGTATCAAAAGGGAATCTTGGATAGTTAGCCTGCATTGGGTGACAATGGTTCCTTGCTTTTCTTAACCTCTGTGGTGTCACAATGCATCCCATGCCCTTTTAGGCCACTTGGTGTCACAATGAATCATTTGATTCTTGGCCTTCATGGTGTCATAATAGATCCTTGCTTCTATAGGTCCCCATGCTTTCACAATTCATCCCTGGCCCTATTACAACCCCTGGTGTCACAATGGATCATTAGATTGTTAGCCTCCCTTGGGTCACAATGGTTTCTTGCTTCTCTTAACCTCTGTGGTGTCACAATGCATTCCAAGCCCTTTTAGGCCACTTGATGTCACAATGAATCATTTGATTCTTGCCCTCCATGGTGTCATAATAGATCCTTGCTTCTATAGGTCCCCATGCTGTCACAGTTCATCCGTGGTCCTTTTGCGCCCCCTGGTGTCAAAAGGGAATCTTGGATAGTTAGCCTGCATTGGGTGACAATGGTTCCTTGCTTCTCTTAACCTCTGTGGTGTCACAATGCATCCCATGCCCTTTTAGGCCACTTGGTGTTACAATGAATCATTTGAGTCTTGGCCTCTATGGTGTCAGAATGTTTCCATGTTTTTCTTGGGCCCCATGCTTTCACAATTCATCCCTGGCCCTATTACAACCCCTGGTGTCACAATGGATCATTAGATTGTTAGCCTCCCTTGGGTCACAATGGTTCCTTGCTTCTCTTAACCTCTGTGGTATCACAATGCATTCCAAGCCCTTTTAGGCCACTTGATGTCACAATGAATCATTTGATTCTTGGCCTTCATGGTGTCATAATAGATCCTTGCTTCTATAGGTCCCCATGCTGTCACAGTTCATCCGTGGTCCTTTTGCGCCCCCTGGTGTCAAAAGGGATTCTTAGATTGTTAGCCTGCATTGGGTCACAATGGTTCCTTGCTTCTCTTAACCTCTGTGGTGTCACAATGCATCCCATGCCCTTTAAGGCCACTTGGTGTTACAATGAATCATTTGAGTCTTGGCCTCTATGGTGTCATAATTTTTCCATGATTAATTGTGCCCCATGCTTTCACAATTCATCCCTGGCCCTATTACAACCCCTGGTGTCACAGGGGATCATTAGATTGTTAGCCTCCCTTGGGTCACAATGGTTCCTTGCTTCTCTTAACCTCTGTGGTGTCACAATGCATTCCAAGCCCTTTTAGGCCACTTGATGTCACAATGAATCATTTGATTCTTGGCCTTCATGGTGTCAGAATAGATCCTTGTTTCTATAGGTCCCCATGCTTTCACAGTTCATCCGTGGTCCTTTTGCAACCCCTGGTGTCAAAAGGGATTCTTAGATTGTTAGCCTGCATTGGGTCACAATGGTTCCTTGCTTCTCTTAACCTCTGTGGTGTCACAATGCATCCCATGCCCTTTTAGGCCACTTGGTGTTACAATGAATTATTTGAGTCTTGGCCTCTATGGTGTCAAAATGTTTCCATGTTTTTCTTGGGCTCCATGCTTTCACAATTCATCCCTGGCCCTATTACAACCCCTGGTGTCACAATGGATCATTAGATTGTTAGCCTCCCTTGGGTCACAATGGTTCCTTGCTTCTCTTAACCTCTGTGGTGTCACAATGCATTCCAAGCCCTTTTAGGCCACTTGATGTCACAATGAATCATTTGATTCTTCTCCTTCATGGTGTCATAATAAATCCTCGCTTCTATTGGTCCCCATGCTGTCACAGTTCATCCGTGGTCCTTTTGCGCCCCCTGGTGTCAAAAGGGAATCTTAGATAGTTAGCCTGCATTGGGTCACAATGGTTCCTTGCTTCTCTTAACCTCTGTGGTGTCACAATGCATCCCATGCCCTTTTAGGCCACTTGGTGTTACAATGAATCATTTGAGTCTTGGCCTCTATGGTGTCATAATTTTTCCATGTTTTTCTTGGGCCCCATGCTTTCACAATTCATCCCTGGCCCTATTACAACCCCTGGTGTCACAATGGATCATTAGATTGTTAGCCTCCATTGGGTCACAATGGTTCCTTGCTTCTCTTAACCTCTGTGGTGTCACAATGCATTCCAAGCCCTTTTAGGCCACTTGATGTCACAATGAATCATTTGATTCTTGGCCTTCATGGTGTCATAATAGATCCTTGCTTCTATAGGTCCCCATGCTGTCACAGTTCATCCGTGGTCCTTTTGCGCCCCCTGGTGTCAAAAGGGATTCTTAGATTATTAGCCTGCATTGGGTCACAATGGTTCCCTGCTTCTCTTAACCTCTGTGGTGTCACAATGCATCCCATGCCCTTTTAGGCCACTTGGTGTTACAATGAATTATTTGAGTCTTGGCCTCTATGGTGTCAAAATGTTTCCATGTTTTTCTTGGGCTCCATGCTTTCACAATTCATCCCTGGCCCTATTACAACCCCTGGTGTCACAATGGATCATTAGATTGTTAGCCTCCCTTGGGTCACAATGGTTCCTTGCTTCTCTTAACCTCTGTGGTGTCACAATGCATTCCAAGCCCTTTTAGGCCACTTGATGTCACAATGAATCATTTGATTCTTCTCCTTCATGGTGTCATAATAAATCCTCGCTTCTATTGGTCCCCATGCTGTCACAGTTCATCCGTGGTCCTTTTGCGCCCCCTGGTGTCAAAAGGGAATCTTAGATACTTAGCCTGCATTGGGTGACAATGGTTCCTTGCTTCTCTTAACCTCTGTGGTGTCACAATGCATCCCATGCCCTTTTAGGCCACTTGGTGTTACAATGAATCATTTGAGTCTTGGCCTCTATGTTGTCATAATTGTTCCATGTTTTTCTTGGGCCCCATGCTTTCACAATTCATCCCTGGCCCTATTACAACCCCTGGTGTCACAATGGATCATTAGATTGTTAGCCTCCCTTGGGTCACAATGGTTCCTTGCTTCTCTTAACCTCTGTGGTGTCACAATGCATTCCAAGCCCTTTTAGGCCACTTGATGTCACAATGAATCATTTGATTCTTCTCCTTCATGGTGTCATAATAAATCCTTGCTTCTATAGGTCCCCATGCTGTCACAGTTCATCGGTGGTCCTTTTGCAACCCCTGGTGTCAAAAGGGATTCTTAGATTGTTAGCCTGCATTGGGTCACAATGGTTCCTTGTTTCTCTTAACCTCTGCGGTGTCACAATGCATCCCATGCCCTTTTAGGCCACTTGATGTCACAATGAATCATTTGAGTCTTGGCCTCTATGGTGTCAGAACGTTTGCATGTTTTTCTTGGGCCCCATGCTTTCACAATTCATCCCTGGCCCTATTACAACCCCTGGTGTCACAATGGATCATTAGTTTGTTAGCCTCCCTTGGGTCACAATGGTTCCTTGCTTCTCTTAACCTCTGTGGTGTCACAATGCATTCCAAGCCCTTTTAGGCCACTTGATGTCACAATGAATCATTTGATTCTTGGCCTTCATGGTGTCATAATAGATCCTTGCTTCCATAGGTCCCCATGTTGTCACAGTTCATCCGTGGTCCTTTTGCGCCCCCTGGTGTCAAAAGGGATTCTTAGATTATTAGCCTGCATTGGGTCACAATGGTTCCTTGCTTCTCTTAACCTCTGTGGTGTCACAATGCATCCCATGCCCTTTTAGGCCACTTGATGTCACAATGAATCATTTGATTCTTGGCCTTCATGGTGTCATAATAGATCCTTGCTTCTATAGGTCCCCATGCTGTCACAGTTCATCCGTGGTCCTTTTGCGCCCCCTGGTGTCAAAAGGGATTCTTAGATTGTTAGCCTGCATTGGGTCACAATGGTTCCTTGCTTCTCTTAACCTCTGTGGTGTCACAATGCATCCCATGCCCTTTTAGGCCACTTGGTGTTACAATGAATCATTTGAGTCTTGGCCTCTATGGTGTCATAATATTTCCATTATTTATTGTGCCCCATGCTTTCACAATTCATCCTTGGCCCTATTACAACCCCTGGTGTCACAATGGATCATTAGATTGTTAGCCTCCCTTGGGTCACAATGGTTCCCTGCTTCTCTTAACCTCTGTGGTGTCACAATGCATTTCAAGCCCTTTTAGGCCACTTGATGTCACAATGAATCATTTGATTCTTGGCCTCCATGGTGTCATAATAGATCCTTGCTTCTATAGGTCCCCATGCTTTCACAGTTCATCCGTGGTCCTTTTGCAACCCCTGGTGTCAAAAGGGATTCTTAGATTGTTAGCCTGCATTGGGTCACAATGGTTCCTTGCTTCTCTTAACCCCTGTGGTGTCACAATGCATCCCATGCCCTTTTAGGCCACTTGGTGTTACAATGAATCATTTGAGTCTTGGCCTCTATGGTGTCAAAATGTTTCCATGTTTTTCTTGGGCTCCATGCTTTCACAATTCATCCCTGGCCCTATTACAACCCCTGGTGTCAAAAGGGATCATTAGATTGTTAGCCTCCCTTGGGTCACAATGGTTCCTTGCTTCTCTTAACCTCTGTGGTGTCACAATGCATTCCAAGCCCTTTTAGGCCACTTGATGTCACAATCAATCATTTGATTCTTGGCCTTCATGGTGTCATAATAGATCCTTGCTTCTATAGGTCCCCATGCTGTCACAGTTCATCCGTGGACCTTTTGCACCCCCTGGTGTCAAAAGGGATTCTTAGATTGTTACCCTGCATTGGGTCACAATTGTTCCTTGCTTCTCTTAACCTCTGTGGTGTCACAATGCATCCCATGCCCTTTTAGGCCACTTGATGTCACAATGAATCATTTGATTCTTGGCCTTCATGGTGTCATAATAGATCCTTGCTTCTATAGGTCCCCATGCTGTCACAGTTCATCCGTGGTTCTTTTGCGCCCCCTGGTGTCAAAAGGGATTCTTAGATTGTTAGCCTGCATTGGGTCACAATGGTTCCTTGTTTCTCTTAACCTCTGTGGTGTCACAATGCATCCCATGCACTTTTAGGCCTCTTGATGTCACAATGAATCATTTGAGTCTTGGCCTCTATGGTGTCAGAAGGTTTGCATGTTTTTCTTGGGCCCCATGCTTTCACAATTCATCCCTGGCCCTATTACAACCCCTGGTGTCACAATGGATCATTAGATTGTTAGCCTCCCTTGGGTCACAATGGTTCCTTGCTTCTCTTAACCTCTGTGGTGTCACAATGCATTCCAAGCCCTTTTAGGCCACTTGATGTCACAATGAATCATTTGATTCTTGGCCTTCATGGTGTCATAATAGATCCTTGCTTCTATAGGTCCCCATGTTGTCACAGTTCATCCGTGGTCCTTTTGCGCCCCCTGGTGTCAAAAGGGATTCTTAGATTGTTAGCCTGCATTGGGTCACAATGGTTCCTTGCTTCTCTTAACCTCTGTGGTGTCACAATGCATCCCATGCCCTTTAAGGCCACTTGATGTCACAATGAATCATTTGATTCTTGGCCTTCATGGTGTCATAATAGATCCTTGCTTCTATAGGTCCCCATGCCGTCACAGTTCATCCGTGGTCCTTTTGCGCCCCCTGGTGTCAAAAGGGATCCTTAGATTGTTAGCCTGCATTGGGTCACAATGGTTCCTTGCTTCTCTTAACCCCTGTGGTGTCACAATGCATCCCATGCCCTTTTAGGCCACTTGGTGTTACAATGAATCATTTGAGTCTTGGCCTCGATGGTGTCAGAATGTTTCCATGTTTTTCTTGGGCCCCATGCTTTCACAATTCATCCCTGGCCCTATTACAACCCCTGGTGTCGCAATGGATCATTAGATTGTTAGCCTCCCTTGGGTCACAATGGTTCCTAGCTTCTCTTAACCTCTGTGGTGTCACAATGCATTCCAAGCCCTTTTAGGCCTCTTGATGTCACAATGAATCATTTGATTCTTGGCCTTCATGGTGTCATAATAGATCCTTGTTTCTATAGGTCCCCATGTTGTCACAATTCATCCGTGGTCCTTTTGCGCCCCCTGGTGTCAATAGGGATTCTTAGATTGTTAGCCTGCATTGCGACACAATGCTTCCTTGCTTCTCTTAACCTCTGTGGTGTCACAATGCATCCCATGCCCTTTTAGGCCACTTGATGTCACAATGAATCATTTGATTCTTGGCCTTCATGGTGTCATAATAGATCCTTGCTTCTATAGGTCCCCATGCTGTCACAGTTCTTCCGTGGTCGTTTTGCGCCCCCTGGTGTCAGAAGGGAATCTTAGATTGTTAGCCTGCATTGGGTCACAAATGTTCCTTTCTTCTCTTAACCTCTGTGTTGTCACAATGCATCTCATGCCCTTTTAGGCCACTTGGTGTTACAATGAATCATTTGAGTCTTGGCCTCTATGGTGTCATAATATTTCCATGATTTATTGTGCCCCATGCTTTCACAATTCATTCCTGGCCCTATTACAACCCCTGGTGTCACAATGGATCATTAGATTGTTAGCCTCCCTTGGGACACAATGGTTCCTTGCTTCTCTTAACCTCTGTGGTGTCACAATGCATTCCAAGCCCTTTTAGGCCACTTGATGTCACAATGAATCATTTGATTCTTGGCCTTCATGGTGTCATAATAGATCCTTGCTTCTATAGGTCCCCATGCTGTCACAGTTCATCCGTGGTCCTTTTGCGCCACCTGGTGTCAAAAGGGATTCTTAGATTGTTAGCCTGCATTGGGTCACAATGGTTCCTTGCTTCTCTTAACCCCTGTGGTGTCACAATGCATCCCATGCCCTTTTAGGCCACTTGGTGTTACAATGAATCATTTGAGTCTTGGCCTCGATGGTGTCAGAATGTTTCCATGTTTTTCTTGGGCCCCATGCTTTCACAATTCATCCCTGGCCCTATTACAACCCCTGGTGTCGCAATGGATCATTAGATTGTTAGCCTCCCTTGGGTCACAATGGTTCCTAGCTTCTCTTAACCTCTGTGGTGTCACAATGCATTCCAAGCCCTTTTAGGCCACTTGATGTCACAATGAATCATTTGATTCTTGGCCTTCATGGTGTCATAATAGATCCTTGCTTCTATAGGTCCCCATGTTGTCACAATTCATCCGTGGTCCTTTTGCGCCCCCTGGTGTCAATAGGGATTCTTAGATTGTTAGCCTGCATTGCGTCACAATGGTGCCTTGCTTCTCTTAACCTCTGTGGTGTCACAATGCATCCCATGCCCTTTTAGGCCACTTGATGACACAATGAATCATTTGATTCTTGGCCTTCATGGTGTCATAATAGATCCTTGCTTCTATAGGTCCCCATGCTGTCACAGTTCTTCCGTGGTCCTTTTGCGCCCCCTTGTGTCAGAAGGGAATCTTAGATAGTTAGCCTGCATTGGGTCACAAATGTTCCTTTCTTCTCTTAACCTCTGTGTTGTCACAATGCATCTCATGCCCTTTTAGGCCACTTGGTGTTACAATGAATCATTTGAGTCTTGGCCTCTATGGTGTCATAATGTTTCCATGTTTTTCTTGGGCCCCATGCTTTCACAATTCATCCCTGGCCCTATTACAACCCCTGGTGTCACAGGGGATCATTAGATTGTTAGCCTCCCTTGGGTCACAATGGTTCCTTGCTTCTCTTAACCTCTGTGGTGTCACAATGCATTCCAAGCCTTTTTAGGCCACTTGATGTCACAATGAATCATTTGATTCTTCTCCTTCATGGTGTCATAATAGATCCTTGCTTCTATAGGTCCCCATGCTGTCACAGTTCAT
The DNA here is from genome assembly GCF_963662255.1 of Cinclus cinclus. Lineage (NCBI taxonomy): Eukaryota > Metazoa > Chordata > Aves > Passeriformes > Cinclidae > Cinclus > Cinclus cinclus. The sequence goes on along the minus strand of NW_026912054.1, from coordinate 2,761,706 downwards.
CCGTGGTCCTTTTGCGCCCCCTGGTGTCAAAAGGGATTCTTAGATTGTTAGCCTGCATTGGGTCACAATGGTTCCTTGCTTCTCTTAACCTCTGTGGTGTCACAATGCATCCCATGCCCTTTTAGGCCACTTGGTGTTACAATGAATCATTTGAGTCTTGGCCTCTATGGTGTCATAATATTTCCATGATTTATTGTGCCCCATGCTTTCACAATTCATCCCTGGCCCTATTACAACCCCTGGTGTCACAATGGATCATTAGATTGTTAGACTCCCTTGGGTCACAATGGTTCCCTGCTTCTCTTAACCTCTGTGGTGTCACAATGCATTCCAAGCCCTTTTAGGCCACTTGATGTCACAAAGAATCATTTGATTCTTGGCCTCCAGGGTGCCATAATAGATCCTTGCTTCTATAGGTCCCCATGCTGTCACAGTTCATCCGTGGTCCTTTTGCGCCCCCTGGTATCAAATGGGAATCTTGGATAGTTAGCCTGCATTGGGTGACAATGGTTCCTTGCTTCTCTTAACCTCTGTGGTGTCACAATGCATCCCATGCCCTTTTAGGCCACTTGGTGTCACAATGAATCATTTGATTCTTGCCCTTCATGGTGTCATAATAGATCCTTGCTTCTATAGGTCCCCATGCTTTCACAATTCATCACTGGCCCTATTACAACCCCGGGAGTCACAATGGATCATTAGATTGTTAGCCTCCCTTGGGTCACAATGGTTTCTTGCTTCTCTTAACCTCTGTGGTGTCACAATGCATTCCAAGCCCTTTTAGGCCACTTGATGTCACAATGAATCATTTGATTCTTGGCCTCCATGGTGTCATAATAGATCCTTGCTTCTATAGGTCCCCATGCTGTCACAGTTCATCCGTGGTCCTTTTGCGCCCCCTGGTGTCAAAAGGGAATCTTGGATAGTTAGCCTGCATTGGGTGACAATGGTTCCTTGCTTCTCTTAACCTCTGTGGTGTCACAATGCATCCCATGCCCTTTTAGGCCACTTGGTGTTACAATGAATCATTTGAGTCTTGGCCTCTATGGTGTCAGAATGTTTCCATGTTTTTCTTGGGCCCCATGCTTTCACAATTCATCCCTGGCCCTATTACAACCCCTGGTGTCACAATGGATCATTAGATTGTTAGCCTCCCTTGGGTCACAATGGTTCCTTGCTTCTCTTAACCTCTGTGGTGTCACAATGCATTCCAAGCCCTTTTAAGCCACTTGATGTCACAATGAATCATTTGATTCTTGGCCTTCATGGTGTCATAATAAATCCTTGCTTCTATAGGTCCCCATGCTGTCACAGTTCATCCGTGGTCCTTTTGCGCCCCCTGGTGTCAAAAGGGATTCTTAGATTGTTAGCCTGCATTGGGTCACAATGGTTCCCTGCTTCTCTTAACCTCTGTGGTGTCACAATGCATCCCATGCCCTTTTAGGCCACTTGGTGTTACAATGAATCATTTGAGTCTTGGCCTCTATGGTGTCATAATTTTTCCATGATTAATTGTGCCCCATGCTTTCACAATTCATCCCTGGCCCTATTACAACCCCTGGTGTCAAAAGGGATCATTAGATTGTTAGCCTCCCTTGGGTCACAATGGTTCCTTGCTTCTCTTAACCTCTGTGGTGTCACAATGCATTCCAAGCCCTTTTAGGCCACTTGATGTCAAAATGAATCATTTGATTCTTGGCCTTCATGGTGTCAGAATAGATCCTTGCTTCTATAGGTCCCCATGCTTTCACAGTTCATCCGTGGTCCTTTTGCAACCCCTGGTGTCAAAAGGGATTCTTAGATTGTTAGCCTGCATTGGGTCACAATGGTTCCTTGCTTCTCTTAACCCCTGTGGTGTCACAATGCATCCCATGCCCTTTTAGGCCACTTGGTGTAACAATGAATTATTTGAGCCTTGGCCTCTATGGTGTCAAAATGTTTCCATGTTTTTCTTGGGCTCCATGCTTTCACAATTCATCCCTGGCCCTATTACAACCCCTGGTGTCACAATGGATCATTAGATTGTTAGCCTCCCTTGGGTCACAATGGTTCCTTGCTTCTCTTAACCTCTGTGGTGTCACAATGCATTCCAAGCCCTTTTAGGCCACTTGATGTCACAATGAATCATTTGATTCTTCTCCTTCATGGTGTCATAATAAATCCTCGCTTCTATTGGTCCCCATGCTGTCACAGTTCATCCGTGGTCCTTTTGCGCCCCCTGGTGTCAAAAGGGAATCTTAGATAGTTAGCCTGCATTGGGTCACAATGGTTCCTTGCTTCTCTTAACCTCTGTGGTGTCACAATGCATCCCATGCCCTTTTAGGCCACTTGGTGTTACAATGAATCATTTGAGTCTTGGCCTCTATGTTGTCATAATTTTTCCATGTTTTTCTTGGGCCCCATGCTTTCACAATTCATCCCTGGCCCTATTACAACCCCTGGTGTCACAATGGATCATTAGATTGTTAGCCTCCCTTGGGTCACAATGGTTCCTTGCTTCTCTTAACCTCTGTGGTGTCACAATGCATTCCAAGCCCTTTTAGGCCACTTGATGTCACAATGAATCATTTGATTCTTGGCCTTCATGGTGTCATAATAGATCCTTGCTTCTATAGGTCCCCATGCTGTCACAGTTCATCCGTGGTCCTTTTGCGCCCCCTGGTGTCAAAAGGGATTCTTAGATTATTAGCCTGCATTGGGTCACAATGGTTCCCTGCTTCTCTTAACCTCTGTGGTGTCACAATGCATCCCATGCCCTTTTAGGCCACTTGGTGTTACAATGAATCATTTCAGTCTTGGCCTCTATGGTGTCATTATATTTCCATGATTTATTGTGCCCCATGCTTTCACAATTCATCCCTGGCCCTATTACAGCCCCTGGTGTCACAGGGGATCATTAGATTGTTAGCCTCCCTTGCGTCACAATGGTTCCTTGCTTCTCTTAACCTCTGTGGTGTCACAATGCATTCCAAGCCCTTTTAGGCCACTTGATGTCACAATGAATCATTTGATTCTTGGCCTTCATGGTGTCATAATAGATCCTTGCTTCTATAGGTCCCCATGCTTTCACAGTTCATCCGTGGTCCTTTTGCAACCCCTGGTGTCAAAAGGGATTCTTAGATTGTTAGCCTGCATTGGGTCACAATGGTTCCTTGCTTCTCTTAACCTCTGTGGTGTCACAATGCATCCCATGCCCTTTTAGGCCACTTGGTGTTACAATGAATTATTTGAGTCTTGGCCTCTATGGTGTCAAAATGTTTCCATGTTTTTCTTGGGCTCCATGCTTTCACAATTCATCCCTGGCCCTATTACAACCCCTGGTGTCACAATGGATCATTAGATTGTTAGCCTCCCTTGGGTCACAATGGTTCATTGCTTCTATTAACCTCTGTGGTGTCACAATGCATTCCAAGCCCTTTTAGGCCACTTGATGTCACAATGAATCATTTGATTCTTCTCCTTCATGGTGTCATAATAAATCCTCGCTTCTATTGGTCCCCATGCTGTCACAGTTCATCCGTGGTCCTTTTGCGCCCCCTGGTGTCAAAAGGGAATCTTAGATACTTAGCCTGCTTTGGGTCACAATGGTTCCTTGCTTCTCTTAACCTCTGTGGTGTCACAATGCATCCCATGCCCTTTTAGGCCACTTGGTGTTACAATGAATCATTTGAGTCTTGGCCTCTATGGTGTCATAATTTTTCCATGTTTTTCTTGATCCCCATGCTTTCACAATTCATCCCTGGCCCTATTACAACCCCTGGTGTCACAATGGATCATTAGATTGTTAGCCTCCCTTGGGTCACAATGGTTCCTTGCTTCTCTTAACCTCTGTGGTGTCACAATGCATTCCAAGCCCTTTTAGGCCACTTGATGTCACAATGAATCATTTGATTCTTGGCCTTCATGGTGTCATAATAAATCCTTGCTTCTATAGGTCCCCATGCTGTCACAGTTCATCCGTGGTCCTTTTGCGCCCCCTGGTGTCAAAAGTGATTCTTAGATTGTTAGCCTGCATTGGGTCACAATGGTTCCTTGTTTCTCTTAACCTCTGTGGTGTCACAATGCATCCCATGCCCTTTTAGGCCACTTGATGTCACAATGAATCATTTGATTCTTGGCCTTCATGGTGTCATAATAGATCCTTGCTTCTATAGGTCCCCATGCTGTCACAGTTCATCCGTGGTCCTTTTGCGCCCCCTGGTGTCAAAAGGGATCCTTAGATTGTTAGCCTCCCTTGGGTCACAATGGTTCCTTGCTTCTCTTAACCTCTGTGGTGTCACAATGCATCCCATGCCCTTTTAGGCCACTTGGTGTTACAATGAATCATTTGAGTCTTGGCCTCTATGGTGTCAAAATGTTTCCATGTTTTCCTTGGGCTCCATGCTTTCACAATTCATCCCTGGCCCTATTACAACCCCTGGTGTCACAAGGGACCATTAGATTGTTAGCCTCCCTTGGGTCGCAAGGGTTTCTTGTTTCTCTTAACCCCTGTGGTGTCACAATGCATCCCATGCCCTTTTAGGCCACTTGATGTCACAATGAATCATTTGATTCTTGGCCTTCATGGTGTCATAATAGATCCTTGCTTCTATTGGTCCCCATGTTGTCACAATTCATCCGTGGTCCTTTTGCGCCCCCTGGTGTCAAAAGGGATTCTTAGATTGTTAGCCTGCATTGGGTCACAATGGTTCCTTGCTTCTCTTAACCTCTGTGGTGTCACAATGCATCCCATGCCCTTTTAGGCCACTTGATGTCACAATGAATCATTTGATTCTTGGCCTTCATGGTGTCATAATAGATCCTTGCTTCTATAGGTCCCCATGCTGTCACAGTTCTTCCGTGGTCCTTTTGCGCCCCCTGGTGTCAGAAGGGAATCTTAGATAGTTAGCCTGCATTGGGTCACAAAGGTTCCTTGCTTCTCCTAACCTCTGTGGTGTCACAATGCATCCCATGCCCTTTTAGGCCACTTGGTGTTACAATGAATCATTTGAGTCTTGGCCTCTATGGTGTCAAAATGTTTCCATGTTTTTCTTGGGCTCCATGCTTTCACAATTCATTCCAGGCCCTATTACAACCCCTGGTGTCACAATGGCTCATTAGATTGTTAGCCTCCCTTGGGCCACAATGGTTCCTTGCTTCTCTTAACCTCTGTGGTGTCACAATGCATTCCAAGCCCTTTTAAGCCACTTGATGTCACAATGAATCATTTGATTCTTGGCCTTCATGGTGTCATAATAGATCCTTGCTTCTATAGGTCCCCATGCTGTCACAGTTCATCGGTGGTCCTTTTGCGCCCCCTGGTGTCAAAAGGGATTCTTAGATTGTTAGCCTGCATTGGGTCACAAGGGTTCCTTGCTTCTCTTAACCTCTGTGGTGTCACAATGCATCCCATGCCCTTTTAGGCCACTTGGTGTTACAATGAATCATTTGAGTCTTGGCCTCTATGGTGTCATAATATTTCCATGATTTATTGTGCCCCATGCTTTCACAATTCATTCCTGGCCCTATTACAACCCCTGGTGTCACAATGGATCATTAGATTGTTAGCCTCCCTTGGGTCACAATGGTTCCCTGCTTCTCTTAACCTCTGTGGTGTCACAATGCATCCCATGCCCTTTTAGGCCACTTGGTGTTACAATGAATCATTTGAATCTTGGCCTCTATGGTGTCAAAATGTTTCCATGTTTTTCTTGGGCTCCATGCTTTCACAATTCATCCCTGGCCCTATTACGACCCCTGGTGTCACAATGGATCATTAGATTGTTAGCCTCCCTTGGGTCACAATGGTTCCTTGCTTCTCTTAACCTCTGTGGTGTCACAATGCATTCCAAGCCCTTTTAGGCCACTTGATGTCACAATGAATCATTTGATTCTTGGCCTTCATGGTGTCATAATAGATCCTTGCTTCTATAGGTCCCCATGCTGTCACAATTCATCCGTGGTCCTTTTGTACCCCCTGGTGTCAAAAGGGATTCTTAGATTGTTAGCCTGCATTGGGTCACAATGGTTCCTTGCTTCTCTTAACCTCTGTGGTGTCACAATGCATCCCATGCCCTTTTAGGCCACTTGGTGTTACAATGAATCATTTGAGTCTTGGCCTCTATGGTGTCATAATATTTCCATGATTTATTGTGCCCCATGCTTTCACAATTCATCCCTGGCCCTATTACAACCCCTGGTGTCCCAGGGGATCATTAGATTGTTAACCTCCCTTGGATCACAATTGTTCCCTGCTTCTCTTAACCTCTGTGGTGTCACAATGCATCCCATGCCCTTTTAGGCCACTTGATGTCACAATGAATCATTTGATTCTTGGCCTTCATGGTGTCATAATGGTTCCTTGCTTCTATAGGTCCCCATGCTGTCACAGTTCATCCGTGGTCCTTTTGCGCCCCCTGGTGTGAAAAGGGATTCTTAGATTGTTAGCCTGCATTGGGTCACAAGGGTTCCTTGCTTCTCTTAACCTCTGTGGTGTCACAATGCATCCCATGCCCTTTTAGGCCACTTGGTGTTACAATGAATCATTTGAGTCTTGGCCTCTATGTTGTCATAATTTTTCCATGTTTTTCTTGGGCCCCATGCTTTCACAATTCATCCCTGGCCCTATTACAACCCCTGGTGTCACAATGGATCATTAGATTGTTAGCCTCCCTTGGGTCACAATGGTTCCTTGCTTCTCTTAACCTCTGTGGTGTCACAATGCATTCCAAGCCCTTTTAGGCCACTTGATGTCACAATGAATCATTTGATTCTTGGCCTTCATGGTGTCATAATAAATCCTTGCTTCTATAGGTCCCCATGCTGTCACAGTTCATCCGTGGTCCTTTTGCGCCCCCTGGTGTCAAAAGGGATTCTTAGATTATTAGCCTGCATTGGGTCACAATGGTTCCTTGCTTCTCTTAACCTCTGTGGTGTCACAATGCATATCATGCCCTTTTAGGCCACTTGGTGTTACAATGAATCATTTGAGTCTTGGCCTCTATGGTGTCATAATGATTCCATGTTTTACTTGGGCCCCATGCTTTCACAATTCATCCCTGGCCCTATTACAACCCCTGGTGTCACAATGGATCATTAGATTGTTAGCCTCCATTGGGTCACAATGGTTCCTTGCTTCTCTTAACCTCTGTGGTGTCACAATGCATTCCAAGCCCTTTTAGGCCACTTGATGTCACAATGAATCATTTGATTCTTGGCCTTCATGTTGTCATAATAGATCCTTGCTTCTATAGGTCCCCATGCTGTCACAGTTCATCCGTGGACCTTTTGCACCCCCTGGTGTCAAAAGGGATTCTTAGATTGTTAGCCTGCATTGGGTCACAATGGTTCCTTGCTTCTCTTAACCTCTGTGGTGTCACAATGCATCCCATGCCCTTTTAGGCCACTTGATGTCACAATGAATCATTTGATTCTTGGCCGTCATGGTGTCATAATAGATCCTTGCTTCTATAGGTCCCCATGCTGTCACAGTTCATCCGTGGTTCTTTTGCGCCCCCTGGTGTCAAAAGGGATTCTTAGATTGTTAGCCTGCATTGGGTCACAATGGTTCCTTGTTTCTCTTAACCTCTGTGGTGTCACAATGCATCCCATGCCCTTTTAGGCCAATTGATGTCACAATGAATCATTTGAGTCTTGGCCTCTATGGTGTCAGAAGGTTTGCATGTTTTTCTTGGGCCCCATGCTTTCACAATTCATCCCTGGCCCTATTACAACCCCTGGTGTCACAATGGATCATTAGATTGTTAGCCTCCCTTGGGTCACAATGGTTCCTTGCTTCTCTTACCCTCTGTGGTGTCACAATGCAATCCAAGCCCTTTTAGGCCACTTGATGTCACAATGAATCATTTGATTCTTGGCCTTCATGGTGTCATAATAGATCCTTGCTTCTATAGGTCCCCATGCTGTCACAGTTCATCCGTGGTCCTTTTGCGCCCCCTGGTGTCAAAAGGGATTCTTAGATTATTAGCCTGCATTGGGTCACAATGGTTCCTTGCTTCTCTTAACCTCTGTGGTGTCACAATGCATCCCATGCCCTTTTAGGCCACTTGATGTCACAATGAATCATTTGATTCTTGGCCTTCATGGTGTCATAATAGATCCTTGCTTCTATAGGTCCCCATGCTGTCACAGTTCATCCCTGGTTCTATTACAACCCCTGGTGTCAAAAGGGATTCTTAGATTGTTAGCCTGCATTGGGTCACAATGGTTCCTTGCTTCTCTTAACCTCTGTGGTGTCACAATGCATTCCAAGCCTTTTTAGGCCACTTGATGTCACAATGAATCATTTGATTCTTGGCCTTCATGGTGTCATAATAGATCCTTGCTTCTATAGGTCCCCATGCTGTCACAGTTCATCCGTGGTCCTTTTGCGCCCCCTGGTGTCAAAAGGGATTCTTAGATTGTTAGCCTGCATTGGGTCACAATGGTTCCCTGCTTCTCTTAACCTCTGTGGTGTCACAATGCATCCCATGCCCTTTTAGGCCACTTGGTGTTACAATGAATCATTTGAGTCTTGGCCTCTATGGTGTCAAAATGTTTCCATGCTTTTCTTGGGCTCCATGCTTTCACAATTCATCCCTGGCCCTATTATAACCCCTGGTGTCACAATGGATCATTGGATTGTTAGCCTCCCTTGGGCCACAATGGTTCCTTGCTTCTCTTAACCTCTGTGGTGTCACAATGCATCCCAAGCCCTTTTAGGCCACTTGATGTCACAATGAATCATTTGATTCTTGGCCTTCATGGTGTCATAATAGATCCTTGCTTCTATAGGTCCCCATGCTGTCACAATTCATCCGTGGTCCTTTTGCGCCCCCTGGTGTCAAAAGGGATTCTTAGATTGTTAGCCTGCATTGGGTCACAATGGTTCCTTGCTTCTCTTAACCCCTGTGGTGTCACAATGCATCCCATGCCCTTTTAGGCCACTTGGTGTTACAATGAATCATTTGAGTCTTGGCCTCTATGGTGTCAAAATGTTTCCATGTTTTTCTTGGGCTCCATGCTTTCACAATTCATCCCTGGCCCTATTACAACCCCTGGTGTCCCAGGGGATCATTAGATTGTTAACCTCCCTTGGATCACAATTGTTCCCTGCTTCTCTTAACCTCTGTGGTGTCACAATGCATCCCATGCCCTTTTAGCCCACTTGATGTCACAATGAATCATTTGATTCTTGGCCTTCATGGTGTCATAATAGATCCTTGCTTCTATAGGTCCCCATGCTGTCACAGTTCATCCGTGGTCCTTTTGCGCCCCCTGGTGTGAAAAGGGATTCTTAGATTGTTAGCCTGCATTGGGTCACAAGGGTTCCTTGCTTCTCTTAACCTCTGTGGTGTCACAATGCATCCCATGCCCTTTTAGGCCACTTGGTGTTACAATGAATCATTTGAGTCTTGGCCTCTATGTTGTCATAATTTTTCCATGTTTTTCTTGGGCCCCATGCTTTCACAATTCATCCCTGGCCCTATTACAACCCCTGGTGTCACAATGGATCATTAGATTGTTAGCCTCCCTTGGGTCACAATGGTTCCTTGCTTCTCTTAACCTCTGTGGTGTCACAATGCATTCCAAGCCCTTTTAGGCCACTTGATGTCACAATGAATCATTTGATTCTTGGCCTTCATGGTGTCATAATAAATCCTTGCTTCTATAGGTCCCCATGCTGTCACAGTTCATCCGTGGTCCTTTTGCGCCCCCTGGTGTCAAAAGGGATTCTTAGATTATTAGCCTGCATTGGGTCACAATGGTTCCTTGCTTCTCTTAACCTCTGTGGTGTCACAATGCATCCCATGCCCTTTTAGGCCACTTGGTGTTACAATGAATCATTTGAGTCTTGGCCTCTATGGTGTCATAATGTTTCCATGTTTTACTTGGGCCCCATGCTTTCACAATTCATCCCTGGCCCTATTACAACCCCTGGTGTCACAATGGATCATTAGATTGTTAGCCTCCATTGGGTCACAATGGTTCCTTGCTTCTCTTAACCTCTGTGGTGTCACAATGCATTCCAAGCCCTTTTAGGCCACTTGATGTCACAATGAATCATTTGATTCTTGGCCTTCATGGTGTCATAATAGATCCTTGCTTCTATAGGTTCCCATGCTGTCACAGTTCATCCGTGGACCTTTTGCACCCCCTGGTGTCAAAAGGGATTCTTAGATTGTTAGCCTGCATTGGGTCACAATGGTTCCTTGCTTCTCTTAACCTCTGTGGTGTCACAATGCATCCCATGCCCTTTTAGGCCACTTGATGTCACAATGAATCATTTGATTCTTGGCCTTCATGGTGTCATAATAGATCCTTGCTTCTATAGGTCCCCATGCTGTCACAGTTCATCCGTGGTTCTTTTGCGCCCCCTGGTGTCAAAAGGGATTCTTAGATTGTTAGCCTGCATTGGGTAACAATGGTTCCTTGTTTCTCTTAACCTCTGTGGTGTCACAATGCATCCCATGCCCTTTTAGGCCACTTGATGTCACAATGAATCATTTGAGTCTTGGCCTCTATGGTGTCAGAAGGTTTGCATGTTTTTCTTGGGCCCCATGCTTTCACAATTCATCCCTGGCCCTATTACAACCCCTGGTGTCACAATGGATCATTAGATTGTTAGCCTCCCTTGGGTCACAATGGTTCCTTGCTTCTCTTAACCTCTGTGGTGTCACAATGCATTCCAAGCCCTTTTAGGCCACTTGATGTCACAATGAATCATTTGATTCTTGGCCTTCATGGTGTCATAATAGATCCTTGCTTCTATAGGTTCCCATGCTGTCACAGTTCATCCATGGACCTTTTGCACCCCCTGGTGTCAAAAGGGATTCTTAGATTGTTAGCCTGCATTGGGTCACAATGGTTCCTTGCTTCTCTTAACCTCTGTGGTGTCACAATGCATCCCATGCCCTTTTAGGCCACTTGATGTCACAATGAATCATTTGATTCTTGGCCTTCATGGTGTCATAATAGATCCTTGCTTCTATAGGTCCCCATGCTGTCACAGTTCATCCGTGGTTCTTTTGCGCCCCCTGGTGTCAAAAGGGATTCTTAGATTGTTAGCCTGCATTGGGTCACAATGGTTCCTTGCTTCTCTTAACCTCTGTGGTGTCACAATGCAACCCATGCCCTTTTAGGCCACTTGATGTCACAATGAATCAATTGATTCTTGGCCTTCATGGTGTCATAACAGATCCTTGCTTCTATAGATCCCCATGCTGTCACAGTTCATCCGTGGTACTTTTGCGCCCCCTGGTGTCAAAAGGGATTCTTAGTTTGTTCGCCTGCATTGGGTCACAATGGTTCCTTGCTTCTCTTAACCCCTGTGGTGTCACAATGCATCCCATGCCATTTTAGGCCACTTGATGTCACAATGAATCATTTGATTCTTGGCCTCCATGGTGGCATAATAGATCCTTGCTTCTATTGGTCCCCGTGCTGTAACATTCCATCACTGGGCCTTTTACAAACCCTGGTGTCTCAAGGGATCATTAGATTGTTAGCCTGCATTGGGTCACAATGGTGCCTTGCTTCTCTTAACCTCTGTGGTGTCACAATGCATCCCATGCCCTTTTAGGCCACTTGATGTCACAATGAATCATTTGATTCTCGGCCTCCATGGTGGCATAATAGATCCTTGCTTCTATTGGTCCCCGTGCTGTAACAATCCATCACTGGGCCTTTTACAAACCCTGGTGCCACAAGGGATCATTAGATTGTTAGCCTCCCTTGGGTCACAATGGTTCCTTGCTTCTCTTAACCTCTGTGGTGTCACAATGCATTCCAAGCCCTTTTAGGCCACTTGATGTCACAATGAATCATTTGATTCTTGGCCTTCATGGTGTCATAATAGATCCTTGCTTCTATAGGTCCCCATGCTGTCACAGTTCATCCGTGGTCCTTTTGAGCCCCCTGGTGTCAAAAGGGATTCTTAGATTGTTAGCCTCCCTTGGGTCACAATGGTTCCTTGCTTCTCTTAACCTCTGTGGTGTCACAATGCATCCCATGCCCTTTTAGGCCACTTGGTGTTACAATGAATCATTTGAGTCTTGGCCTCTATAGTGTCATAATGTTTCCATGTTTTTCTTGGGCCCCATGCTTCCACAATTCATCCCTGGCCCTATTACAAACCCTGGTGTCACAATGGATCATTAGATTGTTAGCCTCCCTTGGGTCACAATGGTTCCTTGCTTCGCTTAACCTCTGTGGTGTCACAATGCATTCCAAGCCCTTTTCGGCCACTTGATGTCACAATGAATCATTTGATTCTTTTTCTTCATGGTGTCATAATAAATCCTTGCTTCTATAGGTCCCCATGCTGTCACAGTTCATCGGTGGTCCTTTTGCGCCCCCTGGTGTCAAAAGGGATTCTTAGATTGTTAGCCTGCATTGGGTCACAATGGTTCCTTGCTTCTCTTAACCTCTGCGGTGTCACAATGCAACCCATGCCCTTTTAGGCCACTTGATGTCACAATGAATCATTTGATTCTTGGCCTCCATGGTGGCATAATAGATCCTTGCTTCTATTGGTCCCCGTGCTGTAACAATACATCACTGGGCCTTTTACAACCCCTGGTGTCACAAGGGATCATTAGATTGTTAGCCTGCATTGGGTCACAATGGTGCCTTGCTTCTCTTAACCTCTGTGGTGTCACAATGCATCCCATGCCCTTTTAGCCCACTTGATGTCACAATGAATCATTTGATTCTTGGCCTCCATGGTGGCATAATAGATCCTTGCTTCTATTGGTCCCCGTGCTACAACAATCCATCCCTGGCCCTTTTTATAACCCCTGGTGCCACAAGGGATCATTAGATTGTTAGCCTCCCTTGGATCACAATTGTTCCTTGCTTCTCTTAACCCCTGTGGTGTAACAATGCATCCCATGCCCTTTTAGGCCACTTGATGTCACAATGAATCATTTGATTCTTGGCCTCCAGGGTGGCATAATAGATCCTTGCTTCTATTGGGCCCCATGCTTTCACAATTCATCCCTGGCCCTTTTACAACACCTTGTGTGACAAGGGATCATTAGATTGTTAGCCTGCATTGGGTCACAATGGTTCCTTGCTTCTCTTAACCTCTGTGGTGTCACAATGCATTCCAAGCCCTTTTAGGCCACTTGGTGTTACAATGAATCATTTGAGTCTTGGCCTCTATGGTGTCATAATATATCCATGTTTTTATTGTGCCCCATGCTGCCACAATTCATCCCTGGCCCTATTACAACCCCTGGTGTCAACAGGGATCATTAGATTTTTAGCCTGCATTGGGTCACAATGGTTCCTTGCTTCTCTTAGCCCCTGTGGTGTCAAAATGCATCCCATGCCCTTTTAGGCCACTTGATGTCGCAGTGAATCATTTGATTCTTGGCCTCCATGGTGGCATAATAGATCCTTGCTTGTATTGGTCCCCGTGCTGTAACAATCCATCACTTGCCCTTTTTATACCCCCTGGTGCCACAAGGGATCATTATATTGTTAGCCTGCATTGGGTCACAATGGTTCCCTGCTTCTCTTAACCTCTGTGGTGTCACAATGCATCCCATGCCCTTTTAGGCCACTTGGTGTCACAATGAATCATTTGAGTCTTGGCCTCTATGGTGTCATAATATTTCCATGTCTTTATTGGGCCCCATGCTTTCACAATTCATCCCTGGCCCTTTTACAACCCCTGGTGTCACAAGGGGTCATTAGATTGTTAGCCTCCCTTGGGTCACAATGGTTCCCTGCTTCTCTTAACCTCTGTGGTGTCACAATGCATTCCAAGCCCTTTTAGGCCACTTGATGTCACAATGAATCATTTGATTCTTGGCCTCCACGGTGCCATAATAGATCCTTGCTTCTATAGGTCCCCATGCTGTCACAGTTCATCCGTGGTCCTTTTGCACCCCCTGGTGTCAAAAGGGATTCTTAGATTGTTAGCCTGCATTGGGTCACAATGGTTCCTTGCTTTTCTTAACCTCTGTGGTGTCACAATGCATCCCATGCCCTTTTAGGCCACTTGGTGTCACAGTGAATCATTTGATTTTTGGCCTTCATGGTGTCATAATAGATCCTTGCTTCTATAGGTCCCCATGCTTTCACAATTCATTGCTGGCCCTATTACAACCCCTGGTGTCACAATGGATCATTAGATTGTTAGCCTCCCTTGGGTCACAATGGTTCCTTGCTTCTCTTAACCTCTGTGGTGTCACAATGCAACCCATGCCCTTTTAGGCCACTTGATGTCACAATGAATCATTTGATTCTTGGCCTTCATGGTGTCATAATAGATCCTTGCTTCTATAGGTCCCCATGCTCTCACAGTTCATCCGTGGTCCTTTTGCGCCCCCTGGTGTCTGAAGGGAATCATAGATTGTTAGCCTGCATTGGGTCACAATGGTTCCTTGCTTCTCTTAACCTCTGTGGTGTCACAATGCATCTCATGCCATTTTAGGCCACTTGGTGTTACAATGAATCATTTGATTCTTGGCCTCTATGGTGTCATAATGTTTCCATGTTTTACTTGGGCCCCATGCTTTCACAATTCATCCCTGGCCCTATTACAACCCCTGGTGTCACAATGGATCATTAGATTGTTAGCCTCCATTGGGTCACAATGGTTCCTTGCTTCTCTTAACCTCTGTGGTGTCACAATGCATTCCAAGCCCTTTTAGGCCACTTGATGTCACAATGAATCATTTGATTCTTGGCCTTCATGGTGTCATAATAGATCCTTGCTTCTATAGGTTCCCATGCTGTCACAGTTCATCCGTGGACCTTTTGCACCCCCTGGTGTCAAAAGGGATTCTTAGATTGTTAGCCTGCATTGGGTCACAATGGTTCCTTGCTTCTCTTAACCTCTGTGGTGTCACAATGCATCCCATGCCCTTTTAGGCCACTTGATGTCACAATGAATCATTTGATTCTTGGCCTTCATGGTGTCATAATAGATCCTTGCTTCTATAGGTCCCCATGCTGTCACAGTTCATCCGTGGTTCTTTTGCGCCCCCTGGTGTCAAAAGGGATTCTTAGATTGTTAGCCTGCATTGGGTAACAATGGTTCCTTGTTTCTCTTAACCTCTGTGGTGTCACAATGCATCCCATGCC
Source organism: Cinclus cinclus (assembly GCF_963662255.1). Classification (NCBI taxonomy): domain Eukaryota; kingdom Metazoa; phylum Chordata; class Aves; order Passeriformes; family Cinclidae; genus Cinclus; species Cinclus cinclus. The sequence goes on along the minus strand of NW_026912054.1, from coordinate 2,746,631 downwards.
CTTTTAGGCCACTTGATGTCACAATGAATCATTTGAGTCTTGGCGTCTATGGTGTCAGAAGGTTTGCATGTTTTTCTTGGGCCCCATGCTTTCACAATTCATCCCTGGCCCTATTACAACCCCTGGTGTCACAATGGATCATTAGATTGTTAGCCTCCCTTGGGTCACAATGGTTCCTTGCTTCTCTTAACCTCTGTGGTGTCACAATGCATTCCAAGCCCTTTTAGGCCACTTGATGTCACAATGAATCATTTGATTCTTGGCCTTCATGGTGTCATAATAGATCCTTGCTTCTATAGGTTCCCATGCTGTCACAGTTCATCCATGGACCTTTTGCACCCCCTGGTGTCAAAAGGGATTCTTAGATTGTTAGCCTGCATTGGGTCACAATGGTTCCTTGCTTCTCTTAACCTCTGTGGTGTCACAATGCATCCCATGCCCTTTTAGGCCACTTGATGTCACAATGAATCATTTGATTCTTGGCCTTCATGGTGTCATAATAGATCCTTGCTTCTATAGGTCCCCATGCTGTCACAGTTCATCCGTGGTTCTTTTGCGCCCCCTGGTGTCAAAAGGGATTCTTAGATTGTTAGCCTGCATTGGGTCACAATGGTTCCTTGCTTCTCTTAACCTCTGTGGTGTCACAATGCAACCCATGCCCTTTTAGGCCACTTGATGTCACAATGAATCAATTGATTCTTGGCCTTCATGGTGTCATAACAGATCCTTGCTTCTATAGATCCCCATGCTGTCACAGTTCATCCGTGGTACTTTTGCGCCCCCTGGTGTCAAAAGGGATTCTTAGTTTGTTCGCCTGCATTGGGTCACAATGGTTCCTTGCTTCTCTTAACCCCTGTGGTGTCACAATGCATCCCATGCCATTTTAGGCCACTTGATGTCACAATGAATCATTTGATTCTTGGCCTCCATGGTGGCATAATAGATCCTTGCTTCTATTGGTCCCCGTGCTGTAACATTCCATCACTGGGCCTTTTACAAACCCTGGTGTCTCAAGGGATCATTAGATTGTTAGCCTGCATTGGGTCACAATGGTGCCTTGCTTCTCTTAACCTCTGTGGTGTCACAATGCATCCCATGCCCTTTTAGGCCACTTGATGTCACAATGAATCATTTGATTCTCGGCCTCCATGGTGGCATAATAGATCCTTGCTTCTATTGGTCCCCGTGCTGTAACAATCCATCACTGGGCCTTTTACAAACCCTGGTGCCACAAGGGATCATTAGATTGTTAGCCTCCCTTGGGTCACAATGGTTCCTTGCTTCTCTTAACCTCTGTGGTGTCACAATGCATTCCAAGCCCTTTTAGGCCACTTGATGTCACAATGAATCATTTGATTCTTGGCCTTCATGGTGTCATAATAGATCCTTGCTTCTATAGGTCCCCATGCTGTCACAGTTCATCCGTGGTCCTTTTGAGCCCCCTGGTGTCAAAAGGGATTCTTAGATTGTTAGCCTCCCTTGGGTCACAATGGTTCCTTGCTTCTCTTAACCTCTGTGGTGTCACAATGCATCCCATGCCCTTTTAGGCCACTTGGTGTTACAATGAATCATTTGAGTCTTGGCCTCTATAGTGTCATAATGTTTCCATGTTTTTCTTGGGCCCCATGCTTCCACAATTCATCCCTGGCCCTATTACAAACCCTGGTGTCACAATGGATCATTAGATTGTTAGCCTCCCTTGGGTCACAATGGTTCCTTGCTTCGCTTAACCTCTGTGGTGTCACAATGCATTCCAAGCCCTTTTCGGCCACTTGATGTCACAATGAATCATTTGATTCTTTTTCTTCATGGTGTCATAATAAATCCTTGCTTCTATAGGTCCCCATGCTGTCACAGTTCATCGGTGGTCCTTTTGCGCCCCCTGGTGTCAAAAGGGATTCTTAGATTGTTAGCCTGCATTGGGTCACAATGGTTCCTTGCTTCTCTTAACCTCTGCGGTGTCACAATGCAACCCATGCCCTTTTAGGCCACTTGATGTCACAATGAATCATTTGATTCTTGGCCTCCATGGTGGCATAATAGATCCTTGCTTCTATTGGTCCCCGTGCTGTAACAATACATCACTGGGCCTTTTACAACCCCTGGTGTCACAAGGGATCATTAGATTGTTAGCCTGCATTGGGTCACAATGGTGCCTTGCTTCTCTTAACCTCTGTGGTGTCACAATGCATCCCATGCCCTTTTAGCCCACTTGATGTCACAATGAATCATTTGATTCTTGGCCTCCATGGTGGCATAATAGATCCTTGCTTCTATTGGTCCCCGTGCTACAACAATCCATCCCTGGCCCTTTTTATAACCCCTGGTGCCACAAGGGATCATTAGATTGTTAGCCTCCCTTGGATCACAATTGTTCCTTGCTTCTCTTAACCCCTGTGGTGTAACAATGCATCCCATGCCCTTTTAGGCCACTTGATGTCACAATGAATCATTTGATTCTTGGCCTCCAGGGTGGCATAATAGATCCTTGCTTCTATTGGGCCCCATGCTTTCACAATTCATCCCTGGCCCTTTTACAACACCTTGTGTGACAAGGGATCATTAGATTGTTAGCCTGCATTGGGTCACAATGGTTCCTTGCTTCTCTTAACCTCTGTGGTGTCACAATGCATTCCAAGCCCTTTTAGGCCACTTGGTGTTACAATGAATCATTTGAGTCTTGGCCTCTATGGTGTCATAATATATCCATGTTTTTATTGTGCCCCATGCTGCCACAATTCATCCCTGGCCCTATTACAACCCCTGGTGTCAACAGGGATCATTAGATTTTTAGCCTGCATTGGGTCACAATGGTTCCTTGCTTCTCTTAGCCCCTGTGGTGTCAAAATGCATCCCATGCCCTTTTAGGCCACTTGATGTCGCAGTGAATCATTTGATTCTTGGCCTCCATGGTGGCATAATAGATCCTTGCTTGTATTGGTCCCCGTGCTGTAACAATCCATCACTTGCCCTTTTTATACCCCCTGGTGCCACAAGGGATCATTATATTGTTAGCCTGCATTGGGTCACAATGGTTCCCTGCTTCTCTTAACCTCTGTGGTGTCACAATGCATCCCATGCCCTTTTAGGCCACTTGGTGTCACAATGAATCATTTGAGTCTTGGCCTCTATGGTGTCATAATATTTCCATGTCTTTATTGGGCCCCATGCTTTCACAATTCATCCCTGGCCCTTTTACAACCCCTGGTGTCACAAGGGGTCATTAGATTGTTAGCCTCCCTTGGGTCACAATGGTTCCCTGCTTCTCTTAACCTCTGTGGTGTCACAATGCATTCCAAGCCCTTTTAGGCCACTTGATGTCACAATGAATCATTTGATTCTTGGCCTCCACGGTGCCATAATAGATCCTTGCTTCTATAGGTCCCCATGCTGTCACAGTTCATCCGTGGTCCTTTTGCGCCCCCTGGTATCAAAAGGGAATCTTGGATAGTTAGCCTGCATTGGGTGACAATGGTTCCTTGCTTTTCTTAACCTCTGTGGTGTCACAATGCATCCCATGCCCTTTTAGGCCACTTGGTGTCACAGTGAATCATTTGATTTTTGGCCTTCATGGTGTCATAATAGATCCTTGCTTCTATAGGTCCCCATGCTTTCACAATTCATTGCTGGCCCTATTACAACCCCTGGTGTCACAATGGATCATTAGATTGTTAGCCTCCCTTGGGTCACAATGGTTCCTTGCTTCTCTTAACCTCTGTGGTGTCACAATGCAACCCATGCCCTTTTAGGCCACTTGATGTCACAATGAATCATTTGATTCTTGGCCTTCATGGTGTCATAATAGATCCTTGCTTCTATAGGTCCCCATGCTCTCACAGTTCATCCGTGGTCCTTTTGCGCCCCCTGGTGTCAAAAGGGATTCTTAGATTGTTAGCCTCCCTTGGGTCACAATGGTTCCTTGCTTCTCTTAACCCCTGTGGTGTCACAATGCATCCCATGCCCTTTTAGGCCACTTGGTGTTACAATGAATCATTTGAGTCTTGGCCTCTATGGTGTCATAATGTTTCCATGTTTTTCTTGGGCCCCATGCTTTCACAATTCAACCCTGGCCCTATTACAACCCCTGGTGTCACAATGGATCATTAGATTGTTAGCCTCCTTTGGGTCACAATGGTTCCTTGCTTCTCTTAACCTCTGTGGTGTCACAATGCATCCCATGCCCTTTTAGGCCACTTGGTGTTACAATGAATCATTTGAATCTTGGCCTCTATGGTGTCATAATATTTCCATGATTTATTGTGCCCCATGCTTTCACAATTCATCCCTGGCCCTATTACAACCCCTGGTGTCACAGGGGATCATTAGATTGTTAGCCTCCCTTGGACCACAATTGTTCCCTGCTTCTCTTAACCTCTGTGGTTTCACAATGAATTCCAAGCCTTTTTAGGCCACTTGATGTCACAATGAATCATTTGATTCTTGGCCTTCATGGTGTCATAATAGATCCTTGCTTCTATAGGTCCCCATGCCGTCACAGTTCATCCGTGGTCCATTTGCGCCCCCTGGTGTCAAAAGGGATTCTTAGATTGTTAGCCTGCATTGCGTCACAATGGTTCCTTGCTTCTCTTAACCTCTGTGGTGTCACAATGCAACCCATGCCCTTTTAGGCCACTTGATGTCACAATGAATCATTTGATTCTCGGCCTTCATGGTGTCATAACAGATCCTTGCTTCTATAGGTCCCCATGCTGTCACAGTTCATCCGTGGTACTTTTGCGCCCCCTGGTGTCAAAAGGGATTCTTAGTTTGTTCGCCTGCATTGGGTCACAATGGTTCCTTGCTTCTCTTAACCCCTGTGGTGTCACAATGCATCCCATGCCATTTTAGGCCACTTGATGTCACAATGAATCATTTGATTCTTGGCCTCCATGGTGGCATAATAGATCCTTGCTTCTATTGGTCCCCGTGCTGTAACATTCCATCACTGGGCCTTTTACAAACCCTGGTGTCACAAGGGATCATTAGATTGTTAGCCTGCATTGGGTCACAATGGTGCCTTGCTTCTCTTAACCTCTGTGGTGTCACAATGCATCCCATGCCCTTTTAGGCCACTTGATGTCACAATGAATCATTTGATTCTCGGCCTCCATGGTGGCATAATAGATCCTTGCTTCTATTGGTCCCCGTGCTGTAACAATCCATCACTGGGCCTTTTACAAACCCTGGTGCCACAAGGGATCATTAGATTGTTAGCCTCCCTTGGGTCACAATGGTTCCTTGCTTCTCTTAACCTCTGTGGTGTCACAATGCATTCCAAGCCCTTTTAGGCCACTTGATGTCACAATGAATCATTTGATTCTTGGCCTTCATGGTGTCATAATAGATCCTTGCTTCTATAGGTCCCCATGCTGTCACAGTTCATCCGTGGTCCTTTTGAGCCCCCTGGTGTCAAAAGGGATTCTTAGATTGTTAGCCTCCCTTGGGTCACAATGGTTCCTTGCTTCGCTTAACCTCTGTGGTGTCACAATGCATTCCAAGCCCTTTTCGGCCACTTGATGTCACAATGAATCATTTGATTCTTTTTCTTCATGGTGTCATAATAAATCCTTGCTTCTATAGGTCCCCATGCTGTCACAGTTCATCGGTGGTCCTTTTGCGCCCCCTGGTGTCAAAAGGGATTCTTAGATTGTTAGCCTGCATTGGGTCACAATGGTTCCTTGCTTCTCTTAACCTCTGCGGTGTCACAATGCAACCCATGCCCTTTTAGGCCACTTGATGTCACAATGAATCATTTGATTCTTGGCCTTCATGGTGTCATAATAGATCCTTGCTTCTATAGGTCCCCATGCTGTCACAGTTCATCCGTGGTCCTTTTGCGCCCCCTGGTGTCAAAAGGGATTCTTAGATTGTTAGCCTCCCTTGGGTCACAATGGTTCCTTGCTTCTCTTAACCCCTGTGGTGTCACAATGCATCCCATGCCCTTTTAGGCCACTTGGTGTTACAATGAATCATTTGAGTCTTGGCCTCTATGGTGTCATAATGTTTCCATGTTTTTCTTGGGCCCCATGCTTTCACAATTCATCCCTGGCCCTATTACAACCCCTGGTGTCACAATGGATCATTAGATTGTTAGCCTCCTTTGGGTCACAATGGTTCCTTGCTTCTCTTAACCTCTGTGGTGTCACAATGCATTCCAAGCCCTTTTAGGCCACTTGATGTCACAATGAATCATTTGATTCTTGGCCTTCATGGTGTCATAATAGATCCTTGCTTCTATAGGTCCCCATGCTGTCACAGTTCATCCGTGGTCCTTTTGCGCCCCCTGGTGTCTGAAGGGAATCTTAGATTGTTAGCCTGCATTGGGTCACAATGGTTCCTTGCTTCTCTTAACCTCTGTGGTGTCACAATGCATCCCATGCCCTTTTAGGCCACTTGGTGTTACAATGAATCATTTGAATCTTGGCCTCTATGGTGTCATAATATTTCCATGATTTATTGTGCCCCATGCTTTCACAATTCATCCCTGGCCCTATTACAACCCCTGGTGTCACAGGGGATCATTAGATTGTTAGCCTCCCTTGGACCACAATTGTTCCCTGCTTCTCTTAACCTCTGTGGTTTCACAATGCATTCCAAGCCTTTTTAGGCCACTTGATGTCACAATGAATCATTTGATTCTTGGCCTTCATGGTGTCATAATAGATCCTTGCTTCTATAGGTCCCCATGCCGTCACAGTTCATCCGTGGTCCATTTGCGCCCCCTGGTGTCAAAAGGGATTCTTAGATTGTTAGCCTGCATTGGGTCACAATGGTTCCTTGCTTCTCTTAACCTCTGTGGTGTCACAATGCAACCCATGCCCTTTTAGGCCACTTGATGTCACAATGAATCAATTGATTCTCGGCCTTCATGGTGTCATAACAGATCCTTGCTTCTATAGGTCCCCATGCTGTCACAGTTCATCCGTGGTACTTTTGCGCCCCCTGGTGTCAAAAGGGATTCTTAGTTTGTTCGCCTGCATTGGGTCACAATGGTTCCTTGCTTCTCTTAACCCCTGTGGTGTCACAATGCATCCCATGCCATTTTAGGCCACTTGATGTCACAATGAATCATTTGATTCTTGGCCTCCATGGTGGCATAATAGATCCTTGCTTCTATTGGTCCCCGTGCTGTAACATTCCATCACTGGGCCTTTTACAAACCCTGGTGTCACAAGGGATCATTAGATTGTTAGCCTGCATTGGGTCACAATGGTGCCTTGCTTCTCTTAACCTCTGTGGTGTCACAATGCATCCCATGCCCTTTTAGGCCACTTGATGTCACAATGAATCATTTGATTCTCGGCCTCCATGGTGGCATAATAGATCCTTGCTTCTATTGGTCCCCGTGCTGTAACAATCCATCACTGGGCCTTTTACAAACCCTGGTGCCACAAGGGATCATTAGATTGTTAGCCTCCCTTGGGTCACAATGGTTCCTTGCTTCTCTTAACCTCTGTGGTGTCACAACGCATTCCAAGCCCTTTTAGGCCACTTGGTGTTACAATGAATCATTTGAGTCTTGGCCTCTATGGTGTCATAATGTTTCCATGTTTTTCTTGGGCTCCATGCTTTCACAATTCATCCCTGGCCCTATTACAACCCCTGGTGTCACAATGGGTCATTAGATTGTTAGCCTCCCTTGGGTCACAATGGTTCCCTGCTTCTCTTAACCTCTGTGGTGTCACAATGCATTCCAAGCCCTTTTAGGCCACTTGATGTCACAATGAATCATTTGATTCTTGGCCTTCATGGTGTCATAATAGATCCTTGCTTCTATAGGTCCCCATGCTGTCACAGTTCATCCGTGGTCCTTTTGCGCCCCCTGGTGCCAAAAGGGATTCTTAGATTCTTAGCCTGCATTGGGTAACAATGGTTCCTTGCTTCTCTTAACCTCTGTGGTGTCACAATGCATCCCATGCCCTTTTAGGCCACTTGATGTCACAATGAATCATTTGATTCTTGGCCTCCATGGTGGCATAATAGATCCTTGCTTCTATTGGTCCCCGTGCTGTAACAATACATCACTGGGCCTTTTACCACCCCTGGTGTCACAAGGGATCATTAGATTGTTAGCCTGCATTGGGTCACAATGGTGCCTTGCTTCTCTTAACCTCTGTGGTGTCACAATGCATCCCATGCCCTTTTAGCCCACTTGATGTCACAATGAATCATTTGATTCTTGGCCTCCATGGTGGCATAATAGATCCTTGCTTCTATTGGTCCCCGTGCTACAACAATCCATCCCTGGCCCTTTTTATAACCCCTGGTGCCACAAGGGATCATTAGATGGTTAGCCTCCCTTGGATCACAATTGTTCCTTGCTTCTCTTAACCCCTGTGGTGTAACAATGCATCCCATGCCCTTTTAGGCCACTTGATGTCACAATGAATCATTTGATTCTTGGCCTCCAGGGTGGCATAATAGATCCTTGCTTCTATTGGTCCCCGTGCTGTAACATTCCATCACTGGGGCTTTTACAAACCCTGGTGTCACAATGGATCATTAGATTGTTAGCCTCCCTTGGGTCACAATGGTTCCTTGCTTCTCTTAACCTCTGTGGTGTCACAATGCAACCCATGCCCTTTTAGGCCACTTGATGTCACAATGAATCATTTGATTCTTGGCCTTCATGGTGTCATAATAGATCCTTGCTTCTATAGGTCCCCATGCTGTCACAGTTCATCCGTGGTCCTTTTGCGCCCCCTGGTGTCTGAAGGGAATCTTAGATTGTTAGCCTGCATTGGGTCACAATGGTTCCTTGCTTCTCTTAACCCCTGTGGTGTCACAATGCATCCCATGCCATTTTAGGCCACTTGATGTCACAATGAATCATTTGATTCTTGGCCTCCATGGTGGCATAATAGATCCTTGCTTCTATTGGTCCCCGTGCTGTAACATTCCATCACTGGGCCTTTTACAAACCCTGGTGTCACAAGGGATCATTAGATTGTTAGCCTGCATTGGGTCACAATGGTGCCTTGCTTCTCTTAACCTCTGTGGTGTCACAATGCATCCCATGCCCTTTTAGGCCACTTGATGTCACAATGAATCATTTGATTCTCGGCCTCCATGGTGGCATAATAGATCCTTGCTTCTATTGGTCCCCGTGCTGTAACAATCCATCACTGGGCTTTTTACAAACCCTGGTGCCACAAGGGAACATTAGATTGTTAGCCTCCCTTGGGTCACAATGGTTCCTTGCTTCTCTTAACCTCTGTGGTGTCACAATGCAACCCATGCCCTTTTAGGCCACTTGATGTCACAATGAATCATTTGATTCTTGGCCTTCATGGTGTCATAATAGATCCTTGCTTCTATAGGTCCCCATGCTGTCACAGTTCATCTGTGGTCCTTTTGAGCCCCCTGGTGTCAAAAGGGATTCTTAGATTGTTAGCCTGCATTGGGTCACAATGGTTCCTTGCTTCTCTTAACCTCTGTGGTGTCACAATGCATCCCATGCCCTTTTAGGCCACTTGATGTTACAATGAATCATTTGAGTCTTGGCCTCTATAGTGTCATAATGTTTCCATGTTTTTCTTGGGCCCCATGCTTCCACAATTCATCCCTGGCCCTATTACAAACCCTGGTGTCACAATGGATCATTAGATTGTTAGCCTCCCTTGGGTCACAATGGTTTCTTGCTTCGCTTAACCTCTGTGGTGTCACAATGCATCCCATGCACTTTTAGGCCACTTGATGTCACAATGAATCATTTGATTCTTGGCCTCCATGGTGGCATAATAGATCCTTGCTTCTATTGGGCCCCATGCTTTCACAATTCATCCCTGGCCCTTTTACAACACCTTGTGTGACAAGGGATCATTAGATTGTTAGCCTGCATTGGGTCACAATGGTTCCTTGCTTCTCTTAACCTCTGTGGTGTCACAATGCATCCCATGCCCTTTTAGGCCACTTGATGTCACAATGAATCATTTGAGTCTTGGCCTCCATGGTGGCATAATAGATCCTTGCTTCTATTGGTCCCCGTGCTGTAACATTCCATCACTGGGCCTTTTACCACCCCTGGTGTCACAAGGGATCATTAGATTGTTAGCCTGCATTGGGTCACAATGGTGCCTTGCTTCTCTTAACCTCTGTGGTGTCACAATGCATCCCATGCCCTTTTAGCCCACTTGATGTCACAATGAATCATTTGATTCTTGGCCTCCATGGTGGCATAATAGATCCTTGCTTCTATTGGTCCCCGTGCTACAACAATCCATCCCTGGCCCTTTTTATAACCCCTGGTGCCACAAGGGATCATTAGATTGTTAGCCTCCCTTGGATCACAATTGTTCCTTGCTTCTCTTAACCCCTGTGGTGTAACAATGCATCCCATGCCCTTTTAGGCCACTTGATGTCACAATGAATCATTTGATTCTTGGCCTCCAGGGTGGCATAATAGATCCTTGCTTCTATTGGTCCCCGTGCTGTAACATTCCATCACTGGGGCTTTTACAAACCCTGGTGTCACAATGGATCATTAGATTGTTAGCCTCCCTTGGGTCACAATGGTTCCTTGCTTCTCTTAACCTCTGTGGTGTCACAATGCAACCCATGCCCTTTTAGGCCACTTGATGTCACAATGAATCATTTGATTCTTGGCCTTCATGGTGTCATAATAGATCCTTGCTTCTATAGGTCCCCATGCTGTCACAGTTCATCCGTGGTCCTTTTGCGCCCCCTGGTGTCTGAAGGGAATCATAGATTGTTAGCCTGCATTGGGTCACAATGGTTCCTTGCTTCTCTTAACCTCTGTGGTGTCACAATGCATCTCATGCCATTTTAGGCCACTTGGTGTTACAATGAATCATTTGATTCTTGGCCTCTATGGTGTCATAATGTTTCCATGATTTTCTTGGGCCCCATGCTTTCACAATTCATCCCTGGCCCTATTACAACCCCTGGTGTCACAGGGGATCATTAGATTGTTAGCCTCCCTTGGACCACAATTGTTCCCTGCTTCTCTTAACGTCTGTGGTTTCACAATGCATTCCAAGCCTTTTTAGGCCACTTGATGTCACAATGAATCATTTGATTCTTGGCCTTCATGGTGTCATAATAGATCCTTGCTTCTATAGGTCCCCATGCCGTCACAGTTCATCCGTCGTCCATTTGCGCCCCCTGGTGTCACAATGGATTCTTAGATTGTTAGCCTGCATTGGGTCACAATGGTTCCTTGCTTCTCTTAACCTCTGTGGTGTCACAATGCAACCCATGCCCTTTTAGGCCACTTGATGTCACAATGAATCAATTGATTCTTGGCCTTCATGGTGTCATAACAGATCCTTGCTTCTATAGATCCCCATGCTGTCACAGTTCATCCGTGGTACTTTTGCGCCCCCTGGTGTCAAAAGGGATTCTTAGTTTGTTCGCCTGCATTGGGTCACAATGGTTCCTTGCTTCTCTTAACCCCTGTGGTGTCACAATGCATCCCATGCCATTTTAGGCCACTTGATGTCACAATGAATCATTTGATTCTTGGCCTCCATGGTGGCATAATAGATCCTTGCTTCTATTGGTCCCCGTGCTGTAACATTCCATCACTGGGCCTTTTACAAACCCTGGTGTCTCAAGGGATCATTAGATTGTTAGCCTGCATTGGGTCACAATGGTGCCTTGCTTCTCTTAACCTCTGTGGTGTCACAATGCATCCCATGCCCTTTTAGGCCACTTGATGTCACAATGAATCATTTGATTCTCGGCCTCCATGGTGGCATAATAGATCCTTGCTTCTATTGGTCCCCGTGCTGTAACAATCCATCACTGGGCCTTTTACAAACCCTGGTGCCACAAGGGATCATTAGATTGTTAGCCTCCCTTGGGTCACAATGGTTCCTTGCTTCTCTTAACCTCTGTGGTGTCACAATGCATTCCAAGCCCTTTTAGGCCACTTGATGTCACAATGAATCATTTGATTCTTGGCCTTCATGGTGTCATAATAGATCCTTGCTTCTATAGGTCCCCATGCTGTCACAGTTCATCCGTGGTCCTTTTGAGCCCCCTGGTGTCAAAAGGGATTCTTAGATTGTTAGCCTCCCTTGGGTCACAATGGTTCCTTGCTTCTCTTAACCTCTGTGGTGTCACAATGCATCCCATGCCCTTTTAGGCCACTTGGTGTTACAATGAATCATTTGAGTCTTGGCCTCTATAGTGTCATAATGTTTCCATGTTTTTCTTGGGCCCCATGCTTCCACAATTCATCCCTGGCCCTATTACAAACCCTGGTGTCACAATGGATCATTAGATTGTTAGCCTCCCTTGGGTCACAATGGTTCCTTGCTTCGCTTAACCTCTGTGGTGTCACAATGCATTCCAAGCCCTTTTCGGCCACTTGATGTCACAATGAATCATTTGATTCTTTTTCTTCATGGTGTCATAATAAATCCTTGCTTCTATAGGTCCCCATGCTGTCACAGTTCATCGGTGGTCCTTTTGCGCCCCCTGGTGTCAAAAGGGATTCTTAGATTGTTAGCCTGCATTGGGTCACAATGGTTCCTTGCTTCTCTTAACCTCTGCGGTGTCACAATGCAACCCATGCCCTTTTAGGCCACTTGATGTCACAATGAATCATTTGATTCTTGGCCTCCATGGTGGCATAATAGATCCTTGCTTCTATTGGTCCCCGTGCTGTAACAATACATCACTGGGCCTTTTACAACCCCTGGTGTCACAAGGGATCATTAGATTGTTAGCCTGCATTGGGTCACAATGGTGCCTTGCTTCTCTTAACCTCTGTGGTGTCACAATGCATCCCATGCCCTTTTAGCCCACTTGATGTCACAATGAATCATTTGATTCTTGGCCTCCATGGTGGCATAATAGATCCTTGCTTCTATTGGTCCCCGTGCTACAACAATCCATCCCTGGCCCTTTTTATAACCCCTGGTGCCACAAGGGATCATTAGATTGTTAGCCTCCCTTGGATCACAATTGTTCCTTGCTTCTCTTAACCCCTGTGGTGTAACAATGCATCCCATGCCCTTTTAGGCCACTTGATGTCACAATGAATCATTTGATTCTTGGCCTCCAGGGTGGCATAATAGATCCTTGCTTCTATTGGTCCCCGTGCTGTAACATTCCATCACTGGGGCTTTTACAAACCCTGGTGTCACAAGGGATCATTAGATTGTTAGCCTGCATTGGGTCACAATGGTGCCTTGCTTCTCTTAACCTCTGTGGTGTCACAATGCATCCCATGCACTTTTAGGCCACTTGATGTCACAATGAATCATTTGATTCTTGGCCTCCATGGTGGCATAATAGATCCTTGCTTCTATTGGGCCCCATGCTTTCACAATTCATCCCTGGCCCTTTTACAACACCTTGTGTGACAAGGGATCATTAGATTGTTAGCCTGCATTGGGTCACAATGGTTCCTTGCTTCTCTTAACCTCTGTGGTGTCACAATGCATTCCAAGCCCTTTTAGGCCACTTGGTGTTACAATGAATCATTTGAGTCTTGGCCTCTATGGTGTCATAATATATCCATGTTTTTATTGTGCCCCATGCTGCCACAATTCATCCCTGGCCCTATTACAACCCCTGGTGTCAACAGGGATCATTAGATTTTTAGCCTGCATTGGGTCACAATGGTTCCTTGCTTCTCTTAGCCCCTGTGGTGTCAAAATGCATCCCATGCCCTTTTAGGCCACTTGATGTCGCAGTGAATCATTTGATTCTTGGCCTCCATGGTGGCATAATAGATCCTTGCTTGTATTGGTCCCCGTGCTGTAACAATCCATCACTTGCCCTTTTTATACCCCCTGGTGCCACAAGGGATCATTATATTGTTAGCCTGCATTGGGTCACAATGGTTCCCTGCTTCTCTTAACCTCTGTGGTGTCACAATGCATCCCATGCCCTTTTAGGCCACTTGGTGTCACAATGAACCATTTGAGTCTTGGCCTCTATGGTGTCATAATATTTCCATGTCTTTATTGGGCCCCATGCTTTCACAATTCATCCCTGGCCCTTTTACAACCCCTGGTGTCACAAGGGGTCATTAGATTGTTAGCCTCCCTTGGGTCACAATGGTTCCCTGCTTCTCTTAACCTCTGTGGTGTCACAATGCATTCCAAGCCCTTTTAGGCCACTTGATGTCACAATGAATCATTTGATTCTTGGCCTCCACGGTGCCATAATAGATCCTTGCTTCTATAGGTCCCCATGCTGTCACAGTTCATCCGTGGTCCTTTTGCGCCCCCTGGTATCAAAAGGGAATCTTGGATAGTTAGCCTGCATTGGGTGACAATGGTTCCTTGCTTTTCTTAACCTCTGTGGTGTCACAATGCATCCCATGCCCTTTTAGGCCACTTGGTGTCACAGTGAATCATTTGATTTTTGGCCTTCATGGTGTCATAATAGATCCTTGCTTCTATAGGTCCCCATGCTTTCACAATTCATTGCTGGCCCTATTACAACCCCTGGTGTCACAATGGATCATTAGATTGTTAGCCTCCCTTGCGTCACAATGGTTCCTTGCTTCTCTTAACCTCTGTGGTGTCACAATGCAACCCATGCCCTTTTAGGCCACTTGATGTCACAATGAATCATTTGATTCTTGGCCTTCATGGTGTCATAATAGATCCTTGCTTCTATAGGTCCCCATGCTCTCACAGTTCATCCGTGGTCCTTTTGCGCCCCCTGGTGTCAAAAGGGATTCTTAGATTGTTAGCCTCCCTTGGGTCACAATGGTTCCTTGCTTCTCTTAACCCCTGTGGTGTCACAATGCATCCCATGCCCTTTTAGGCCACTTGGTGTTACAATGAATCATTTGAGTCTTGGCCTCTATGGTGTCATAATGTTTCCATGTTTTTCTTGGGCCCCATGCTTTCACAATTCAACCCTGGCCCTATTACAACCCCTGGTGTCACAATGGATCATTAGATTGTTAGCCTCCTTTGGGTCACAATGGTTCCTTGCTTCTCTTAACCTCTGTGGTGTCACAATGCATCCCATGCCCTTTTAGGCCACTTGGTGTTACAATGAATCATTTGAATCTTGGCCTCTATGGTGTCATAATATTTCCATGATTTATTGTGCCCCATGCTTTCACAATTCATCCCTGGCCCTATTACAACCCCTGGTGTCACAGGGGATCATTAGATTGTTAGCCTCCCTTGGACCACAATTGTTCCCTGCTTCTCTTAACCTCTGTGGTTTCACAATGAATTCCAAGCCTTTTTAGGCCACTTGATGTCACAATGAATCATTTGATTCTTGGCCTTCATGGTGTCATAATAGATCCTTGCTTCTATAGGTCCCCATGCCGTCACAGTTCATCCGTGGTCCATTTGCGCCCCCTGGTGTCAAAAGGGATTCTTAGATTGTTAGCCTGCATTGCGTCACAATGGTTCCTTGCTTCTCTTAACCTCTGTGGTGTCACAATGCAACCCATGCCCTTTTAGGCCACTTGATGTCACAATGAATCATTTGATTCTCGGCCTTCATGGTGTCATAACAGATCCTTGCTTCTATAGGTCCCCATGCTGTCACAGTTCATCCGTGGTACTTTTGCGCCCCCTGGTGTCAAAAGGGATTCTTAGTTTGTTCGCCTGCATTGGGTCACAATGGTTCCTTGCTTCTCTTAACCCCTGTGGTGTCACAATGCATCCCATGCCATTTTAGGCCACTTGATGTCACAATGAATCATTTGATTCTTGGCCTCCATGGTGGCATAATAGATCCTTGCTTCTATTGGTCCCCGTGCTGTAACATTCCATCACTGGGCCTTTTACAAACCCTGGTGTCACAAGGGATCATTAGATTGTTAGCCTGCATTGGGTCACAATGGTGCCTTGCTTCTCTTAACCTCTGTGGTGTCACAATGCATCCCATGCCCTTTTAGGCCACTTGATGTCACAATGAATCATTTGATTCTCGGCCTCCATGGTGGCATAATAGATCCTTGCTTCTATTGGTCCCCGTGCTGTAACAATCCATCACTGGGCCTTTTACAAACCCTGGTGCCACAAGGGATCATTAGATTGTTAGCCTCCCTTGGGTCACAATGGTTCCTTGCTTCTCTTAACCTCTGTGGTGTCACAATGCATTCCAAGCCCTTTTAGGCCACTTGATGTCACAATGAATCATTTGATTCTTGGCCTTCATGGTGTCATAATAGATCCTTGCTTCTATAGGTCCCCATGCTGTCACAGTTCATCCGTGGTCCTTTTGAGCCCCCTGGTGTCAAAAGGGATTCTTAGATTGTTAGCCTCCCTTGGGTCACAATGGTTCCTTGCTTCGCTTAACCTCTGTGGTGTCACAATGCATTCCAAGCCCTTTTCGGCCACTTGATGTCACAATGAATCATTTGATTCTTTTTCTTCATGGTGTCATAATAAATCCTTGCTTCTATAGGTCCCCATGCTGTCACAGTTCATCGGTGGTCCTTTTGCGCCCCCTGGTGTCAAAAGGGATTCTTAGATTGTTAGCCTGCATTGGGTCACAATGGTTCCTTGCTTCTCTTAACCTCTGCGGTGTCACAATGCAACCCATGCCCTTTTAGGCCACTTGATGTCACAATGAATCATTTGATTCTTGGCCTTCATGGTGTCATAATAGATCCTTGCTTCTATAGGTCCCCATGCTGTCACAGTTCATCCGTGGTCCTTTTGCGCCCCCTGGTGTCAAAAGGGATTCTTAGATTGTTAGCCTCCCTTGGGTCACAATGGTTCCTTGCTTCTCTTAACCCCTGTGGTGTCACAATGCATCCCATGCCCTTTTAGGCCACTTGGTGTTACAATGAATCATTTGAGTCTTGGCCTCTATGGTGTCATAATGTTTCCATGTTTTTCTTGGGCCCCATGCTTTCACAATTCATCCCTGGCCCTATTACAACCCCTGGTGTCACAATGGATCATTAGATTGTTAGCCTCCTTTGGGTCACAATGGTTCCTTGCTTCTCTTAACCTCTGTGGTGTCACAATGCATTCCAAGCCCTTTTAGGCCACTTGATGTCACAATGAATCATTTGATTCTTGGCCTTCATGGTGTCATAATAGATCCTTGCTTCTATAGGTCCCCATGCTGTCACAGTTCATCCGTGGTCCTTTTGCGCCCCCTGGTGTCTGAAGGGAATCTTAGATTGTTAGCCTGCATTGGGTCACAATGGTTCCTTGCTTCTCTTAACCTCTGTGGTGTCACAATGCATCCCATGCCCTTTTAGGCCACTTGGTGTTACAATGAATCATTTGAATCTTGGCCTCTATGGTGTCATAATATTTCCATGATTTATTGTGCCCCATGCTTTCACAATTCATCCCTGGCCCTATTACAACCCCTGGTGTCACAGGGGATCATTAGATTGTTAGCCTCCCTTGGACCACAATTGTTCCCTGCTTCTCTTAACCTCTGTGGTTTCACAATGCATTCCAAGCCTTTTTAGGCCACTTGATGTCACAATGAATCATTTGATTCTTGGCCTTCATGGTGTCATAATAGATCCTTGCTTCTATAGGTCCCCATGCCGTCACAGTTCATCCGTGGTCCATTTGCGCCCCCTGGTGTCAAAAGGGATTCTTAGATTGTTAGCCTGCATTGGGTCACAATGGTTCCTTGCTTCTCTTAACCTCTGTGGTGTCACAATGCAACCCATGCCCTTTTAGGCCACTTGATGTCACAATGAATCAATTGATTCTCGGCCTTCATGGTGTCATAACAGATCCTTGCTTCTATAGGTCCCCATGCTGTCACAGTTCATCCGTGGTACTTTTGCGCCCCCTGGTGTCAAAAGGGATTCTTAGTTTGTTCGCCTGCATTGGGTCACAATGGTTCCTTGCTTCTCTTAACCCCTGTGGTGTCACAATGCATCCCATGCCATTTTAGGCCACTTGATGTCACAATGAATCATTTGATTCTTGGCCTCCATGGTGGCATAATAGATCCTTGCTTCTATTGGTCCCCGTGCTGTAACATTCCATCACTGGGCCTTTTACAAACCCTGGTGTCACAAGGGATCATTAGATTGTTAGCCTGCATTGGGTCACAATGGTGCCTTGCTTCTCTTAACCTCTGTGGTGTCACAATGCATCCCATGCCCTTTTAGGCCACTTGATGTCACAATGAATCATTTGATTCTCGGCCTCCATGGTGGCATAATAGATCCTTGCTTCTATTGGTCCCCGTGCTGTAACAATCCATCACTGGGCCTTTTACAAACCCTGGTGCCACAAGGGATCATTAGATTGTTAGCCTCCCTTGGGTCACAATGGTTCCTTGCTTCTCTTAACCTCTGTGGTGTCACAACGCATTCCAAGCCCTTTTAGGCCACTTGGTGTTACAATGAATCATTTGAGTCTTGGCCTCTATGGTGTCATAATGTTTCCATGTTTTTCTTGGGCTCCATGCTTTCACAATTCATCCCTGGCCCTATTACAACCCCTGGTGTCACAATGGGTCATTAGATTGTTAGCCTCCCTTGGGTCACAATGGTTCCCTGCTTCTCTTAACCTCTGTGGTGTCACAATGCATTCCAAGCCCTTTTAGGCCACTTGATGTCACAATGAATCATTTGATTCTTGGCCTTCATGGTGTCATAATAGATCCTTGCTTCTATAGGTCCCCATGCTGTCACAGTTCATCCGTGGTCCTTTTGCGCCCCCTGGTGCCAAAAGGGATTCTTAGATTCTTAGCCTGCATTGGGTAACAATGGTTCCTTGCTTCTCTTAACCTCTGTGGTGTCACAATGCATCCCATGCCCTTTTAGGCCACTTGATGTCACAATGAATCATTTGATTCTTGGCCTCCATGGTGGCATAATAGATCCTTGCTTCTATTGGTCCCCGTGCTGTAACAATACATCACTGGGCCTTTTACCACCCCTGGTGTCACAAGGGATCATTAGATTGTTAGCCTGCATTGGGTCACAATGGTGCCTTGCTTCTCTTAACCTCTGTGGTGTCACAATGCATCCCATGCCCTTTTAGCCCACTTGATGTCACAATGAATCATTTGATTCTTGGCCTCCATGGTGGCATAATAGATCCTTGCTTCTATTGGTCCCCGTGCTACAACAATCCATCCCTGGCCCTTTTTATAACCCCTGGTGCCACAAGGGATCATTAGATGGTTAGCCTCCCTTGGATCACAATTGTTCCTTGCTTCTCTTAACCCCTGTGGTGTAACAATGCATCCCATGCCCTTTTAGGCCACTTGATGTCACAATGAATCATTTGATTCTTGGCCTCCAGGGTGGCATAATAGATCCTTGCTTCTATTGGTCCCCGTGCTGTAACATTCCATCACTGGGGCTTTTACAAACCCTGGTGTCACAATGGATCATTAGATTGTTAGCCTCCCTTGGGTCACAATGGTTCCTTGCTTCTCTTAACCTCTGTGGTGTCACAATGCAACCCATGCCCTTTTAGGCCACTTGATGTCACAATGAATCATTTGATTCTTGGCCTTCATGGTGTCATAATAGATCCTTGCTTCTATAGGTCCCCATGCTGTCACAGTTCATCCGTGGTCCTTTTGCGCCCCCTGGTGTCTGAAGGGAATCTTAGATTGTTAGCCTGCATTGGGTCACAATGGTTCCTTGCTTCTCTTAACCCCTGTGGTGTCACAATGCATCCCATGCCATTTTAGGCCACTTGATGTCACAATGAATCATTTGATTCTTGGCCTCCATGGTGGCATAATAGATCCTTGCTTCTATTGGTCCCCGTGCTGTAACATTCCATCACTGGGCCTTTTACAAACCCTGGTGTCACAAGGGATCATTAGATTGTTAGCCTGCATTGGGTCACAATGGTGCCTTGCTTCTCTTAACCTCTGTGGTGTCACAATGCATCCCATGCCCTTTTAGGCCACTTGATGTCACAATGAATCATTTGATTCTCGGCCTCCATGGTGGCATAATAGATCCTTGCTTCTATTGGTCCCCGTGCTGTAACAATCCATCACTGGGCTTTTTACAAACCCTGGTGCCACAAGGGAACATTAGATTGTTAGCCTCCCTTGGGTCACAATGGTTCCTTGCTTCTCTTAACCTCTGTGGTGTCACAATGCAACCCATGCCCTTTTAGGCCACTTGATGTCACAATGAATCATTTGATTCTTGGCCTTCATGGTGTCATAATAGATCCTTGCTTCTATAGGTCCCCATGCTGTCACAGTTCATCTGTGGTCCTTTTGAGCCCCCTGGTGTCAAAAGGGATTCTTAGATTGTTAGCCTGCATTGGGTCACAATGGTTCCTTGCTTCTCTTAACCTCTGTGGTGTCACAATGCATCCCATGCCCTTTTAGGCCACTTGATGTTACAATGAATCATTTGAGTCTTGGCCTCTATAGTGTCATAATGTTTCCATGTTTTTCTTGGGCCCCATGCTTCCACAATTCATCCCTGGCCCTATTACAAACCCTGGTGTCACAATGGATCATTAGATTGTTAGCCTCCCTTGGGTCACAATGGTTTCTTGCTTCGCTTAACCTCTGTGGTGTCACAATGCATCCCATGCACTTTTAGGCCACTTGATGTCACAATGAATCATTTGATTCTTGGCCTCCATGGTGGCATAATAGATCCTTGCTTCTATTGGGCCCCATGCTTTCACAATTCATCCCTGGCCCTTTTACAACACCTTGTGTGACAAGGGATCATTAGATTGTTAGCCTGCATTGGGTCACAATGGTTCCTTGCTTCTCTTAACCTCTGTGGTGTCACAATGCATCCCATGCCCTTTTAGGCCACTTGATGTCACAATGAATCATTTGAGTCTTGGCCTCCATGGTGGCATAATAGATCCTTGCTTCTATTGGTCCCCGTGCTGTAACATTCCATCACTGGGCCTTTTACCACCCCTGGTGTCACAAGGGATCATTAGATTGTTAGCCTGCATTGGGTCACAATGGTGCCTTGCTTCTCTTAACCTCTGTGGTGTCACAATGCATCCCATGCCCTTTTAGCCCACTTGATGTCACAATGAATCATTTGATTCTTGGCCTCCATGGTGGCATAATAGATCCTTGCTTCTATTGGTCCCCGTGCTACAACAATCCATCCCTGGCCCTTTTTATAACCCCTGGTGCCACAAGGGATCATTAGATTGTTAGCCTCCCTTGGATCACAATTGTTCCTTGCTTCTCTTAACCCCTGTGGTGTAACAATGCATCCCATGCCCTTTTAGGCCACTTGATGTCACAATGAATCATTTGATTCTTGGCCTCCAGGGTGGCATAATAGATCCTTGCTTCTATTGGTCCCCGTGCTGTAACATTCCATCACTGGGGCTTTTACAAACCCTGGTGTCACAATGGATCATTAGATTGTTAGCCTCCCTTGGGTCACAATGGTTCCTTGCTTCTCTTAACCTCTGTGGTGTCACAATGCAACCCATGCCCTTTTAGGCCACTTGATGTCACAATGAATCATTTGATTCTTGGCCTTCATGGTGTCATAATAGATCCTTGCTTCTATAGGTCCCCATGCTGTCACAGTTCATCCGTGGTCCTTTTGCGCCCCCTGGTGTCTGAAGGGAATCATAGATTGTTAGCCTGCATTGGGTCACAATGGTTCCTTGCTTCTCTTAACCTCTGTGGTGTCACAATGCATCTCATGCCATTTTAGGCCACTTGGTGTTACAATGAATCATTTGATTCTTGGCCTCTATGGTGTCATAATGTTTCCATGATTTTCTTGGGCCCCATGCTTTCACAATTCATCCCTGGCCCTATTACAACCCCTGGTGTCACAGGGGATCATTAGATTGTTAGCCTCCCTTGGACCACAATTGTTCCCTGCTTCTCTTAACGTCTGTGGTTTCACAATGCATTCCAAGCCTTTTTAGGCCACTTGATGTCACAATGAATCATTTGATTCTTGGCCTTCATGGTGTCATAATAGATCCTTGCTTCTATAGGTCCCCATGCCGTCACAGTTCATCCGTCGTCCATTTGCGCCCCCTGGTGTCACAATGGATTCTTAGATTGTTAGCCTGCATTGGGTCACAATGGTTCCTTGCTTCTCTTAACCTCTGTGGTGTCACAATGCAACCCATGCCCTTTTAGGCCACTTGATGTCACAATGAATCAATTGATTCTTGGCCTTCATGGTGTCATAACAGATCCTTGCTTCTATAGGTCCCCATGCTGTCACAGTTCATCCTTGGTACTTTTGCGCCCCCTGGTGTCAAAAGGGATTCTTAGTTTGTTCGCCTGCATTGGGTCACAATGGTTCCTTGCTTCTCTTAACCCCTGTGGTGTCACAATGCATCCCATGCCATTTTAGGCCACTTGATGTCACAATGAATCATTTGATTCTTGGCCTCCATGGTGGCATAATAGATCCTTGCTTCTATTGGTCCCCGTGCTGTAACATTCCATCACTGGGCCTTTTACAAACCCTGGTGTCACAAGGGATCATTAGATTGTTAGCCTGCATTGGGTCACAATGGTGCCTTGCTTCTCTTAACCTCTGTGGTGTCACAATGCATCCCATGCCCTTTTAGGCCACTTGATGTCACAATGAATCATTTGATTCTCGGCCTCCATGGTGGCATAATAGATCCTTGCTTCTATTGGTCCCCGTGCTGTAACAATCCATCACTGGGCTTTTTACAAACCCTGGTGCCACAAGGGAACATTAGATTGTTAGCCTCCCTTGGGTCACAATGGTTCCTTGCTTCTCTTAACCTCTGTGGTGTCACAATGCATTCCAAGCCCTTTTAGGCCACTTGATGTCACAATGAATCATTTGATTCTTGGCCTTCATGGTGTCATAATAGATCCTTGCTTCTATAGGTCCCCATGCTGTCACAGTTCATCCGTGGTCCTTTTGAGCCCCCTGGTGTCAAAAGGGATTCTTAGATTGTTAGCCTGCATTGGGTCACAATGGTTCCTTGCTTCTCTTAACCTCTGTGGTGTCACAATGCATCCCATGCCCTTTTAGGCCACTTGGTGTTACAATGAATCATTTGAGTCTTGGCCTCTATAGTGTCATAATGTTTCCATGTTTTTCTTGGGCCCCATGCTTCCACAATTCATCCCTGGACCTATTACAAACCCTGGTGTCACAATGGATCATTAGATTGTTAGCCTCCCTTGGGTCACAATGGTTTCTTTCTTCGCTTAACCTCTGTGGTGTCACAATGCATCCCATGCACTTTTAGGCCACTTGATGTCACAATGAATCATTTGATTCTTGGCCTCCATGGTGGCATAATAGATCCTTGCTTCTATTGGGCCCCATGCTTTCACAATTCATCCCTGGCCCTTTTACAACACCTTGTGTGACAAGGGATCATTAGATTGTTAGCCTGCATTGGGTCACAATGGTTCCTTGCTTCTCTTAACCTCTGTGGTGTCACAATGCATTCCAAGCCCTTTTAGGCCACTTGGTGTTACAATGAATCATTTGAGTCTTGGCCTCTATGGTGTCATAATATATCCATGTTTTTATTGTGCCCCATGCTGCCACAATTCATCCCTGGCCCTATTACAACCCCTGGTGTCAACAGGGATTCTTAGATTGTTAGCCTGCATTGGGTCACAATGGTTCCTTGCTTCTCTTAGCCCCTGTGGTGTCAAAATGCATCCCATGCCCTTTTAGGCCACTTGATGTCGCAGTGAATCATTTGATTCTTGGCCTCCATGGTGTCATAATCGCTCCTTGTTTCTATTGGTCCCCATGCTGTCAAAATTCATCCCTGGCCCTATTACAACCCCTGGTGTCACAAGGGATCATTAGATTGTTAGCCTGCATTGGGTAACAATGGTTCCTTGCTTCTCTTAACCTCTGTGGTGTCACAATGCATCCCATGCCCTTTTAGGCCACTTGGTGTCATAATGAATCATTTGATTCTTGGCCTCCATGGTGGCATAATAGATCTTTGCTTCTATTGGGCCCCATGCTTTCACAATACATCCCTGGCCCTATTACAACCCCTGGTGTCACAATGGATCATTAGATTGTTAGCCTCCCTTGGGTAAAAAAGGTTCCTTGCTTCTCTTAACCTCTGTGGTGTCACAATGCATCCCATGCCCTTTTAGGCCACTTGATGTCACAATGAATCATTTGATTCTTGGCCTCTATGGTGTCATAATGGTTCCTTGTTTCTATTGGGCCCCATGCTGTCACAATCCATCCCTGGCCATTTTTATACCCCCTGGTGCCACAAGGGATCATTAGATTGTTAGCCTGCATTGGGTCACAATGGTTCCTTGCTTCTCTTAACCTCTGTGGTGTCACAATGCATCCCATGCCCTTTTAGGCCACTTGATGTCACAATGAATCATTTGGTTCTTGGCCTTCATGGTGTCAGAATAGATCCTTGTTCTATAGGTCCCCATCCTGTCACAGTTCATCAGTGGTCCTTTTGCGCCCCCTGGTGTCAAAAGGGATTGTTAGATTGTTAGCCTGCATTGGGTCACAAAGGTTCCCTGCTTCTCTTAACCTCTGTGGTGTCACAATGCATCCCATGCCCTTTTGGGCCACTTGATGTCACAATGAATCATTTGATTCTTGGCCTTCCTGGTGTCATAATAGATCCTTGTTCTATAGGTCCCCATGCTGTCACAGTTCATGCGTGGTCCTTTTGCGCCCCCTGGTGTCAAAAGGGATTCTTAGATTGTTAGCCTGCATTGGGTCACAATGGTTCCTTGCTTCTCTTAATCCCTGTGGAGTCACAATGCATCCCATGCCCTTTTAGGCCACTTGATGTCACAATGAATCATTTGATTCTTGGCCTTCCTGGTGTCATAATAGATCCTTGTTCTATAGGTCCCCATGCTGTCACAGTTCATCCGTGGTCCTTTTGCGCCCCCTGGTGTCTGAAGGGAATCTTAGATTGTTAGCCTGCATTGGGTCACAATGGTTCCTTGCTTCTCTTAACCCCTGTGGTGTCACAATGCATCCCATGCCATTTTAGGCCACTTGATGTCACAATGAATCATTTGATTCTTGGCCTCCATGGTGGCATAATAGATCCTTGCTTCTATTGGTCCCCGTGCTGTAACATTCCATCACTGGGCCTTTTACAAACCCTGGTGTCACAAGGGATCATTAGATTGTTAGCCTGCATTGGGTCACAATGGTGCCTTGCTTCTCTTAACCTCTGTGGTGTCACAATGCATCCCATGCCCTTTTAGGCCACTTGATGTCACAATGAATCATTTGATTCTCGGCCTCCATGGTGGCATAATAGATCCTTGCTTCTATTGGTCCCCGTGCTGTAACAATCCATCACTGGGCTTTTTACAAACCCTGGTGCCACAAGGGAACATTAGATTGTTAGCCTCCCTTGGGTCACAATGGTTCCTTGCTTCTCTTAACCTCTGTGGTGTCACAATGCAACCCATGCCCTTTTAGGCCACTTGATGTCACAATGAATCATTTGATTCTTGGCCTTCATGGTGTCATAATAGATCCTTGCTTCTATAGGTCCCCATGCTGTCACAGTTCATCCGTGGTCCTTTTGAGCCCCCTGGTGTCAAAAGGGATTCTTAGATTGTTAGCCTGCATTGGGTCACAATGGTTCCTTGCTTCTCTTAACCTCTGTGGTGTCACAATGCATCCCATGCCCTTTTAGGCCACTTGGTGTTACAATGAATCATTTGAGTCTTGGCCTCTATAGTGTCATAATGTTTCCATGTTTTTCTTGGGCCCCATGCTTCCACAATTCATCCCTGGCCCTATTACAAACCCTGGTGTCACAATGGATCATTAGATTGTTAGCCTCCCTTGGGTCACAATGGTTTCTTGCTTCGCTTAACCTCTGTGGTGTCACAATGCATCCCATGCACTTTTAGGCCACTTGATGTCACAATGAATCATTTGATTCTTGGCCTCCATGGTGGCATAATAGATCCTTGCTTCTATTGGGCCCCATGCTTTCACAATTCATCCCTGGCCCTTTTACAACACCTTGTGTGACAAGGGATCATTAGATTGTTAGCCTGCATTGGGTCACAATGGTTCCTTGCTTCTCTTAACCTCTGTGGTGTCACAATGCATCCCATGCCCTTTTAGGCCACTTGATGTCACAATGAATCATTTGAGTCTTGGCCTCCATGGTGGCATAATAGATCCTTGCTTCTATTGGTCCCCGTGCTGTAACAATACATCACTGGGCCTTTTACCACCCCTGGTGTCACAAGGGATCATTAGATTGTTAGCCTGCATTGGGTCACAATGGTGCCTTGCTTCTCTTAACCTCTGTGGTGTCACAATGCATCCCATGCCCTTTTAGCCCACTTGATGTCACAATGAATCATTTGATTCTTGGCCTCCATGGTGGCATAATAGATCCTTGCTTCTATTGGTCCCCGTGCTACAACAATCCATCCCTGGCCCTTTTTATAACCCCTGGTGCCACAAGGGATCATTAGATTGTTAGCCTCCCTTGGATCACAATTGTTCCTTGCTTCTCTTAACCCCTGTGGTGTAACAATGCATCCCATGCCCTTTTAGGCCACTTGATGTCACAATGAATCATTTGATTCTTGGCCTCCAGGGTGGCATAATAGATCCTTGCTTCTATTGGTCCCCGTGCTGTAACATTCCATCACTGGGGCTTTTACAAACCCTGGTGTCACAATGGATCATTAGATTGTTAGCCTCCCTTGGGTCACAATGGTTCCTTGCTTCTCTTAACCTCTGTGGTGTCACAATGCAACCCATGCCCTTTTAGGCCACTTGATGTCACAATGAATCATTTGATTCTTGGCCTTCATGGTGTCATAATAGATCCTTGCTTCTATAGGTCCCCATGCTGTCACAGTTCATCCGTGGTCCTTTTGCGCCCCCTGGTGTCTGAAGGGAATCATAGATTGTTAGCCTGCATTGGGTCACAATGGTTCCTTGCTTCTCTTAACCTCTGTGGTGTCACAATGCATCTCATGCCATTTTAGGCCACTTGGTGTTACAATGAATCATTTGATTCTTGGCCTCTATGGTGTCATAATGTTTCCATGATTTTCTTGGGCCCCATGCTTTCACAATTCATCCCTGGCCCTATTACAACCCCTGGTGTCACAGGGGATCATTAGATTGTTAGCCTCCCTTGGACCACAATTGTTCCCTGCTTCTCTTAACGTCTGTGGTTTCACAATGCATTCCAAGCCTTTTTAGGCCACTTGATGTCACAATGAATCATTTGATTCTTGGCCTTCATGGTGTCATAATAGATCCTTGCTTCTATAGGTCCCCATGCCGTCACAGTTCATCCGTGGTCCATTTGCGCCCCCTGGTGTCACAATGGATTCTTAGATTGTTAGCCTGCATTGGGTCACAATGGTTCCTTGCTTCTCTTAACCTCTGTGGTGTCACAATGCAACCCATGCCCTTTTAGGCCACTTGATGTCACAATGAATCAATTGATTCTTGGCCTTCATGGTGTCATAACAGATCCTTGCTTCTATAGGTCCCCATGCTGTCACAGTTCATCCTTGGTACTTTTGCGCCCCCTGGTGTCAAAAGGGATTCTTAGTTTGTTCGCCTGCATTGGGTCACAATGGTTCCTTGCTTCTCTTAACCCCTGTGGTGTCACAATGCATCCCATGCCATTTTAGGCCACTTGATGTCACAATGAATCATTTGATTCTTGGCCTCCATGGTGGCATAATAGATCCTTGCTTCTATTGGTCCCCGTGCTGTAACATTCCATCACTGGGCCTTTTACAAACCCTGGTGTCACAAGGGATCATTAGATTGTTAGCCTGCATTGGGTCACAATGGTGCCTTGCTTCTCTTAACCTCTGTGGTGTCACAATGCATCCCATGCCCTTTTAGGCCACTTGATGTCACAATGAATCATTTGATTCTCGGCCTCCATGGTGGCATAATAGATCCTTGCTTCTATTGGTCCCCGTGCTGTAACAATCCATCACTGGGCTTTTTACAAACCCTGGTGCCACAAGGGAACATTAGATTGTTAGCCTCCCTTGGGTCACAATGGTTCCTTGCTTCTCTTAACCTCTGTGGTGTCACAATGCATTCCAAGCCCTTTTAGGCCACTTGATGTCACAATGAATCATTTGATTCTTGGCCTTCATGGTGTCATAATAGATCCTTGCTTCTATAGGTCCCCATGCTGTCACAGTTCATCCGTGGTCCTTTTGAGCCCCCTGGTGTCAAAAGGGATTCTTAGATTGTTAGCCTGCATTGGGTCACAATGGTTCCTTGCTTCTCTTAACCTCTGTGGTGTCACAATGCATCCCATGCCCTTTTAGGCCACTTGGTGTTACAATGAATCATTTGAGTCTTGGCCTCTATAGTGTCATAATGTTTCCATGTTTTTCTTGGGCCCCATGCTTCCACAATTCATCCCTGGACCTATTACAAACCCTGGTGTCACAATGGATCATTAGATTGTTAGCCTCCCTTGGGTCACAATGGTTTCTTTCTTCGCTTAACCTCTGTGGTGTCACAATGCATCCCATGCACTTTTAGGCCACTTGATGTCACAATGAATCATTTGATTCTTGGCCTCCATGGTGGCATAATAGATCCTTGCTTCTATTGGGCCCCATGCTTTCACAATTCATCCCTGGCCCTTTTACAACACCTTGTGTGACAAGGGATCATTAGATTGTTAGCCTGCATTGGGTCACAATGGTTCCTTGCTTCTCTTAACCTCTGTGGTGTCACAATGCATTCCAAGCCCTTTTAGGCCACTTGGTGTTACAATGAATAATTTGAGTCTTGGCCTCTATGGTGTCATAATATATCCATGTTTTTATTGTGCCCCATGCTGCCACAATTCATCCCTGGCCCTATTACAACCCCTGGTGTCAACAGGGATCATTAGATTTTTAGCCTGCATTGGGTCACAATGGTTCCTTGCTTCTCTTAGCCCCTGTGGTGTCAAAATGCATCCCATGCCCTTTTAGGCCACTTGATGTCGCAGTGAATCATTTGATTCTTGGCCTCCATGGTGGCATAATAGATCCTTGCTTGTATTGGTCCCCGTGCTGTAACAATCCATCACTGGCCCTTTTTATACCCCCTGGTGCCACAAGGGATCATTAGATTGTTAGCCTGCATTGGGTCACAATGGTTCCTTGCTTCTCTTAACCTCTGTGGTGTCACAATGCATCCCATGCCCTTTTAGGCCACTTGGTGTCACAATGAATCATTTGAGTCTTGGCCTCTATGGTGTCATAATATTTCCATGTCTTTATTGGGCCCCATGCTTTCACAATTCATCCCTGGCCCTTTTACAACCCCTGGTGTCACAAGGGGTCATTAGATTGTTAGCCTCCCTTGGGTCACAATGGTTCCTTGCTTCTCTTAACATCTGTGGTGTCACAATGCATCCCATGCCCTTTTAGGCCACTTGATGTCACAATGAATCATTTGATTCTTGGCCTCCATGGTGTCATAATCGCTCCTTGTTTCTATTGGTCCCCATGCTGTCAAAATTCATCCCTGGCCCTATTACAACCCCTGGTGTCACAAGGGATCATTAGATTGTTAGCCTGCATTGGGTAACAATGGTTCCTTGCTTCTCTTAACCTCTGTGGTGTCACAATGCATCCCATGCCCTTTTAGGCCACTTGGTGTCATAATGAATCATTTGATTCTTGGCCTCCATGGTGGCATAATAGATCTTTGCTTCTATTGGGCCCCATGCTTTCACAATACATCCCTGGCCCTATTACAACCCCTGGTGTCACAATGGATCATTAGATTGTTAGCCTCCCTTGGGTAAAAATGGTTCCTTGCTTCTCTTAACCTCTGTGGTGTCACAATGCATCCCATGCCCTTTTAGGCCACTTGATGTCACAATGAATCATTTGATTCTTGGCCTCTATGGTGTCATAATGGTTCCTTGTTTCTATTGGGCCCCATGCTGTCACAATCCATCCCTGGCCATTTTTATACCCCCTGGTGCCACAAGGGATCATTAGATTGTTAGCCTGCATTGGGTCACAATGGTTCCTTGCTTCTCTTAACCTCTGTGGTGTCACAATGCATCCCATGCCCTTTTAGGCCACTTGATGTCACAATGAATCATTTGGTTCTTGGCCTTCATGGTGTCAGAATAGATCCTTGTTCTATAGGTCCCCATCCTGTCACAGTTCATCAGTGGTCCTTTTGCGCCCCCTGGTGTCAAAAGGGATTGTTAGATTGTTAGCCTGCATTGGGTCACAAAGGTTCCCTGCTTCTCTTAACCTCTGTGGTGTCACAATGCATCCCATGCCCTTTTGGGCCACTTGATGTCACAATGAATCATTTGATTCTTGGCCTTCCTGGTGTCATAATAGATCCTTGTTCTATAGGTCCCCATGCTGTCACAGTTCATGCGTGGTCCTTTTGCGCCCCCTGGTGTCAAAAGGGATTCTTAGATTGTTAGCCTGCATTGGGTCACAATGGTTCCTTGCTTCTCTTAATCCCTGTGGAGTCACAATGCATCCCATGCCCTTTTAGGCCACTTGATGTCACAATGAATCATTTGATTCTTGGCCTTCCTGGTGTCATAATAGATCCTTGTTCTATAGGTCCCCATGCTGTCACAGTTCATCCGTGGTCCTTTTGCGCCCCCTGGTGTCAAAAAGGGATTCTTAGATTGTTAGCCTGCATTGGGTCACAATGGTTCCCTGCTTCTCTTAACCTCTGTGGTGTCACAATGCATCCCATGCCCTTTTAGGCCACTTGGTGTTACAATGAATCATTTGAATCTTGGCCTCTATGGCGTCATAATATTTCCATGATTTATTGTGCCCCATGCTTTCACAATTCATCCCTGGCCCTATTACAACCCCTGGTGTCACAGGGGATCATTAGATTATTAGCCTCCCTTGGGCCACAATGGTTCCCTGCTTCTCTTAACCTCTGTGGTGTCACAATGCATTCCAAGCCCTTTTAGGCCACTTGATGTCACAATGAATCATTTGATTCTTGGCCTTCATGGTGTCATAATAGATCCTTGCTTCTATAGGTCCCCATGCCGTCACAGTTCATCCGTGGTCCTTTTGAGCCCCCTGGTGTCAAAAGGGATTCTTAGATTGTTAGCCTACATTGGGTCACAATGGTTCCTTGCTTCTCTTAACCTCTGTGGTGTCACAATGCATCCCATGCCCTTTTAGGCCACTTGGTGTTACAATGAATCATTTGAGTCTTGGCCTCTATGGTGTCATAATGTTTCCATGTTTTTCTTGGGCCCCATGCTTTCACAATTCATCCCTGGCCCTATTACAAACCCTGGTGTCACAATGGATCATTAGATTGTTAGCCTCCCTTGGGTCACAATGGTTCCTTGCTTCTCTTAACCTCTGTGGTGTCACAATGCATTCCAAGCCCTTTTAGGCCACTTGATGTCACAATGAATCATTTGATTCTTGGCCTTCATGGTGTCATAATAAATCCTTGCTTCTATAGGTCCCCATGCTGTCACAGTGCATCCGAGGTCCTTTTGCGCCCCCTGGTGTCAAAAGGGATTCTTAGATTATTAGCCTGCATTGGGTCACAATGGTTCCCTGCTTCTCTTAACCTCTGTGGTGTCACAATGCATCCCATGCCCTTTTAGGCCACTTGGTGTTACAATGAATCATTTGAGTCTTGGCCTCTATGGTGTCATAATGTTTCCATGTTCTTCTTGGGCCCCATGCTTTCACAATTCATCCCTGGCCCTATTACAAACCCTGGTGTCACAATGGATCATTAGATTGTTAGCCTCCCTTGGGTCACAATGGTTCCTTGCTTCTCTTAACCTCTGTGGTGTCACAATGCATTCCAAGCCCTTTTAGGCCACTTGATGTCACAATGAATCATTTGATTCTTGGCCTTCATGGTGTCATAATAAATCCTTGCTTCTATAGGTCCCCATGCTGTCACAGTTCATCCGTGGTCCTTTTGCGCCCCCTGGTGTCAAAAGGGATTCTTAGATTATTAGCCTGCATTGGGTCACAATGGTTCCTTGCTTCTCTTAACCTCTGTGGTGTCACAATGCATCCCATGACCTTTTAGGCCACTTGGTGTTACAATGAATCATTTGAGTCTTGGCCTCTATGGTGTCATAATGATTCCATGTTTTACTTGGGCCCCATGCTTTCACAATTCATCCCTGGCCCTATTACAACCCCTGGTGTCACAATGGATCATTAGATTGTTAGCCTCCATTGGGTCACAATGGTTCCTTGCTTCTCTTAACCTCTGTGGTGTCACAATGCATTCCAAGCCCTTTTAGGCCACTTGATGTCACAATGAATCATTTGATTCTTGGCCTTCATGGTGTCATAATAGATCCTTGCTTCTATAGGTCCCCATGCTGTCACAGTTCATCCGTGGACCTTTTGCACCCCCTGGTGTCAAAAGGGATTCTTAGATTGTTAGCCTGCATTGGGTCACAATGGTTCCTTGCTTCTCTTAACCTCTGTGGTGTCACAATGCATCCCATGCCCTTTTAGGCCACTTGATGTCACAATGAATCATTTGATTCTTGGCCTCCATGGTGGCATAATAGATCCTTGCTTCTATTGGTCCCCGTGCTGTAACAATCCATCACTGGCCATTTTTATACCCCCTGGTGCCACAAGGGATCATTAGATTGTTAGCCTGCATTGGGTCACAATGGTTCCTTGCTTCTCTTAACCTCTGTGGTGTCACAATGCATCCCATGCCCTTTTAGGCCACTTGGTGTCACAATGAATCATTTGAGTCTTGGCCTCTATGGTGTCATAATATTTCCATGTCTTTATTGGGCCCCATGCTTTCACAATTCATCCCTGGCCCTTTTACAACCCCTGGTGTCACAAGGGGTCATTAGATTGTTAGCCTGCATTGGGTCACAATGGTTCCTTGCTTCTCTTAACCTCTGTGGTGTCACAATGCATCCCATGCCCTTTTAGGCCACTTGATGTCACAATGAATCATTTGATTCTTGGCCTCCATGGTGTCATAATCGCTCCTTGTTTCTATTGGTCCCCATGCTGTCAAAATTCATCCCTGGCCCTATTACAACCCCTGGTGTCACAAGGGATCATTAGATTGTTAGCCTGCATTGGGTAACAATGGTTCCTTGCTTCTCTTAACCTCTGTGGTGTCACAATGCATCCCATGCCCTTTTAGGCCACTTGGTGTCATAATGAATCATTTGATTCTTGGCCTCCATGGTGGCATAATAGATCTTTGCTTCTATTGGGCCCCATGCTTTCACAATACATCCCTGGCCCTATTACAACCCCTGGTGTCACAATGGATCATTAGATTGTTAGCCTCCCTTGGGTAAAAATGGTTCCTTGCTTCTCTTAACCTCTGTGGTGTCACAATGCATCCCATGCCCTTTTAGGCCACTTGATGTCACAATGAATCATTTGATTCTTGGCCTCTATGGTGTCATAATGGTTCCTTGTTTCTATTGGGCCCCATGCTGTCACAATCCATCCCTGGCCATTTTTATACCCCCTGGTGCCACAAGGGATCATTAGATTGTTAGCCTGCATTGGGTCACAATGGTTCCTTGCTTCTCTTAACCTCTGTGGTGTCACAATGCATCCCATGCCCTTTTAGGCCACTTGATGTCACAATGAATCATTTGGTTCTTGGCCTTCATGGTGTCAGAATAGATCCTTGTTCTATAGGTCCCCATCCTGTCACAGTTCATCAGTGGTCCTTTTGCGCCCCCTGGTGTCAAAAGGGATTGTTAGATTGTTAGCCTGCATTGGGTCACAAAGGTTCCCTGCTTCTCTTAACCTCTGTGGTGTCACAATGCATTCCAAGCCCTTTTAGGCCACTTGATGTCACAATGAATCATTTGATTCTTGGCCTTCATGGTGTCATAATAGATCCTTGCTTCTATAGGTCCCCATGCTGTCACAGTTCATGCGTGGTCCTTTTGCGCCCCCTGGTGTCAAAAGGGATTCTTAGATTGTTAGCCTGCATTGGGTCACAATGGTTCCTTGCTTCTCTTAATCCCTGTGGAGTCACAATGCATCCCATGCCCTTTTAGGCCACTTGATGTCACAATGAATCATTTGATTCTTTTCCTTCATGGTGTCATAATAGATCCTTGTTCTATAGGTCCCCATGCTGTCACAGTTCATCCGTGGTCCTTTTGCGCCCCCTGGTGTCAAAAAGGGATTCTTAGATTGTTAGCCTGCATTGGGTCACAATGGTTCCCTGCTTCTCTTAACCTCTGTGGTGTCACAATGCATCCCATGCCCTTTTAGGCCACTTGGTGTTACAATGAATCATTTGAATCTTGGCCTCTATGGCGTCATAATATTTCCATGATTTATTGTGCCCCATGCTTTCACAATTCATCCCTGGCCCTATTACAACCCCTGGTGTCAACAGGGATCATTAGATTTTTAGCCTCCCTTGGGCCACAATGGTTCCCTGCTTCTCTTAACCTCTGTGGTGTCACAATGCATTCCAAGCCCTTTTAGGCCACTTGATGTCACAATGAATCATTTGATTCTTGGCCTTCATGGTGTCATAATAGATCCTTGCTTCTATAGGTCCCCATGCCGTCACAGTTCATCCGTGGTCCTTTTGAGCCCCCTGGTGTCAAAAGGGATTCTTAGATTGTTAGCCTCCCTTGGGTCACAATGGTTCCTTGCTTCTCTTAACCTCTGTGGTGTCACAATGCATTCCAAGCCCTTTTAGGCCACTTGATGTCACAATGAATCATTTGATTCTTTTCCTTCATGGTGTCATAATAAATCCTTGCTTCTATAGGTCCCCATGCTGTTACAGTTCTTCCGAGGTCCTTTTACGCCCCCTGGTGTCAAAAGCGATTCTTAGATTGTTAGCCTGCATTGGGTAACAATGGTTCCTTGCTTCTCTTAACCTCTGTGGTGTCACAATGCATCCCATGCCCTTTTAGGCCACTTGGTGTCATAATGAATCATTTGATTCTTGGCCTCCATGGTGGCATAATAGATCTTTGCTTCTATTGGGCCCCATGCTTTCACAATACATCCCTGGCCCTATTACAACCCCTGGTGTCACAATGGATCATTAGATTGTTAGCCTCCCTTGGGTAAAAATGGTTCCTTGCTTCTCTTAACCTCTGTGGTGTCACAATGCATCCCATGCCCTTTTAGGCCACTTGATGTCACAATGAATCATTTGATTCTTGGCCTCTATGGTGTCATAATGGTTCCTTGTTTCTATTGGGCCCCATGCTGTCACAATCCATCCCTGGCCATTTTTATACCCCCTGGTGCCACAAGGGATCATTAGATTGTTAGCCTGCATTGGGTCACAATGGTTCCTTGCTTCTCTTAACCTCTGTGGTGTCACAATGCATCCCATGCCCTTTTAGGCCACTTGATGTCACAATGAATCATTTGGTTCTTGGCCTTCATGGTGTCAGAATAGATCCTTGTTCTATAGGTCCCCATCCTGTCACAGTTCATCAGTGGTCCTTTTGCGCCCCCTGGTGTCAAAAGGGATTGTTAGATTGTTAGCCTGCATTGGGTCACAAAGGTTCCCTGCTTCTCTTAACCTCTGTGGTGTCACAATGCATTCCAAGCCCTTTTAGGCCACTTGATGTCACAATGAATCATTTGATTCTTGGCCTTCATGGTGTCATAATAGATCCTTGCTTCTATAGGTCCCCATGCTGTCACAGTTCATGCGTGGTCCTTTTGCGCCCCCTGGTGTCAAAAGGGATTCTTAGATTGTTAGCCTGCATTGGGTCACAATGGTTCCTTGCTTCTCTTAATCCCTGTGGAGTCACAATGCATCCCATGCCCTTTTAGGCCACTTGATGTCACAATGAATCATTTGATTCTTTTCCTTCATGGTGTCATAATAGATCCTTGTTCTATAGGTCCCCATGCTGTCACAGTTCATCCGTGGTCCTTTTGCGCCCCCTGGTGTCAAAAAGGGATTCTTAGATTGTTAGCCTGCATTGGGTCACAATGGTTCCCTGCTTCTCTTAACCTCTGTGGTGTCACAATGCATCCCATGCCCTTTTAGGCCACTTGGTGTTACAATGAATCATTTGAATCTTGGCCTCTATGGCGTCATAATATTTCCATGATTTATTGTGCCCCATGCTTTCACAATTCATCCCTGGCCCTATTACAACCCCTGGTGTCAACAGGGATCATTAGATTTTTAGCCTCCCTTGGGCCACAATGGTTCCCTGCTTCTCTTAACCTCTGTGGTGTCACAATGCATTCCAAGCCCTTTTAGGCCACTTGATGTCACAATGAATCATTTGATTCTTGGCCTTCATGGTGTCATAATAGATCCTTGCTTCTATAGGTCCCCATGCCGTCACAGTTCATCCGTGGTCCTTTTGAGCCCCCTGGTGTCAAAAGGGATTCTTAGATTGTTAGCCTCCCTTGGGTCACAATGGTTCCTTGCTTCTCTTAACCTCTGTGGTGTCACAATGCATTCCAAGCCCTTTTAGGCCACTTGATGTCACAATGAATCATTTGATTCTTTTCCTTCATGGTGTCATAATAAATCCTTGCTTCTATAGGTCCCCATGCTGTTACAGTTCTTCCGAGGTCCTTTTGCGCCCCCTGGTGTCAAAAGCGATTCTTAGATTGTTAGCCTGCATTGGGTAACAATGGTTCCTTGCTTCTCTTAACCTCTGTGGTGTCACAATGCATCCCATGCCCTTTTAGGCCACTTGATGTCACAATGAATCGTTTGATTCTTGGCCTTCATGGTGTCGTAATAGATCCTTGCTTCTATAGGTCCCCATGCTGTCACAGTTCATCCGTGGTCCTTTTGCGCCCCCTGGTGTCAAAAGGGATTCTTAGATTGTTAGCCTGCATTGGGTCACAATGGTTCCCTGCTTCTCTTAACCTCTGTGGTGTCACAATGCATCCCATGCCCTTTTAGGCCACTTGGTGTTACAATGAATCATTTGAGTCTTGGCCTCTATGGTGTCATAATGTTTCCATGTTCTTCTTGGGCCCCATGCTTTCACAATTCATCCCTGGCCCTATTACAAACCCTGGTGTCACAATGGATCATTAGATTGTTATCCTCCCTTGGGTCACAATGGTTCCTTGCTTCTCTTAACCTCTGTGGTGTCACAATGCATTCCAAGCCCTTTTAGGCCACTTGATGTCACAATGAATCATTTGATTCTTGGCCTTCATGGTGTCATAATAAATCCTTGCTTCTATAGGTCCCCATGCTGTCACAGTTCATCCGTGGTCCTTTTGCGCCCCCTGGTGTCAAAAGGGATTCTTAGATTATTAGCCTGCATTGGGTCACAATGGTTCCTTGCTTCTCTTAACCTCTGTGGTGTCACAATGCATCCCATGCCCTTTTAGGCCACTTGGTGTTACAATGAATCATTTGAGTCTTGGCCTCTATGGTGTCATAATGATTCCATGTTTTACTTGGGCCCCATGCTTTCACAATTCATCCCTGGCCCTATTACAACCCCTGGTGTCACAATGGATCATTAGATTGTTAGCCTCCATTGGGTCACAATGGTTCCTTGCTTCTCTTAACCTCTGTGGTGTCACAATGCATTCCAAGCCCTTTTAGGCCACTTGATGTCACAATGAATCATTTGATTCTTGGCCTTCATCGTGTCATAATAGATCCTTGTTTCTATAGGTCCCCATGCTGTCACAGTTCATCCGTGGACCTTTTGCACCCCCTGGTGTCAAAAGGGATTCTTAGATTGTTAGCCTGCATTGGGTCACAATGGTTCCTTGCTTCTCTTAACCTCTGTGGTGTCACAATGCATCCCATGCCCTTTTAGGCCACTTGATGTCACAATGAATCATTTGATTCTTGGCCTTCATGGTGTCATAATAGATCCTTGCTTCTATAGGTCCCCATGCTGTCACAGTTCATCCGTGGTTCTTTTGCGCCCCCTGGTGTCAAAAGGGATTCTTAGATTGTTAGCCTGCATTGGGTCACAATGGTTCCTTGTTTCTCTTAACCTCTGTGGTGTCACAATGCATCCCATGCCCTTTTAGGCCACTTGATGTCACAATGAATCATTTGAGTCTTGGCCTCTATGGTGTCAGAAGGTTTGCATGTTTTTCTTGGGCCCAATGCTTTCACAATTCATCCCTGGCCCTATTACAACCCCTGGTGTCACAATGGATCATTAGATTGTTAGCCTCCCTTGGGTCACAATGGTTCCTTGCTTCTCTTACCCTCTGTGGTGTCACAATGCATCCCATGCCCTTTTAGGCCACTTGATGTCACAATGAATCATTTGGTTCTTGGCCTTCATGGTGTCATAATAGATCCTTGCTTCTATAGGTCCCCATGCTGTCACAGTTCATCCGTGGTCCTTTTGCGCCCCCTGGTGTCAAAAGGGATTCTTAGATTATTAGCCTGCATTGGGTCACAATTGTTCCTTGCTTCTCTTAACCTCTGTGGTGTCACAATGCATCCCATGCCCTTTTAGGCCACTTGATGTCACAATGAATCATTTGATTCTTGGCCTTCATGGTGTCATAATAGATCCTTGCTTCTATAGGTCCCCATGCTGTCACAGTTCATCCGTGGTCCTTTTGCACCCCCTGGTGTCAAAAGGGATTCTTAGATTGTTAGCCTGCATTGGGTCACAATGGTTCCTTGCTTCTCTTAACCTCTGTGGTGTCACAATGCATCCCATGCCCTTTTAGGCCACTTGATGTCACAATGAATCATTTGATTCTTGGCCTTCATGGTGTCATAATAGATCCTTGCTTCTATAGGTCCCCATGCTGTCACAGTTCTTCCATGGTCCTTTTGCGCCCCCTGGCGTCAGAAGGGAATCTTAGATTGTTAGCCTGCATTGGGTCACAAAGGTTCCTTGCTTCTCTTAACCTCTGTGGTGTCACAATGCATCTCATGCCCTTTTAGGCCACTTGGTGTTACAATGAATCATTTGAGTCTTGGCCTCTATGGTGTCATAATGTTTCCATGTTTTTCTTGGGCCCCATGCTTTCACAATTCATCCCTGGCCCTATTACAACCCCTGGTGTCACAGGGGATCATTAGATTGTTAGCCTCCCTTGGGTCACAATGGTTCCTTGCTTCTCTTAACCTCTGTGGTGTCACAATGCATTCCAAGCCTTTTTAGGCCACTTGATGTCACAATGAATCATTTGATTCTTGGCCTTCATGGTGTCATAATAGATCCTTGCTTCTATAGGTCCCCATGCTGTCACAGTTCATCCGTGGTCCTTTTGCGCCCCCTGGTGTCAAAAGGTATTCTTAGATTGTTAGCCTGCATTGGGTCACAATGGTTCCCTGCTTCTCTTAACCTCTGTGGTGTCACAATGCATCCCATGCCCTTTTAGGCCACTTGGTGTTACAATGAATCATTTGAGTCTTGGCCTCTATGGTGTCAAAATGTTTCCATGTTTTTCTTGGGCTCCATGCTTTCACAATTCATCCCTGGCCCTATTACAACCCCTGGTGTCACAATGGATCATTGGATTGTTAGCCTCCCTTGGGCCACAATGGTTCCTTGCTTCTCTTAACCTCTGTGGTGTCACAATGCATCCCAAGCCCTTTTAGGCCACTTGATGTCACAATGAATCATTTGATTCTTGGCCTTCATGGTGTCATAATAGATCCTTGCTTCTATAGGTCCCCATGCTGTCACAATTCATCCGTGGTCCTTTTGCACCCCCTGGTGTCAAAAGGGATTCTTAGATTGTTAGCCTGCATTGGGTCACAATGGTTCCTTGCTTCTCTTAACCTCTGTGGTGTCACAATGCATCCCATGCCCTTTTAGGCCACTTGGTGTTACAATGAATCATTTGAGTCTTGGCCTCTATGGTGTCATAATATTTCCATGATTTATTGTGCCCCATGCTTTCACAATTCATCCCTGGCCCTATTACAACCCCTGGTGTCACAGGGGATCATTAGATTGTTAGCCTCCCTTGGGCCACAATGGTTCCCTGCTTCTCTTAACCTCTGTGGTGTCACAATGCATTCCAAGCCCTTTTAGGCCACTTGATGTCACAATGAATCATTTGATTCTTGGCCTTCATGGTGTCATAATAGATCCTTGCTTCTATAGGTCCCCATGCCGTCACAGTTCATCCGTGGTCCTTTTGAGCCCCCTGGTGTCAAAAGGGATTCTTAGATTGTTAGCCTCCCTTGGGTCACAATGGTTCCTTGCTTCTCTTAACCTCTGTGGTGTCACAATGCATTCCAAGCCCTTTTAGGCCACTTGATGTCACAATGAATCATTTGATTCTTTTCCTTCATGGTGTCATAATAAATCCTTGCTTCTATAGGTCCCCATGCTGTTACAGTTCTTCCGAGGTCCTTTTGCGCCCCCTGGTGTCAAAAGCGATTCTTAGATTGTTAGCCTGCATTGGGTAACAATGGTTCCTTGCTTCTCTTAACCTCTGTGGTGTCACAATGCATCCCATGCCCTTTTAGGCCACTTGATGTCACAATGAATCGTTTGATTCTTGGCCTTCATGGTGTCGTAATAGATCCTTGCTTCTATAGGTCCCCATGCTGTCACAGTTCATCCGTGGTCCTTTTGCGCCCCCTGGTGTCAAAAGGGATTCTTAGATTGTTAGCCTGCATTGGGTCACAATGGTTCCCTGCTTCTCTTAACCTCTGTGGTGTCACAATGCATCCCATGCCCTTTTAGGCCACTTGGTGTTACAATGAATCATTTGAGTCTTGGCCTCTATGGTGTCATAATGTTTCCATGTTCTTCTTGGGCCCCATGCTTTCACAATTCATCCCTGGCCCTATTACAAACCCTGGTGTCACAATGGATCATTAGATTGTTATCCTCCCTTGGGTCACAATGGTTCCTTGCTTCTCTTAACCTCTGTGGTGTCACAATGCATTCCAAGCCCTTTTAGGCCACTTGATGTCACAATGAATCATTTGATTCTTGGCCTTCATGGTGTCATAATAAATCCTTGCTTCTATAGGTCCCCATGCTGTCACAGTTCATCCGTGGTCCTTTTGCGCCCCCTGGTGTCAAAAGGGATTCTTAGATTATTAGCCTGCATTGGGTCACAATGGTTCCTTGCTTCTCTTAACCTCTGTGGTGTCACAATGCATCCCATGCCCTTTTAGGCCACTTGGTGTTACAATGAATCATTTGAGTCTTGGCCTCTATGGTGTCATAATGATTCCATGTTTTACTTGGGCCCCATGCTTTCACAATTCATCCCTGGCCCTATTACAACCCCTGGTGTCACAATGGATCATTAGATTGTTAGCCTCCATTGGGTCACAATGGTTCCTTGCTTCTCTTAACCTCTGTGGTGTCACAATGCATTCCAAGCCCTTTTAGGCCACTTGATGTCACAATGAATCATTTGATTCTTGGCCTTCATGGTGTCATAATAGATCCTTGCTTCTATAGGTCCCCATGCTGTCACAGTTCATCCGTGGACCTTTTGCACCCCCTGGTGTCAAAAGGGATTCTTAGATTGTTAGCCTGCATTGGGTCACAATGGTTCCTTGCTTCTCTTAACCTCTGTGGTGTCACAATGCATCCCATGCCCTTTTAGGCCACTTGATGTCACAATGAATCATTTGATTCTTGGCCTTCATGGTGTCATAATAGATCCTTGCTTCTATAGGTCCCCATGCTGTCACAGTTCATCCGTGGTTCTTTTGCGCCCCCTGGTGTCAAAAGGGATTCTTAGATTGTTAGCCTGCATTGGGTCACAATGGTTCCTTGTTTCTCTTAACCTCTGTGGTGTCACAATGCATCCCATGCCCTTTTAGGCCACTTGATGTCACAATGAATCATTTGAGTCTTGGCCTCTATGGTGTCAGAAGGTTTGCATGTTTTTCTTGGGCCCAATGCTTTCACAATTCATCCCTGGCCCTATTACAACCCCTGGTGTCACAATGGATCATTAGATTGTTAGCCTCCCTTGGGTCACAATGGTTCCTTGCTTCTCTTACCCTCTGTGGTGTCACAATGCATCCCATGCCCTTTTAGGCCACTTGATGTCACAATGAATCATTTGGTTCTTGGCCTTCATGGTGTCATAATAGATCCTTGCTTCTATAGGTCCCCATGCTGTCACAGTTCATCCGTGGTCCTTTTGCGCCCCCTGGTGTCAAAAGGGATTCTTAGATTATTAGCCTGCATTGGGTCACAATGGTTCCTTGCTTCTCTTAACCTCTGTGGTGTCACAATGCATCCCATGCCCTTTTAGGCCACTTGATGTCACAATGAATCATTTGATTCTTGGCCTTCATGGTGTCATAATAGATCCTTGCTTCTATAGGTCCCCATGCTGTCACAGTTCTTCCATGGTCCTTTTGCGCCCCCTGGCGTCAGAAGGGAATCTTAGATTGTTAGCCTGCATTGGGTCACAAAGGTTCCTTGCTTCTCTTAACCTCTGTGGTGTCACAATGCATCTCATGCCCTTTTAGGCCACTTGGTGTTACAATGAATCATTTGAGTCTTGGCCTCTATGGTGTCATAATGTTTCCATGTTTTTCTTGGGCCCCATGCTTTCACAATTCATCCCTGGCCCTATTACAACCCCTGGTGTCACAGGGGATCATTAGATTGTTAGCCTCCCTTGGGTCACAATGGTTCCTTGCTTCTCTTAACCTCTGTGGTGTCACAATGCATTCCAAGCCTTTTTAGGCCACTTGATGTCACAATGAATCATTTGATTCTTGGCCTTCATGGTGTCATAATAGATCCTTGCTTCTATAGGTCCCCATGCTGTCACAGTTCATCCGTGGTCCTTTTGCGCCCCCTGGTGTCAAAAGGTATTCTTAGATTGTTAGCCTGCATTGGGTCACAATGGTTCCCTGCTTCTCTTAACCTCTGTGGTGTCACAATGCATCCCATGCCCTTTTAGGCCACTTGGTGTTACAATGAATCATTTGAGTCTTGGCCTCTATGGTGTCAAAATGTTTCCATGTTTTTCTTGGGCTCCATGCTTTCACAATTCATCCCTGGCCCTATTACAACCCCTGGTGTCACAATGGATCATTGGATTGTTAGCCTCCCTTGGGCCACAATGGTTCCTTGCTTCTCTTAACCTCTGTGGTGTCACAATGCATCCCAAGCCCTTTTAGGCCACTTGATGTCACAATGAATCATTTGATTCTTGGCCTTCATGGTGTCATAATAGATCCTTGCTTCTATAGGTCCCCATGCTGTCACAATTCATCCGTGGTCCTTTTGCACCCCCTGGTGTCAAAAGGGATTCTTAGATTGTTAGCCTGCATTGGGTCACAATGGTTCCTTGCTTCTCTTAACCTCTGTGGTGTCACAATGCATCCCATGCCCTTTTAGGCCACTTGGTGTTACAATGAATCATTTGAGTCTTGGCCTCTATGGTGTCATAATATTTCCATGATTTATTGTGCCCCATGCTTTCACAATTCATCCCTGGCCCTATTACAACCCCTGGTGTCCCAGGGGATCATTAGATTGTTAACCTCCCTTGGATCACAATTGTTCCCTGCTTCTCTTAACCTCTGTGGTGTCACAATGCATCCCATGCCCTTTTAGGCCACTTGATGTCACAATGAATCATTTGATTCTTGGCCTTCATGGTGTCATAATAGATCCTTGCTTCTATAGGTCCCCATGCTGTCACAGTTCATCCGTGGTCCTTTTGCGCCCCCTGGTGTGAAAAGGGATTCTTAGATTGTTAGCCTGCATTGGGTCACAAGGGTTCCTTGCTTCTCTTAACCTCTGTGGTGTCACAATGCATCCCATGCCCTTTTAGGCAACTTGGTGTTACAATGAATCATTTGAGTCTTGGCCTCTATGTTGTCATAATTTTTCCATGTTTTTCTTGGGCCCCATGCTTTCACAATTCATCCCTGGCCCTATTACAACCCCTGGTGTCACAATGGATCATTAGATTGTTAGCCTCCCTTGGGTCACAATGGTTCCTTGCTTCTCTTAACCTCTGTGGTGTCACAATGCATTCCAAGCCCTTTTAGGCCACTTGATGTCACAATGAATCATTTGATTCTTTTTCTTCATGGTGTCATAATAAATCCTTGCTTCTATAGGTCCCCATGCTGTCACAGTTCATCCGTGGTCCTTTTGCGCCCCCTGGTGTCAAAAGGGATTCTTAGATTATTAGCCTGCATTGGGTCACAATGGTTCCTTGCTTCTCTTAACCTCTGTGGTGTCACAATGCATCCCATGCCCTTTTAGGCCACTTGGTGTTACAATGAATCATTTGAGTCTTGGCCTCTATGGTGTCATAAT
Organism: Cinclus cinclus; assembly: GCF_963662255.1. Classification (NCBI taxonomy): domain Eukaryota; kingdom Metazoa; phylum Chordata; class Aves; order Passeriformes; family Cinclidae; genus Cinclus; species Cinclus cinclus. The sequence goes on along the minus strand of NW_026912054.1, from coordinate 2,702,571 downwards.
GTTTCCATGTTTTACTTGGGCCCCATGCTTTCACAATTCATCCCTGGCCCTATTACAACCCCTGGTGTCACAATGGATCATTGGATTGTTAGCCTCCCTTGGGCCACAATGGTTCCTTGCTTCTCTTAACCTCTGTGGTGTCACAATGCATCCCAAGCTCTTTTAGGCCACTTGATGTCACAATGAATCATTTGATTCTTGGCCTTCATGGTGTCATAATAGATCCTTGCTTCTATAGGTCCCCATGCTGTCACAATTCATCCGTGGTCCTTTTGCACCCCCTGGTGTCAAAAGGGATTCTTAGATTGTTAGCCTGCATTGGGTCACAATGGTTCCTTGCTTCTCTTAACCTCTGTGGTGTCACAATGCATCCCATGCCCTTTTAGGCCACTTGGTGTTACAATGAATCATTTGAGTCTTGGCCTCTATGGTGTCATAATATTTCCATGATTTATTGTGCCCCATGCTTTCACAATTCATCCCTGGCCCTATTACAACCCCTGGTGTCCCAGGGGATCATTAGATTGTTAACCTCCCTTGGATCACAATTGTTCCCTGCTTCTCTTAACCTCTGTGGTGTCACAATGCATCCCATGCCCTTTTAGGCCACTTGATGTCACAATGAATCATTTGATTCTTGGCCTTCATGGTGTCATAATAGATCCTTGCTTCTATAGGTCCCCATGCTGTCACAGTTCATCCGTGGTCCTTTTGCGCCCCCTGGTGTGAAAAGGGATTCTTAGATTGTTAGCCTGCATTGGGTCACAAGGGTTCCTTGCTTCTCTTAACCTCTGTGGTGTCACAATGCATCCCATGCCCTTTTAGGCAACTTGGTGTTACAATGAATCATTTGAGTCTTGGCCTCTATGTTGTCATAATTTTTCCATGTTTTTCTTGGGCCCCATGCTTTCACAATTCATCCCTGGCCCTATTACAACCCCTGGTGTCACAATGGATCATTAGATTGTTAGCCTCCCTTGGGTCACAATGGTTCCTTGCTTCTCTTAACCTCTGTGGTGTCACAATGCATTCCAAGCCCTTTTAGGCCACTTGATGTCACAATGAATCATTTGATTCTTTTTCTTCATGGTGTCATAACAGATCCTTGCTTCTATAGGTCCCCATGCTGTCACAGTTCATCCGTGGTCCTTTTGCGCCCCCTGGTGTCAAAAGGGATTCTTAGATTATTAGCCTGCATTGGGTCACAATGGTTCCTTGCTTCTCTTAACCTCTGTGGTGTCACAATGCATCCCATGCCCTTTTAGGCCACTTGGTGTTACAATGAATCATTTGAGTCTTGGCCTCTATGGTGTCATAATGTTTCCATGTTTTACTTGGGCCCCATGCTTTCACAATTCATCCCTGGCCCTATTACAACCCCTGGTGTCACAATGGATCATTAGATTGTTATCCTCCCTTGGGTCACAATGGTTCCTTGCTTCTCTTAACCTCTGTGGTGTCACAATGCATTCCAAGCCCTTTTAGGCCACTTGATGTCACAATGAATCATTTGATTCTTGGCCTTCACGGTGTCATAATAGATCCTTGCTTCTATAGGTTCCCATGCTGTCACAGTTCATCCGTGGACCTTTTGCACCCCCTGGTGTCAAAAGGGATTCTTAGATTGTTAGCCTGCATTGGGTCACAATGGTTCCTTGCTTCTCTTAACCTCTGTGGTGTCACAATGCATCCCATGCCCTTTTAGGCCACTTGATGTCACAATGAATCATTTGATTCTTGGCCTTCATGGTGTCATAATAGATCCTTGCTTCTATAGGTCCCCATGCTGTCACAGTTCATCCGTGGTTCTTTTGCGCCCCCTGGTGTCAAAAGGGATTCTTAGATTGTTAGCCTGCATTGGGTAACAATGGTTCCTTGTTTCTCTTAACCTCTGTGGTGTCACAATGCATCCCATGTCCTTTTAGGCCACTTGATGTCACAATGAATTATTTGAGTATTGGCCTCTAGGGTGTCAGAAGGTTTGCATGTTTTTCTTGGGCCCCATGCTTTCACAATTCATCCCTGGCCCTATTACAACCCCTGGTGTCACAATGGATCATTAGATTGTTAGCCTCCCTTGGGTCACAATGGTTCCTTGCTTCTCTTAACCTCTGTGGTGTCACAATGCATTCCAAGCCCTTTTAGGCCACTTGATGTCACAATGAATCATTTGATTCTTGGCCTTCATGGTGTCATAATAGATCCTTGCTTCTATAGGTTCCCATGCTGTCACAGTTCATCCGTGGACCTTTTGCACCCCCTGGTGTCAAAAGGGATTCTTAGATTGTTAGCCTGCATTGGGTCACAATGGTTCCTTGCTTCTCTTAACCTCTGTGGTGTCACAATGCATCCCATGCCCTTTTAGGCCACTTGATGTCACAATGAATCATTTGATTCTTGGCCTTCCTGGTGTCATAATAGATCCTTGCTTCTATAGGTCCCCATGCTGTCACAGTTCATCCGTGGTTCTTTTGCGCCCCCTGGTGTCAAAAGGGATTCTTAGATTGTTAGCCTGCATTGGGTCACAATGGTTCCTTGCTTCTCTTAACCCCTGTGGTGTCACAATGCATCCCATGCCATTTTAGGCCACTTGATGTCACAATGAATCATTTGATTCTTGGCCTCCATGGTGGCATAATAGATCCTTGCTTCTATTGGTCCCCGTGCTGTAACATTCCATCACTGGGCCTTTTACAAACCCTGGTGTCACAAGGGATCATTAGATTGTTAGCCTGCATTGGGTCACAATGGTGCCTTGCTTCTCTTAACCTCTGTGGTGTCACAATGCATCCCATGCCCTTTTAGGCCACTTGATGTCACAATGAATCATTTGATGGTTGGCCTCCATGGTGGCATAATAGATCCTTGATTCTATTGGTCCCCGTGCTGTAACAATCCATCACTGGGCCTTTTACAAACCCTGGTGCCACAAGGGATCATTAGATTGTTAGCCTCCCTTGGGACACAATGGTTCCTTGCTTCTCTTAACCTCTGTGGTGTCACAATGCATTCCAAGCCCTTTTAGGCCACTTGATGTCACAATGAATCATTTGATTCTTGGCCTTCATGGTGTCATAATAGATCCTTGCTTCTATAGGTCCCCATGCTGTCACAGTTCATCCGTGGTCCTTTTGAGCCCCCTGGTGTCAAAAGGGATTCTTAGATTGTTAGCCTCCCTTGGGTCACAATGGTTCCTTGCTTCTCTTAACCTCTGTGGTGTCACAATGCATCCCATGCCTTTTAGGCCACTTGGTGTTACAATGAATCATTTGAGTCTTGGCCTCTATAGTGTCATAATGTTTCCATGTTTTTCTTGGGCCCCATGCTTCCACAATTCATCCCTGGCCCTATTACAAACCCTGGTGTCACAATGGATCATTAGATTGTTAGCCTCCCTTGGGTCACAATGGTTCCTTGCTTCGCTTAACCTCTGTGGTGTCACAATGCATTCCAAGCCCTTTTCGGCCACTTGATGTCACAATGAATCATTTGATTCTTTTTCTTCATGGTGTCATAATAAATCCTTGCTTCTATAGGTCCCCATGCTGTCACAGTTCATCGGTGGTCCTTTTGCGCCCCCTGGTGTCAAAAGGGATTCTTAGATTGTTAGCCTGCATTGGGTCACAATGGTTCCTTGCTTCTCTTAACCTCTGCGGTGTCACAATGCAACCCATGCCCTTTTAGGCCACTTGATGTCACAATGAATCATTTGATTCTTGGCCTTCATGGTGTCATAATAGATCCTTGCTTCTATAGGTCCCCATGCCGTCACAGTTCATCCGTGGTCCTTTTGAGCCCCCTGGTGTCAAAAGGGATTCTTAGATTGTTAGCCTACATTGGGTCACAATGGTTCCTTGCTTCTCTTAACCTCTGTGGTGTCACAATGCATCCCATGCCCTTTTAGGCCACTTGGTGTTACAATGAATCATTTGAGTCTTGGCCTCTATGGTGTCATAATGTTTCCATGTTTTTCTTGGGCCCCATGCTTTCACAATTCATCCCTGGCCCTATTACAAACCCTGGTGTCACAATGGATCATTAGATTGTTAGCCTCCCTTGGGTCACAATGGTTCCTTGCTTCTCTTAACCTCTGTGGTGTCACAATGCATTCCAAGCCCTTTTAGGCCACTTGATGTCACAATGAATCATTTGATTCTTTTCCTTCATGGTGTCATAATAAATCCTTGCTTCTATAGGTCCCCATGCTGTCACAGTGCATCCGAGGTCCTTTTGCGCCCCCTGGTGTCAAAAGGGATTCTTAGATTGTTAGCCTGCATTGGGTCACAATGGTTCCTTGCTTCTCTTAACCTCTGTGGGGTCACAATGCATCCCATGCCCTTTTAGGCCACTTGATGTCACAATGAATCGTTTGATTCTCGGCCTTCATGGTGTCGTAATAGATCCTTGCTTCTATAGGTCCCCATGCTGTCACAGTTCATCCGTGGTCCTTTTGCGCCCCCTGGTGTCAAAAGGGATTCTTAGATTGTTAGCCTGCATTGGGTCACAATGGTTCCCTGCTTCTCTTAACCTCTGTGGTGTCACAATGCATCCCATGCCCTTTTAGGCCACTTGGTGTTACAATGAATCATTTGAATCTTGGCCTCTATGGTGTCATAATATTTCCATGATTTATTGTGCCCCATGCTTTCACAATTCATCCCTGGCCCTATTACAACCCCTGGTGTCACAGGGGATCATTAGATTGTTAGACACCCTTGGGCCACAATGGTTCCCTGCTTCTCTTAACCTCTGTGGTGTCACAATGCATTCCAAGCCCTTTTAGGCCACTTGATGTCACAATGAATCATTTGATTCTTGGCCTTCATGGTGTCATAATAGATCCTTGCTTCTATAGGTCCCCATGCTGTCACAGTTCATCCGTGGTCCTTTTGAGCCCCCTGGTGTCAAAAGGGATTCTTAGATTGTTAGCCTACATTGGGTCACAATGGTTCCTTGCTTCTCTTAACCTCTGTGGTGTCACAATGCATCCCATGCCCTTTTAGGCCACTTGGTGTTACAATGAATCATTTGAGTCTTGGCCTCTATGGTGTCATAATGATTCCATGTTTTACTTGGGCCCCATGCTTTCACAATTCATCCCTGGCCCTATTACAACCCCTGGTGTCACAATGGATCATTAGATTGTTAGCCTCCATTGGGTCACAATGGTTCCTTGCTTCTCTTAACCTCTGTGGTGTCACAATGCATTCCAAGCCCTTTTAGGCCACTTGATGTCACAATGAATCATTTGATTCTTGGCCTTCATGGTGTCATAATAGATCCTTGCTTCTATAGGTCCCCATGCTGTCACAGTTCATCCGTGGACCTTTTGCACCCCCTGGTGTCAAAAGGGATTCTTAGATTGTTAGCCTGCATTGGGTCACAATGGTTCCTTGCTTCTCTTAACCTCTGTGGTGTCACAATGCATCCCATGCCCTTTTAGGCCACTTGATGTCACAATGAATCATTTGATTCTTGGCCTTCATGGTGTCATAATAGATCCTTGCTTCTATAGGTCCCCATGCTGTCACAGTTCATCCGTGGTTCTTTTGCGCCCCCTGGTGTCAAAAGGGATTCTTAGATTGTTAGCCTGCATTGGGTCACAATGGTTCCTTGCTTCTCTTAACCTCTGTGGTGTCACAATGCATCCCATGCCCTTTTAGGCCACTTGATGTCACAATGAATCATTTGATTCTTGGCCTTCATGGTGTCATAATAGATCCTTGCTTCTATAGGTCCCCATGCTGTCACAGTTCATCCGTGGTTCTTTTGCGCCCCCTGGTGTCAAAAGGGATTCTTAGATTGTTAGCCTGCATTGGGTCACAATGGTTCCTTGTTTCTCTTAACCTCTGTGGTGTCACAATGCATCCCATGCCCTTTTAGGCCACTTGATGTCACAATGAATCATTTGATTCTTGGCCTTCATGGTGTCATAATAGATCCTTGCTTCTATAGGTCCCCATGCTGTCACAGTTCATCCGTGGTCCTTTTGCACCCCCTGGTGTCAAAAGGGATTCTTAGATTGTTAGCCTGCATTGGGTCACAATGGTTCCTTGCTTCTCTTAACCTCTGTGGTGTCACAATGCATCTCATGCCCTTTTAGGCCACTTGGTGTTACAATGAATCATTTGAGTCTTGGCCTCTATGGTGTCATAATGTTTCCATGTTTTTCTTGGGCCCCATGCTTTCACAATTCATCCCTGGCCCTATTACAACCCCTGGTGTCACAATGGATCATTGGATTGTTAGCCTCCCTTGGGCCACAATGGTTCCTTGCTTCTCTTAACCTCTGTGGTGTCACAATGCATCCCAAGCCCTTTTAGGCCACTTGATGTCACAATGAATCATTTGATTCTTGGCCTTCATGGTGTCATAATAGATCCTTGCTTCTATAGGTCCCCATGCTGTCACAATTCATCCGTGGTCCTTTTGCACCCCCTGGTGTCAAAAGGGATTCTTAGATTGTTAGCCTGCATTGGGTCACAATGGTTCCTTGCTTCTCTTAACCTCTGTGGTGTCACAATGCATCCCATGCCCTTTTAGGCCACTTGGTGTTACAATGAATCATTTGAGTCTTGGCCTCTGTGGTGTCATAATATTTCCTTGATTTATTGTGCCCCATGCTTTCACAATTCATCCCTGGCCCTATTACAACCCCTGGTGTCCCAGGGGATCATTAGATTGTTAACCTCCCTTGGATCACAATTGTTCCCTGCTTCTCTTAACCTCTGTGGTGTCACAATGCATCCCATGCCCTTTTAGGCCACTTGATGTCACAATGAATCATTTGATTCTTGGCCTTCATGGTGTCATAATAGATCCTTGCTTCTATAGGTCCCCATGCTGTCACAGTTCATCCGTGGTCCTTTTGCGCCCCCTGGTGTGAAAAGGGATTCTTAGATTGTTAGCCTGCATTGGGTCACAAGGGTTCCTTGCTTCTCTTAACCTCTGTGGTGTCACAATGCATCCCATGCCCTTTTAGGCCACTTGGTGTTACAATGAATCATTTGAGTCTTGGCCTCTATGTTGTCATAATTTTTCCATGTTTTTCTTGGGCCCCATGCTTTCACAATTCATCCCTGGCCCTATTACAACCCCTGGTGTCACAATGGATCATTAGATTGTTAGCCTCCCTTGGGTCACAATGGTTCCTTGCTTCTCTTAACCTCTGTGGTGTCACAATGCATTCCAAGCCCTTTTAGGCCACTTGATGTCACAATGAATCATTTGATTCTTGGCCTTCATGGTGTCATAATAAATCCTTGCTTCTATAGGTCCCCATGCTGTCACAGTTCATCCGTGGTCCTTTTGCGCCCCCTGGTGTCAAAAGGGATTCTTAGATTATTAGCCTGCATTGGGTCACAATGGTTCCTTGCTTCTCTTAACCTCTGTGGTGTCACAATGCATCCCATGCCCTTTTAGGCCACTTGGTGTTACAATGAATCATTTGAGTCTTGGCCTCTATGGTGTCATAATGTTTCCATGTTCTTCTTGGGCCCCATGCTTTCACAATTCATCCCTGGCCCTATTACAACCCCTGGTGTCACAATGGGTCATTAGATTGTTAGCCTCCATTGGGTCACAATGGTTCCTTGCTTCTCTTAACCTCTGTGGTGTCACAATGCATTCCAAGCCCTTTTAGGCCACTTGATGTCACAATGAATCATTTGATTCTTGGCCTTCATGGTGTCATAATAGATCCTTGCTTCTATAGGTTCCCATGCTGTCACAGTTCATCCGTGGACCTTTTGCACCCCCTGGTGTCAAAAGGGATTCTTAGATTGTTAGCCTGCATTGGGTCACAATGGTTCCTTGCTTCTCTTAACCTCTGTGGTGTCACAATGCATCCCATGCCCTTTTAGGCCACTTGATGTCACAATGAATCATTTGATTCTTGGCCTTCATGGTGTCATAATAGATCCTTGCTTCTATAGGTCCCCATGCTGTCACAGTTCATCCGTGGTTCTTTTGCGCCCCCTGGTGTCAAAAGGGATTCTTAGATTGTTAGCCTCCCTTGGGTCACAATGGTTCCTTGCTTCTCTTAACCTCTGTGGTGTCACAATGCAACCCATGCCATTTTAGGCCACTTGATGTCACAATGAATCAATTGATTCTTGGCCTTCATGGTGTCATAACAGATCCTTGCTTCTATAGGTCCCCATGCTGTCACAGTTCATCCGTGGTACTTTTGCGCCCCCTGGTGTCAAAAGGGATTCTTAGTTTGTTCGCCTGCATTGGGTCACAATGGTTCCTTGCTTCTCTTAACCCCTGTGGTGTCACAATGCATCCCATGCCATTTTAGGCCACTTGATGTCACAATGAATCATTTGATTCTTGGCCTCCATGGTGGCATAATAGATCCTTGCTTCTATTGGTCCCCGTGCTGTAACATTCCATCACTGGGCCTTTTACAAACCCTGGTGTCACAAGGGATCATTAGATTGTTAGCCTGCATTGGGTCAGAATGGTGCCTTGCTTCTCTTAACCTCTGTGGTGTCACAATGCATCCCATGCCCTTTTAGGCCACTTGATGTCACAATGAATCATTTGATTCTCGGCCTCCATGGTGGCATAATAGATCCTTGCTTCTATTGGTCCCCGTGCTGTAACAATCCATCACTGGGCCTTTTACAAACCCTGGTGCCACAAGGGATCATTAGATTGTTAGCCTCCCTTGGGTCACAATGGTTCCTTGCTTCTCTTAACCTCTGTGGTGTCACAATGCAACCCATGCCCTTTTAGGCCACTTGATGTCACAATGAATCATTTGATTCTTGGCCTTCATGGTGTCATAATAGATCCTTGCTTCTATAGGTCCCCATGCTGTCACAGTTCATCCGTGGTCCTTTTGAGCCCCCTGGTGTCAAAAGGGATTCTTAGATTGTTAGCCTCCCTTGGGTCACAATGGTTCCTTGCTTCTCTTAACCTCTGTGGTGTCACAATGCATCCCATGCCCTTTTAGGCCACTTGGTGTTACAATGAATCATTTGAGTCTTGGCCTCTATAGTGTCATAATGTTTCCATGTTTTTCTTGGGCCCCATGCTTCCACAATTCATCCCTGGCCCTATTACAAACCCTGGTGTCACAATGGATCATTAGATTGTTAGCCTCCCTTGGGTCAAAATGGTTCCTTGCTGCGCTTAACCTCTGTGGTGTCACAATGCATTCCAAGCCCTTTTCGGCCACTTGATGTCACAATGAATCATTTGATTCTTTTTCTTCATGGTGTCATAATAAATCCTTGCTTCTATAGGTCCCCATGCTGTCACAGTTCATCGGTGGTCCTTTTGCGCCCCCTGGTGTCAAAAGGGATTCTTAGATTGTTAGCCTGCATTGGGTCACAATGGTTCCTTGCTTCTCTTAACCTCTGCGGTGTCACAATGCAACCCATGCCCTTTTAGGCCACTTGATGTCGCAGTGAATCATTTGATTCTTGGCCTCCATGGTGGCATAATAGATCCTTGCTTGTATTGGTCCCCGTGATGTAACAATCCATCACTGGCCCTTTTTATACCCCCTGGTGCCACAAGGGATCATTAGATTGTTAGCCTGCATTGGGTCACAATGGTTCCTTGCTTCTCTTAACCTCTGTGGTGTCACAATGCATCCCATGCCCTTTTAGGCCACTTGGTGTCACAATGAATCATTTGAGTCTTGGCCTCTATGGTGTCATAATATTTCCATGTCTTTATTGGGCCCCATGCTTTCACAATTCATCCCTGGCCCTTTTACAACCCCTGGTGTCACAAGGGGTCATTAGATTTTTAGCCTCCCTTGGGTCACAATGGTTCCCTGCTTCTCTTAACCTCTGTGGTGTCACAATGCATTCCAAGGCCTTTTAGGCCACTTGATGTCACAATGAATCATTTGATTCTTGGCCTCCACGGTGCCATAATAGATCCTTGCTTCTATAGGTCCCCATGCTGTCACAGTTCATCCGTGGTCCTTTTGCGCCCCCTGGTATCAAAAGGGAATCTTGGATAGTTAGCCTGCATTGGGTGACAATGGTTCCTTGCTTTTCTTAACCTCTGTGGTGTCACAATGCATCCCATGCCCTTTTAGGCCACTTGGTGTCACAGTGAATCATTTGATTCTTGGCCTTCATGGTGTCATAATAGATCCTTGCTTCTATAGGTCCCCATGCTTTCACAATTCATCCCTGGCCCTATTACAACCCCTGGTGTCACAATGGATCATTAGATTGTTAGCCTCCCTTGGGTCACAATGGTTCCTTGCTTCTCTTAACCCCTGTGGTGTCACAATGCAACCCATGCCCTTTTAGGCCACTTGATGTCACAATGAATCATTTGATTCTTGGCCTTCATGGTGTCATAATAGATCCTTGCTTCTATAGGTCCCCATGCTGTCACAGTTCATTCGTGGTCCTTTTGCGCCCCCTGGTGTCAAAAGGGATTCTTAGATTGTTAGCCTCCCTTGGGTCACAATGGTTCCTTGCTTCTCTTAACCCCTGTGGTGTCACAATTCATCCCATGCCCTTTTAGGCCACTTGGTGTTACAATGAATCATTTGATTCTTGGCCTCTATGGTGTCATAATGTTTCCATGTTTTTCTTGGGCCCCATGCTTTCACAATTCATCCCTGGCCCTATTACAACCCCTGGTGTCACAATGGATCATTAGATTGTTAGCCTGCATTGGGTCACAATGGTTCCTTGCTTCTCTTAACCTCTGTGGTGTCACAATGCATTCCAAGCCCTTTTAGGCCACTTGATGTCACAATGAATCATTTGATTCTTGGCCTTCATGGTGTCATAATAGATCCTTGCTTCTATAGGTCCCCATGCTGTCACAGTTCATCCGTGGTCCTTTTGCGCCCCCTGGTGTCTGAAGGGAATCTTAGATTGTTAGCCTGCATTGGGTCACAATGGTTCCTTGCTTCTCTTAACCTCTGTGGTGTCACAATGCATCCCATGCCCTTTTAGGCCACTTGGTGTTACAATGAATCATTTGAATCTTGGCCTCTATGGTGTCATAATATTTCCATGATTTATTGTGCCCCATGCTTTCACAATTCATCCCTGGCCCTATTACAACCCCTGGTGTCACAGGGGATCATTAGATTGTTAGCCTCCCTTGGACCACAATTGTTCCCTGCTTCTCTTAACCTCTGTGGTTTCACAATGCATTCCAAGACTTTTTAGGCCACTTGATGTCACAATGAATCATTTGATTCTTGGCCTTCATGGTGTCATAATAGATCCTTGCTTCTATAGGTCCCCATGCCGTCACAGTTCATCCGTGGTCCATTTGCGCCCCCTGGTGTCAAAAGGGATTCTTAGATTGTTAGCCTGCATTGGGTCACAATGGTTCCTTGCTTCTCTTAACCTCTGTGGTGTCACAATGCAACCCATGCCCTTTTAGGCCACTTGATGTCACAATGAATCAATTGATTCTCGGCCTTCATGGTGTCATAACAGATCCTTGCTTCTATAGGTCCCCATGCTGTCACAGTTCATCCGTGGTCCTTTTGCGCCCCCTGGTGTCAAAAGGGATTCTTAGTTTGTTCGCCTGCATTGGGTCACAATGGTTCCTTGCTTCTCTTAACCCCTGTGGTGTCACAATGCATCCCATGCCATTTTAGGCCACTTGATGTCACAATGAATCATTTGATTCTTGGCCTCCATGGTGGCATAATAGATCCTTGCTTCTATTGGTCCCCGTGCTGTAACATTCCATCACTGGGCCTTTTACAAACCCTGGTGTCACAAGGGATCATTAGATTGTTAGCCTGCATTGGGTCACAATGGTGCCTTGCTTCTCTTAACCTCTGTGGTGTCACAATGCATCCCATGCCCTTTTAGGCCACTTGATGTCACAATGAATCATTTGATTCTCGGCCTCCATGGTGGCATAATAGATCCTTGCTTCTATTGGTCCCCGTGCTGTAACAATCCATCACTGGGCGTTTTTACAAACCCTGGTGCCACAAGGGATCATTAGATTGTTAGCCTCCCTTGGGTCACAATGGTTCCTTGCTTCTCTTAACCTCTGTGGTGTCACAATGCATTCCAAGCCCTTTTAGGCCACTTGATGTCACAATGAATCATTTGATTCTTGGCCTTCATGGTGTCATAATAGATCCTTGCTTCTATAGGTCCCCATGCTGTCACAGTTCATCCGTGGTCCTTTTGAGCCCCCTGGTGTCAAAAGGGATTCTTAGATTGTTAGCCTCCCTTGGGTCACAATGGTTCCTTGCTTCTCTTAACCTCTGTGGTGTCACAATGCATCCCATGCCCTTTTAGGCCACTTGGTGTTACAATGAATCATTTGAGTCTTGGCCTCTATAGTGTCATAATGTTTCCATGTTTTTCTTGGGCCCCATGCTTCCACAATTCATCCCTGGCCCTATTACAAACCCTGTTGTCACAATGGATCATTAGATTGTTAGCCTCCCTTGGGTCACAATGGTTCCTTGCTTCGCTTAACCTCTGTGGTGTCACAATGCATTCCAAGCCCTTTTCGGCCACTTGATGTCACAATGAATCATTTGATGCTTTTTCTTCATGGTGTCATAATAAATCCTTGCTTCTATAGGTCCCCATGCTGTCACAGTTCATCGGTGGTCCTTTTGCGCCCCCTGGTGTCAAAAGGGATTCTTAGATTGTTAGCCTGCATTGGGTCACAATGGTTCCTTGCTTCTCTTAACCTCTGCGGTGTCACAATGCAACCCATGCCCTTTTAGGCCACTTGATGTCACAATGAATCATTTGATTCTTGGCCTTCATGGTGTCATAATAGATCCTTGCTTCTATAGGTCCCCATGCTGTCACAGTTCATCCATGGTCCTTTTGCGCCCCCTGGTGTCATAAGGGATTCTTAGATTGTTAGCCTCCCTTGGGTCACAATGGTTCCTTGCTTCTCTTAACCCCTGTGGTGTCACAATGCATCCCATGCCCTTTTAGGCCACTTGGTGTTACAATGAATCATTTGAGTCTTGGCCTCTATGCTGTCATAATGTTTCCATGTTTTTCTTGGGCCCCATGCTTTCACAATTCATCCCTGGCCCTATTACAACCCCTGGTGTCACAATGGGTCATTAGATTGTTAGCCACCCTTGGGTCACAATGGTTCCCGGCTTCTCTTAACCTCTGTGGTGTCACAATGCATTCCAAGCCCTTTTAGGCCACTTGATGTCACAATGAATCATTTGATTCTTGGCCTTCATGGTGTAATAATAGATCCTTGCTTCTATAGGTCCCCATGCTGTCACAGTTCATACGTGGTCCTTTTGCGCCCCCTGGTGCCAATAGGGGTTCTTAGATTCTTAGCCTGCATTGGGTAACAATGGTTCCTTGCTTCTCTTAACCTCTGTGGTGTCACAATGCATCCCATGCCCTTTTAGGCCACTTGATGTCACAATGAATCATTTGATTCTTGGCCTTCCTGGTGTCATAATAGATCCTTGCTTCTATTGGTCCCCGTGCTGTAACAATACATCACTGGGCCTTTTACAACCCCTGGTGTCACAAGGGATCATTAGATTGTTAGCCTGCATTGGGTCACAATGGTGCCTTGCTTCTCTTAACCTCTGTGGTGTCGCAATGCATCCCATGCCCTTTTAGCCCACTTGATGTCACAATGAATCATTTGATTCTTGGCCTCCATGGTGGCATAATAGATCCTTGCTTCTATTGGTCCCCGTGCTACAACAATCCATCCCTGGCCCTTTTTATAACCCCTGGTGCCACAAGGGATCATTAGATTGTTAGCCTCCCTTGGATCACAATTGTTCCTTGTTCTCTTAACCCCTGTGGTGTAACAATGCATCCCATGCCCTTTTAGGCCACTTGATGTCACAATGAATCATTTGATTCTTGGCCTCCAGGGTGGCATAATAGATCCTTGCTTCTATTGGTCCCCGGGCTGTAACATTCCATCACTGGGGCTTTTACAAACCCTGGTGTCACAAGGGATCATTAGATTGTTAGCCTGCATTGGGTCACAATGGTGCCTTGCTTCTCTTAACCTCTGTGGTGTCACAATTCATCCCAGGCCCTTTTACGCCCCCTGCTGTCAAATGGCATCCTAGGATTATTACCCTCCATTGGGTCACAATGGATCCTTGCTTCTCTTAACCTCTGTGGTGTCACAATGCATCCCATGCACTTTTAGGCCACTTGATGTCACAATGAATCATTTGATTCTTGGCCTCCATGGTGGCATAATAGATCCTTGCTTCTATTGGGCCCCATGCTTTCACAATTCATCCCTGGCCCTTTTACAACACCTTGTGTGACAAGGGATCATTAGATTGTTAGCCTGCATTGGGTCACAATGGTTCCTTGCTTCTCTTAACCTCTGTGGTGTCACAATGCATTCCAAGCCCTTTTAGGCCACTTGGTGTTACAATGAATCATTTGAGTCTTGGCCTCTATGGTGTCATAATATATCCATGTTTTTATTGTTCCCCATGCTGCCACAATTCATCCCTGGCCCTATTACAACCCCTGGTGTCAACAGGGATCATTAGATTGTTAGCCTGCATTGGGTAACAATGGTTCCTTGCTTCTCTTAACCTCTGTGGTGTCAAAATGCATCCCATGCCCTTTTAGGCCACTTGATGTCGCAGTGAATCATTTGATTCTTGGCCTCCATGGTGGCATAATAGATCCTTGCTTGTATTGGTCCCCGTGCTGTAACAATCCATCACTGGCCCTTTTTATACCCCCTGGTGCCACAAGGGATCATTAGATTGTTAGCCTGCATTGGGTCACAATGGTTCCTTGCTTCTCTTAACCTCTATGGTGTCACAATGCATCCCATGCCCTTTTAGGCCACTTGGTGTCACAATGAATCATTTGAGTCTTGGCCTCTATGGTGTCATAATATTTCCATGTCTTTATTGGGCCCCATGCTTTCACAATTCATCCCTGGCCCTTTTAAAACCCCTGGTGTCACAAGGGGTCATTAGATTGTTAGCCTCCCTTGGGTCACAATGGTTCCTTGCTTCTCTTAACATCTGTGGTGTCACAATGCATCCCATGCCCTTTTAGGCCACTTGATGTCACAATGAATCATTTGATTCTTGGCCTCCATGGTGTCATAATCGCTCCTTGTTTCTATTGGTCCCCATGCTGTCACAATCCATCCCTGGCCCTATTACAACCCCTGGTGTCACAAGGGATCATTAGATTGTTAGCCTGCATTGGGTAACAATGGTTCCTTGCTTCTCTTAACCTCTGTGGTGTCACAATGCATCCCATGCCCTTTTAGGCCACTTGGTGTCATAATGAATCATTTGATTCTTGGCCTCCATGGTGGCATAATAGATCTTTGCTTCTATTGGGCCCCATGCTTTCACAATACATCCCTGGCTCTATTACAACCCCTGGTGTCACAATGGATCATTAGATTGTTAGCCTCCCTTGGGTAAAAATGGTTCCTTGCTTCTCTTAACCTCTGTGGTGTCACAATGCATCCCATGCCCTTTTAGGCCACTTGATGTCACAATGAATCATTTGATTCTTGGCCTCTATGGTGTCATAATGGTTCCTTGTTTCTATTGGGCCCCATGCTGTCACAATCCATCCCTGGCCATTTTTATACCCCCTGGTGCCACAAGGGATCATTAGATTGTTAGCCTGCATTGGGTCACAATGGTTCCTTGCTTCTCTTAACCTCTGTGGTGTCACAATGCATCCCATGCCCTTTTAGGCCACTTGATGTCACAATGAATCATTTGGTTCTTGGCCTTCATGGTGTCAGAATAGATCCTTGTTCTATAGGTCCCCATCCTGTCACAGTTCATCAGTGGTCCTTTTGCGCCCCCTGGTGTCAAAAGGGATTGTTAGATTGTTAGCCTGCATTGGGTCACAATAGTGCCTTGTTTCTCTTAACCCCTGTGGTGTCACAATGCATCCCATGCCCTTTTAGGCCACTTGATGTCACAATGAATCATTTGATTCTCGGCCTCCATGGTGGCATAATAGATCCTTGCTTCTATTGGTCCCCGTGCTGTAACAATCCATCACTGGGCGTTTTTACAAACCCTGGTGCCACAAGGGATCATTAGATTGTTAGCCTCCCTTGGGTCACAATGGTTCCTTGCTTCTCTTAACCTCTGTGGTGTCACAATGCATTCCAAGCCCTTTTAGGCCACTTGATGTCACAATGAATCATTTGATTCTTGGCCTTCATGGTGTCATAATAGATCCTTGCTTCTATAGGTCCCCATGCTGTCACAGTTCATCCGTGGTCCTTTTGAGGCCCCTGGTGTCAAAAGGGATTCTTAGATTGTTAGCCTCCCTTGGGTCACAATGGTTCCTTGCTTCTCTTAACCTCTGTGGTGTCACAATGCATCCCATGCCCTTTTAGGCCACTTGGTGTTACAATGAATCATTTGAGTCTTGGCCTCTATAGTGTCATAATGTTTCCATGTTTTTCTTGGGCCCCATGCTTCCACAATTCATCCCTGGCCCTATTACAAACCCTGTTGTCACAATGGATCATTAGATTGTTAGCCTCCCTTGGGTCACAATGGTTCCTTGCTTCGCTTAACCTCTGTGGTGTCACAATGCATTCCAAGCCCTTTTCGGCCACTAGATGTCACAATGAATCATTTGATTCTTTTTCTTCATGGTGTCATAATAAATCCTTGCTTCTATAGGTCCCCATGCTGTCACAGTTCATCGGTGGTCCTTTTGCGCCCCCTGGTGTCAAAAGGGATTCTTAGATTGTTAGCCTGCATTGGGTCACAATGGTTCCTTGCTTCTCTTAACCTCTGCGGTGTCACAATGCAACCCATGCCCTTTTAGGCCACTTGATGTCACAATGAATCATTTGATTCTTGGCCTTCATGGTGTCATAATAGATCCTTGCTTCTATAGGTCCCCATGCTGTCACAGTTCATCCATGGTCCTTTTGCGCCCCCTGGTGTCATAAGGGATTCTTAGATTGTTAGCCTCCCTTGGGTCACAATGGTTCCTTGCTTCTCTTAACCCCTGTGGTGTCACAATGCATCCCATGCCCTTTTAGGCCACTTGGTGTTACAATGAATCATTTGAGTCTTGGCCTCTATGGTGTCATAATGTTTCCATGTTTTTCTTGGGCTCCATGCTTTCACAATTCATCCCTGGCCCTATTACAACCCCTGGTGTCACAATGGGTCATTAGATTGTTAGCCTCCCTTGGGTCACAATGGTTCCCTGCTTCTCTTAACCTCTGTGGTGTCACAATGCATTCCAAGCCCTTTTAGGCCACTTGATGTCACAATGAATCATTTGATTCTTGGCCTTCATGGTGTCATAATAGATCCTTGCTTCTATAGGTCCCCATGCTGTCACAGTTCATCCGTGGTCCTTTTGCGCCCCCTGGTGCCAAAAGGGATTCTTAGATTCTTAGCCTGCATTGGGTAACAATGGTTCCTTGCTTCTCTTAACCTCTGTGGTGTCACAATGCATCCCATGCCCTTTTAGGCCACTTGATGTCACAATGAATCATTTGATTCTTGGCCTTCCTGGTGTCATAATAGATCCTTGCTTCTATTGGTCCCCGTGCTGTAACAATACATCACTGGGCCTTTTACAACCCCTGGTGTCACAAGGGATCATTAGATTGTTAGCCTGCATTGGGTCACAATGGTTCCTTGCTTCTCTTAACCCCTGTGGTGTCGCAATGCATCCCATGCCATTTTAGGCCACTTGATGTCACAATGAATCATTTGATTCTTGGCCTCCATGGTGGCATAATAGATCCTTGCTTCTATTGGTCCCCGTGCTACAACAATCCATCCCTGGCCCTTTTTATAACCCCTGGTGCCACAAGGGATCATTAGATTGTTAGCCTCCCTTGGATCACAATTGTTCCTTGTTCTCTTAACCCCTGTGGTGTAACAATGCATCCCATGCCCTTTTAGGCCACTTGATGTCACAATGAATCATTTGATTCTTGGCCTCCAGGGTGGCATAATAGATCCTTGCTTCTATTGGTCCCCGGGCTGTAACATTCCATCACTGGGGCTTTTACAAACCCTGGTGTCACAAGGGATCATTAGATTGTTAGCCTGCATTGTGTCACAATGGTGCCTTGCTTCTCTTAACCTCTGTGGTGTCACAATTCATCCCAGGCCCTTTTACGCCCCCTGCTGTCAAATGGCATCCTAGGATTATTACCCTCCATTGGGTCACAATGGATCCTTGCTTCTCTTAACCTCTGTGGTGTCACAATGCATCCCATGCACTTTTAGGCCACTTGATGTCACAATGAATCATTTGATTCTTGGCCTCCATGGTGGCATAATAGATCCTTGCTTCTATTGGACCCCATGCTTTCACAATTCATCCCTGGCCCTTTTACAACACCTTGTGTGACAAGGGATCATTAGATTGTTAGCCTGCATTGGGTCACAATGGTTCCTTGCTTCTCTTAACCTCTGTGGTGTCACAATGCATTCCAAGCCCTTTTAGGCCACTTGGTGTTACAATGAATCATTTGAGTCTTGGCCTCTATGGTGTCATAATATATCCATGTTTTTATTGTTCCCCATGCTGCCACAATTCATCCCTGGCCCTATTACAACCCCTGGTGTCAACAGGGATCATTAGATTTTTAGCCTGCATTGGGTCACAATGGTTCCTTGCTTCTCTTAGCCCCTGTGGTGTCAAAATGCATCCCATGCCCTTTTAGGCCACTTGATGTCGCAGTGAATCATTTGATTCTTGGCCTCCATGGTGGCATAATAGATCCTTGCTTGTATTGGTCCCCGTGCTGTAACAATCCATCACTGGCCCTTTTTATACCCCCTGGTGCCACAAGGGATCATTAGATTGTTAGCCTCCCTTGGGTCACAATGGTTCCTTGCTTCTCTTCACATCTGTGGTGTCACAATGCATCCCATGCCCTTTTAGGCCACTTGATGTCACAATGAATCATTTGATTCTTGGCCTCCATGGTGTCATAATCGCTCCTTGTTTCTATTGGTCCCCATGCTGTCACAATCCATCCCTGGCCCTATTACAACCCCTGGTGTCACAAGGGATCATTAGATTGTTAGCCTGCATTGGGTAACAATGGTTCCTTGCTTCTCTTAACCTCTGTGGTGTCACAATGCATCCCATGCCCTTTTAGGCCACTTGGTGTCATAATGAATCATTTGATTCTTGGCCTCCATGGTGGCATAATAGATCTTTGCTTCTATTGGGCCCCATGCTTTCACAATACATCCCTGGCCCTATTACAACCCCTGGTGTCACAATGGATCATTAGATTGTTAGCCTCCCTTGGGTAAAAATGGTTCCTTGCTTCTCTTAACCTCTGTGGTGTCACAATGCATCCCATGCCCTTTTAGGCCACTTGATGTCACAATGAATCATTTGATTCTTGGCCTCTATGGTGTCATAATGGTTCCTTGTTTCTATTGGGCCCCATGCTGTCACAATCCATCCCTGGCCATTTTTATACCCCCTGGTGCCACAAGGGATCATTAGATTGTTAGCCTGCATTGGGTCACAATGGTTCCTTGCTTCTCTTAACCTCTGTGGTGTCACAATGCATCCCATGCCCTTTTAGGCCACTTGATGTCACAATGAATCATTTGATTCTTGGCCTTCATGGTGTCAGAATAGATCCTTGTTCTATAGGTCCCCATCCTGTCACAGTTCATCAGTGGTCCTTTTGCGCCCCCTGGTGTCAAAAGGGATTGTTAGATTGTTAGCCTGCATTGGGTCACAATGGTTCCCTGCTTCTCTTAACCCCTGTGGTGTCACAATGCATTCCAAGCCCTTTTAGGCCACTTGATGTCACAATGAATCATTTGATTCTTGGCCTTCATGGTGTCATAATAGATCCTTACTTCTATAGGTCCCCATGCTGTCACAGTTCATGCGTGGTCCTTTTGCGCCCCCTGGTGTCAAAAGGGATTCTTAGATTGTTAGCCTGCATTGGGTCACAATGGTTCCCTGCTTCTCTTAACCTCTGTGGTGTCACAATGCATCCCATGCCCTTTTAGGCCACTTGGTGTTCCAATGAATCATTTGAATCTTGGCCTCTATGGCGTCATAATATTTCCATGATTTATTGTGCCCCATGCTTTCACAATTCATCCCTGGCCCTATTACAACCCCTGGTGTCACAATGGATCATTAGATTGTTAGCCTCCCTTGGGTCACAATGGTTCCCTGCTTCTCTTAACCTCTGTGGTGTCACAATGCATTCCAAGCCCTTTTAGGCCACTTGATGTCACAATGAATCATTTGATTCTTCGCCTTCATGGTGTGATAATAGATCCTTGCTTCTATAGGTCCCCATGCTGTCACAGTTCATCCGTGGTCCTTTTGCGCCCCCTGGTGTCAAAAGGGATTCTTAGATTGTTAGCCTGCATTGGGTCACAATGGTTCCTTGCTTCTCTTAACCTCTGTGGTGTCACAATGCATCCCATGCCCTTTTAGGCCACTTGGTGTTACAATGAATCATTTGAATCTTGGCCTCTATGGTGTCATAATATTTCCATGATTTATTGTGCCCCATGCTTTCACAATTCATCCCTGGCCCTATTGCAACCCCTGGTGTCACTGGGGATCATTAGATTGTTAGCCTCCCTTGGGCCACAATGGTTCCCGGCTTCTCTTAACCTCTGTGGTGTCACAATGCATTCCAAGCCCTTTTAGGCCACTTGATGTCACAATGAATCATTTGATTCTTGGCCTTCATGGTGTCATAATAGATCCTTGCTTCTATAGGTCCCCATGCCGTCACAGTTCGTCCGTGGTCCTTTTGCGCCCCCTGGTGTCAAAAGGGATCCTTAGATTGTTAGCCTGCATTGGGTCACAATGGTTCCTTGCTTCTCTTAACCTCTGTGGTGTCACAATGCATCTCATGCCCTTTGAGGCCACTTGGTGTTACAATGAATCATTTGAGTCTTCGCCTCTATGGTGTCAAAATGTTTCCATGTTTTTCTTGGGCTCCATGCTTTCACAATTCATCCCTGGCCCTATTACAAGCCCTGGTGTCACAATGGATCATTAGATTGTTAGCCTCCCTTGGGTCACAATGGTTCCTTGCTTCTCTTAACCCCTGTGGTGTCACAATGCATCCCATGCCCTTTTAGGCCACTTGGTGTTACAATGAATCATTTGAATCTTGGCCTATATGGTGTCATAATATTTCCATGATTTATTGTGCCCCATGCTTTCACAATTCATCCCTGGCCATATTACAACCCCTGGTGTCACAATGGGTCATTAGATTGTTAGCCTCCCTTGGGCCACATTGGTTCCCGGCTTCTCTTAACCTCTGTGGTGTCACAATGCATTCCAAGCCCTTTTAGGCCACTTGATGTCACAATGAATCATTTGATTCTTGGCCTTCATGGTGTCATAATAGATCCTTGCTTCTATAGGTCCCCATGCTGTCACAGTTCATCCGTGGTCCTTTTGCGCCCCCTGGTGTCAAAAGGGATTCTTAGATTGTTAGCCTCCCTTGGGTCACAATGGTTCCTTGCTTCTCTTAACCTCTGTGGTGTCACAATGCATCCCATGCCCTTTTAGGCCACTTGGTAATACAATGAATCATTTGAGTCTTGGCCTCTGTGGTGTCATAATGTTTCCATGTTTTTCTTGGGCTCCATGCTTTCACAATTCATCCCTGGCCCTATTACAACCCCTGGTGTCACAATGGATCATTAAATTGTTAGCCTCCCTTGGGTCACAATGGTTCCTTGCTTCTCTTAACCTCTGTGGTGTCACAATGCATTCCAAGCCCTTTTAGGCCACTTGATGTCACAATGAATCATTTGATTCTTGGCCTTCATGGTGTCATAATAGATCCTTGCTTCTATAGGTCCCCATGCTGTCACAGTTCATCCGTGGTCCTTTTGCGCCCCCTGGTGTCAAAAGGGAATCTTGGATAGTTAGCCTGCATTGGGTCACCATGGTCCCTTGCTTCTCTTAACCTCTGTGGTGTCACAATGCATCCCATGCCCTTTTAGGCCACTTGGTGTTACAATGAATCATTTGAATCTTGGCCTCTATGGTGTCATAATATTTCCATGATTTATTGTGCCCCATGCTTTCACAATTCATCCCTGGCCCTATTGCAACCCCTGGTGTCACTGGGGATCATTAGATTGTTAGCCTCCCTTGGGCCACAATGGTTCCCGGCTTCTCTTAACCTCTGTGGTGTCACAATGCATTCCAAGCCCTTTTAGGCCACTTGATGTCACAATGAATCATTTGATTCTTGGCCTTCATGGTGTCATAATAGATCCTTGCTTCTATAGGTCCCCATGCCGTCACAGTTCGTCCGTGGTCCTTTTGCGCCCCCTGGTGTCAAAAGGGATCCTTAGATTGTTAGCCTGCATTGGGTCACAATGGTTCCTTGCTTCTCTTAACCTCTGTGGTGTCACAATGCATCTCATGCCCTTTGAGGCCACTTGGTGTTACAATGAATCATTTGAGTCTTGGCCTCTATGGTGTCAAAATGTTTCCATGTTTTTCTTGGGCTCCATGCTTTCACAATTCATCCCTGGCCCTATTACAACCCCTGGTGTCACAATGGATCATTAGATTGTTAGCCTCCCTTGGGTCACAATGGTTCCTTGCTTCTCTTAACCCCTGTGGTGTCACAATGCATCCCATGCCCTTTTAGGCCACTTGGTGTTACAATGAATCATTTGAATCTTGGCCTATATGGTGTCATAATATTTCCATGATTTATTGTGCCCCATGCTTTCACAATTCATCCCTGGCCATATTACAACCCCTGGTGTCACAATGGGTCATTAGATTGTTAGCCTCCCTTGGGCCACATTGGTTCCCGGCTTCTCTTAACCTCTGTGGTGTCACAATGCATTCCAAGCCCTTTTAGGCCACTTGATGTCACAATGAATCATTTGATTCTTGGCCTTCATGGTGTCATAATAGATCCTTGCTTCTATAGGTCCCCATGCTGTCACAGTTCATCCGTGGTCCTTTTGCGCCCCCTGGTGTCAAAAGGGATTCTTAGATTGTTAGCCTCCCTTGGGTCACAATGGTTCCTTGCTTCTCTTAACCTCTGTGGTGTCACAATGCATCCCATGCCCTTTTAGGCCACTTGGTAATACAATGAATCATTTGATTCTTGGCCTCTGTGGTGTCATAATGTTTCCATGTTTTTCTTGGGCTCCATGCTTTCACAATTCATCCCTGGCCCTATTACAACCCCTGGTGTCACAATGGATCATTAAATTGTTAGCCTCCCTTGGGTCACAATGGTTCCTTGCTTCTCTTAACCTCTGTGGTGTCACAATGCATTCCAAGCCCTTTTAGGCCACTTGATGTCACAATGAATCATTTGATTCTTGGCCTTCATGGTGTCATAATAGATCCTTGCTTCTATAGGTCCCCATGCTGTCACAGTTCATCCGTGGTCCTTTTGCGCCCCCTGGTGTCAAAAGGGAATCTTGGATAGTAAGCGTGCATTGGGTCACCATGGTCCCTTGCTTCTCTTAACCTCTGTGGTGTCACAATGCATCCCATGCCCTTTTAGGCCACTTGGTAATACAATGAATCATTTGAGTCTTGGCCTCTATGGTGTCATAATGTTTCCATGTTTTACTTGGGCCCCATGCTTTCACAATTCATCCCTGGCCCTATTACAACCCCTGGTGTCACAATGGATCATTAGATTGTTAGCCTCCCTTGGGTCACAATGGTTCCTTGCTTCTCTTAACCTCTGTGGTGTCACAATGCATTCCAAGCCCTTTTAGGCCACTTGATGTCACAATGAATCATTTGATTCTTGGCCTTCATGGTGTCATAATAGATCCTTGCTTCTATAGGTCCCCATGCTGTCACAGTTCATCCGTAGTCCTTTTGCGCCCCCTGGTGTCAAAAGGGATTCTTAGATTGTTAGCCTGCATTGGGTCACAATGGTTCCTTGCTTCTCTTAACCCCTGTGGTGTCACAATGCATCCCATGCCCTTTTAGGCCACTTGATGTCACAATGAATCATTTGATTCTTGGCCTTCATGGTGTCATAATAGATCCTTGCTTCTATAGGTCCCCATGCTGTCACAGTTCATCCGTGGTCCTTTTGCGCCCCCTGGTGTCAAAAGGGATTCTTAGATTGTTAGCCTCCCTTGGGTCACAATGGTTCCTTGCTTCTCTCTATCTCTGTGGTGTCACAATGCATCCCATGCCCTTTTAGGCCACTTGATGTCACAATGAATCATTTGATTCTTGGCCTTCATGGTGTCATAATAGATCCTTGCTTCTATAGGTCCCCATGCTGTCACAGTTCATCCGTGGTCCTTTTGCGCCCCCTGGTGTTAAAAGGGATTCTTAGATTGTTAGCCTGCATTGGGTCACAATGGTTCCTTGCTTCTCTTAACCCCTGTGGTGTCACAATGCATCCCATGCCCTTTTAGGCCACTTGGTGTTACAATGAATCATTTGAGTCTTGGCCTCTATGGTGTCATATTGTTTCCATGTTTTTCTTGCGCCCCATGCTTTCACAATTCATCCCTGGCCCTATTACAACCCCTGGTGTCACAATGGATAATTAGATTGTTAGCCTCCCTTGGACCACAATGGTTCCTTGCTTCTCTTAACCTCTGTGGTGTCACAATGCATTCCAAGCCCTTTTAGGCCACTTGATGTCACAATGAATCATTTGATTCTTGGCCTTCATGGTGTCATAGTAAATCCTTGCTTCTATAGGTCCCCATGCTGTCACAGTGCATCGGTGGTCCTTTTGCGCCCCCTGGTGTCAAAAGGGATTCTTAGATTCTTAGCCTGCATTGGGTCACAATGGTGCCTTGCTTCTCTTAATCTCTGTGGTGTCACAATGCATCCCATGACCTTTTAGGCCACTTGATGTCACAATGAATCATTTGATTCTTGGCCTTCATTGTGTCGTAATAGATCCTTGTTTCTATAGGTCCCCATGCTGTCACAGTTCATCCGTGGTCCCTTTGCGCCCCCTGGTGTCAAAAGGGATTCTTAGATTGTTAGCCTGCATTGGGTCACAATGGTTCCCTGCTTCTCTTAACCTCTGTGGTGTCACAATGCATCCCATGCCCTTTTAGGCCACTTGGTGTTACAATGAATCATTTGAATCTTGGCCTCTATGGTGTCATAATATTTCCATGATTTATTGTGCCCCATGCTTTCACAATTCATCCCTGGCCCTATTACAACCCCTGGTGTCACTGGGGATCATTAGATTGTTAGCCTCCCTTGGGCCACAATGGTTCCCGGCTTCTCTTAACCTCTGTGGTGTCACAATGCATTCCAAGCCCTTTTAGGCCACTTGATGTCACAATGAATCATTTGATTCTTGGCCTTCATGGTGTCATAATAGATCCTTGCTTCTATAGGTTCCCATGCTGTCACAGTTCATCCGTGGTCCTTTTGCGCCCCCTGGTGTCAAAAGGGATTCTTAGATTGTTAGCCTCCCTTGGGTCACAATGGTCCCTTGCTTCTCTTAACCTCTGTGGTGTCACAATGCATCCCATGCCCTTTTAGGCCACTTGGTGTTACAATGAATCATTTGAGTCTTGGCCTCTATGGTGTCATAATGTTTCCATGTTTTTCTTGGGCTCCATGCTTTCACAATTCATCCCTGGCCCTATTACAACCCCTGGTGTCACAATGGATCATTAGATTGTTAGCCTCCCTTGGGTCACAATGGTTCCTTGCTTCTCTTAACCTCTGTGGTGTCACAATGCATTCCAAGCCCTTTTAGGCCACTTGATGTCACAATGAATCATTTGATTCTTGGCCTTCATGGTGTCATAATAGATCCTTGCTTCTATAGGTTCCCATGCTGTCACAGTTCATCCGTGGTCCTTTTGCGCCCCCTGGTGTCAAAAGGGATTCTTAGATTGTTAGCCTCCCTTGGGTCACAATGGTTCCTTGCTTCTCTTAACCTCTGTGGTGTCACAATGCATCCCATGCCCTTTTAGGCCACTTGGTAATACAATGAATCATTTGAGTCTTGGCCTCTATGGTGTCATAATGTTTCCATGTTTTTCTTGGGCTCCATGCTTTCACAATTCATCCCTGGCCCTATTACAACCCCTGGTGTCACAATGGATCATTAAATTGTTAGCCTCCCTTGGGTCACAATGGTTCCTTGCTTCTCTTAACCTCTGTGGTGTCACAATGCATTCCAAGCCCTTTTAGGCCACTTGATGTCACAATGAATCATTTGATTCTTGGCCTTCATGGTGTCATAATAGATCCTTGCTTCTATAGGTCCCCATGCTGTCACAGTTCATCCGTGGTCCTTTTGCGCCCCCTGGTGTCAAAAGGGAATCTTGGATAGTTAGCCTGCATTGGGTCACCATGGTCCCTTGCTTCTCTTAACCTCTGTGGTGTCACAATGCATCCCATGCCCTTTTAGGCCACTTGGTAATACAATGAATCATTTGAGTCTTGGCCTCTATGTTGTCATAATGTTTCCATGTTTTTCTTGGGCCCCATGCTTTCACAATTCATCCCTGGCCCTATTACAACCCCTGGTGTCACAATGGATCATTAGATTGTTAGCCTCCCTTGGGTCACAATGGTTCCTTGCTTCTCTTAACCTCTGTGGTGTCACAGTGCATTCCAAGCCCTTTTAGGCCACTTGATGTCACAATGAATCATTTGATTCTTGGCCTTCATGGTGTCATAATAAATCCTTGCTTCTATAGGTCCCCATGCTGTCACAGTTCATCGGTGGTCCTTTTGCGCCCCCTGGTGTCAAAAGGGATTCTTAGATTGTTAGCCTGCATTGGGTCACAATGGTTCCCTGCTTCTCTTAACCTCTGTGGTGTCACAATGCATCCCATGCCCTTTTAGGCCACTTGGTGTTACAATGAATCATTTGAGTCTTGGCCTCTATGGTGTCATAATGTTTCCATGTTTTACTTGGGCCCCATGCTTTCACAATTCATCCCTGGCCCTATTACAACCCCTGGTGTCACAATGGATCATTAGATTGTTAGCCTCCCTTGGGTCACAATGGTTCCTTGCTTCTCTTAACCTCTGTGGTGTCACAATGCATTCCAAGCCCTTTTAGGCCACTTGATGTCACAATGAATCATTTGATTCTTGGCCTTCATGGTGTCATAATAAATCCTTGCTTCTATAGGTCCCCATGCTGTCACAGTTCATCCGTGGTCCTTTTGCGCCCCCTGGTGTCAAAAGGGATTCTTAGATTGTTAGCCTGCATTGGGTCACAATGGTTCCTTGCTTCTCTTAACCCCTGTGGTGTCACAATGCATCCCATGCCCTTTTAGGCCACTTGGTGTTACAATGAATCATTTGAGTCTTGGCCTCTATGGTGTCATAATGTTTCCATGTTTTTCTTGCGCCCCATGCTTTCACAATTCATCCCTGGCCCTATTACAACCCCTGGTGTCACAATGGATAATTAGATTGTTAGCCTCCCTTGGACCACAATGGTTCCTTGCTTCTCTTAACCTCTGTGGTGTCACAATGCATTCCAAGCCCTTTTAGGCTACTTGATGACACAATGAATCATTTGATTCTTGGCCTTCATGGTGTCATAATAGATCCTTGCTTCTATAGGTCCCCATGCTGTCACAGTTCATCCGTGGTCCTTTTGCGCCCCCTGGTGTCAGAAGGGAATCTTGGATAGTTAGCCTGCATTGGGTCACAATGGTTCCTTGCTTCTCTTAACCTCTGTGGTGTCACAATGCATCTCATGCCCTTTGAGGCCAGTTGGTGTTACAATGAATCATTTGAGTCTTGGCCTCTATGGTGTCATAATGTTTCCATGTTTTTCTTGGGCCCCATGCTTTCACAATTCATCCCTGGCCCTATTACAACCCCTGGTGTCACAATGGATCATTAGATTGTTAGCCTCCCTTGGGTCACAATAGTTCCCTGCTTCTCTTAACCTCTGTGGTGTCACAATGCATTCCAAGCCCTTTTAGGCCACTTGATGTCACAATGAATCATTTGATTCTTGGCCTTCATGGTGTCATAATAGATCCTTGCTTCTATAGGTCCCCATGCTGTCACAGTTCATCCGTGGTCCTTTTGCGCCCCCTGGTGTCAAAAGGGAATCTTGGATAGTTAGCCTGCATTGGGTCACCATGGTCCCTTGCTTCTCTTAACCTCTGTGGTGTCACAATGCATCCCATGCCCTTTTAGGCCACTTGGTAATACAATGAATCATTTGAGTCTTGGCCTCTATGTTGTCATAATGTTTCCATGTTTTTCTTGGGCCCCATGCTTTCACAATTCATCCCTGGCCCTATTACAACCCCTGGTGTCACAGGGGATCATTAGATTGTTAGCCTCCCTTGGGTCACAATGGTTCCTTGCTTCTCTTAACCTCTGTGGTGTCACAATGCATTCCAAGCCCTTTTAGGCCACTTGATGTCACAATGAATCATTTGATTCTTGGCCTTCATGGTGTCATAATAAATCCTTGCTTCTATAGGTCCCCATGCTGTCACAGTTCATCGGTGGTCCTTTTGCGCCCCCTGGTGTCAAAAGGGATTCTTAGATTGTTAGCCTGCATTGGGTCACAATGGTTCCCTGCTTCTCTTAACCTCTGTGGTGTCACAATGCATCCCATGCCCTTTTAGGCCACTTGGTGTTACAATGAATCATTTGAGTCTTGGCCTCTATGGTGTCATAATGTTTCCATGTTTTACTTGGGCCCCATGCTTTCACAATTCATCCCTGGCCCTATTACAACCCCTGGTGTCACAATGGATCATTAGATTGTTAGCCTCCCTTGGGTCACAATGGTTCCTTGCTTCTCTTAACCTCTGTGGTGTCACAATGCATTCCAAGCCCTTTTAGGCCACTTGATGTCACAATGAATCTTTTGATTCTTGGCCTTCATGGTGTCATAATAGATCCTTGCTTCTATAGGTCCCCATGCTGTCACAGTTCATCCGTGGTCCTTTTGCGCCCCCTGGTGTCAAAAGGGATTCTTAGATTGTTAGCCTGCATTGGGTCACAATGGTTCCTTGCTTCTCTTAACCCCTGTGGTGTCACAATGCATCCCATGCCCTTTTAGGCCACTTGGTGTTACAATGAATCATTTGAGTCTTGGCCTCTATGGTGTCATAATGTTTCCATGTTTTTCTTGCGCCCCATGCTTTCACAATTCATCCCTGGCCCTATTACAACCCCTGGTGTCACAATGGATAATTAGACTGTTAGCCTCCCTTGGACCACAATGGTTCCTTGCTTCTCTTAACCTCTGTGGTGTCACAATGCATTCCAAGCCCTTTTAGGCTACTTGATGACACAATGAATCATTTGATTCTTGGCCTTCATGGTGTCATAATAGATCTTTGCTTCTATAGGTCCCCATGCTGTCACAGTTCATCCGTGGTCCTTTTGCGCCCCCTGGTGTCAGAAGGGAATCTTGGATAGTTAGCCTGCATTGGGTCACAATGGTTCCTTGCTTCTCTTAACCTCTGTGGTGTCACAATGCATCTCATGCCCTTTGAGGCCACTTGGTGTTACAATGAATCATTTGAGTCTTGGCCTCTATGGTGTCATAATGTTTCCATGTTTTTCTTGGGCCCCATGCTTTCACAATTCATCCCTGGCCCTATTACAACCCCTGGTGTCACAATGGATCATTAGATTGTTAGCCTCCCTTGGGTCACAATAGTTCCCTGCTTCTCTTAACCTCTGTGGTGTCACAATGCATTCCAAGCCCTTTTAGGCCACTTGATGTCACAATGAATCATTTGATTCTTGGCCTTCATGGTGTCATAATAGATCCTTGCTTCTATAGGTCCCCATGCTGTCACAGTTCATCCGTGGTCCTTTTGCGCCCCCTGATGTCAAAAGGGATTCTTAGATTGTTAGCCTGCATTGGGTCACAATGGTTCCTTGCTTCTCTTAACCTCTGTGGTGTCACAATGCATCCCATGCCCTTTTAGGCCACTTGGTGTTACAATGAATCATTTGAGTCTTGGCCTCTATGGTGTCAGAATGTTTCCATGTTTTTCTTGGGCCCCATGCTTTCACAATTCATCCCTGGCCCTATTACAAACCCTGGTGTCACAATGGATCATTAGATTGTTAGCCTCCCTTGGGTCACAATGGTTCCTTGCTTCTCTTAACCTCTGTGGTGTCACAATGCATTCCAAGCCCTTTTAGGCCACTTGATGTCACAATGAATCATTTGATTCTTGGCCTTCATGGTGTCATAATAGATCCTTGCTTCTATAGGTCCCCATGGTGTCACAGTTCATCCGTGGTCCTTTTGCGCCCCCTGGTGTCAAAAGGGATTCTTAGATTGTTAGCCTGCCTTGGGTCACAATGGTTCCTTGCTTCTCTTAACCTCTGTGGTGTCACAATGCATCCCATGCCCTTTTAGGCCACTTGATGTCACAATGAATCGTTTGATTCTTGGCCTTCATGGTGTCATAATAGATCCTTGCTTCTATAGGTCCCCATGCTGTCACAGTTCATCCGTGGTCCTTTTGCGCCCCCTGGTGTCAAAAGGGATTCTTAGATTGTTAGCCTGCATTGGGTCACAATGGTTCCCTGCTTCTCTTAACCTCTGTGGTGTCACAATGCATCCCATGCCCTTTTAGGCCACTTGGTGTTACAATGAATCATTTGAATCTTGGCCTCTATGGTGTCATAATATTTCCATGATTTATTGTGCCCCATGCTTTCACAATTCATCCCTGGCCCTATTACAACCCCTGGTGTCACTGGGGATCATTAGATTGTTAGCCTCCCTTGGGCCACAATGGTTCCTTGCTTCTCTTAACCTCTGGGGTGTCACAATGCATCCCATGCCCTTTTAGGCCACTTGGTGTTACAATGAATCACTTGATTCTTGGCCTCTATGGTGTCAAAATGTTTCCATGTTTTTCTTGGGCTCCATGCTTTCACAATTCATCCCTGGCCCTATTACAATCCCTGGTGTCACAATGGATCATTAGATTGTTAGCCTCCCTTGGGTCACAATGGTTCCTTGCTTCTCTTAACCTCTGTGGTGTCACAGTGCATTCCAAGCCCTTTTAGGCCACTTGATGTCACAATGAATCATTTGATTCTTGGCCTTCATGGTGTCATAATAGATCCTTGCTTCTATAGGTCCCCATGCTGTCACAGTTCATCCGTGGTCCTTTTGCGCCCCCTGGTGTCAAAAGGGATTCTTAGATTGTTAGCCTGCATTGGGTCACAATGGTTCCCTGCTTCTCTTAACCTCTGTGGTGTCACAATGCATCCCATGCCCTTTTAGGCCACTTGGTATTACAATGAATCATTTGAGTCTTGGCCTCTATGGTGTCAAAATGTTTCCATGTTTTTCTTGGGCTCCATGCTTTCACAATTCATCCCTGGCCCTATTACAACCCCTGGTGTCACAATGGATCATTAAATTGTTAGCCTCCCTTGGGTCACAATGGTTCCTTGCTTCTCTTAACCTCTGTAGTGTCACAATGCATTCCAAGCCCTTTTAGGCCACTTGATGTCACAATGAATCATTTGATTCTTGGCCTTCATGGTGTCATAATAGATCCTTGCTTCTATAGGTCCCCATGCTGTCACAGTTCATCCGTGGTCCTTTTGTGCCCCCTGGTGTCAAAAGGGAATCTTGGATAGTTAGCCTGCATTGGGTCACCATGGTCCCTTGCTTCTCTTAACCTCTGTGGTGTCACAATGCATCCCATGCCCTTTTAGGCCACTTGGTAATACAATGAATCATTTGAGTCTTGGCCTCTATGTTGTCATAATGTTTCTATGTTTTTCTTGGGCCCCATGCTTTCACAATTCATCCCTGGCCCTATTACAACCCCTGGTGTCACAATGGATCACTAGATTGTTAGCCTCCCTTGGGTCACAATGGTTCCCTGCTTCTCTTAACCTCTGTGGTGTCACAATGCATCCCATGCCCTTTTAGGCCACTTGGTGTTACAATGAATCATTTGAGTCTTGGCCTCTATGGTGTCATAATGTTTCCATGTTTTACTTGGGCCCCATGCTTTCACAATTCATCCCTGGCCCTATTACAACCCCTGGTGTCACAATGGATCATTAGATTGTTAGCCTCCCTTGGGCCACAATGGTTCCTTGCTTCTCTTAACCTCTGTGGTGTCACAATGCATTCCAAGCCCTTTTAGGCCACTTGATGTCACAATGAATCATTTGATTCTTGGCCTTCATGGTGTCATAATAGATCCTTGCTTCTATAGGTCCCCATGCCGTCACAGTTCATCCGTGGTCCTTTTGCGCCCCCTGGTGTCAAAAGGGATTCTTAGATTGTTAGCCTCCCTTGGGTCACAATGGTTCCTTGCTTCTCTTAACCTCTGTGGTGTCACAATGCATCCCATGCCCTTTTAGGCCACTTGATGTCACAATGAATCATTTGATTCTTGGCCTTCATGGTGTCATAATAGATCCTTGCTTCTATAGGTCCTCATGCTGTCACAGTTCATCCGTGGTCCTTTTGCGCCCCCTGGTGTCAAAAGGGATACTTAGATTGTTAGCCTCCCTTGGGTCACAATGGTTCCTTGCTTCTCTTAACCCCTGTGGTGTCACAATGCATCCCATGCCCTTTTAGGCCACTTGGTGTTACAATGAATCATTTGAGTCTTGGCCTCTATGGTGTCATAATGTTTCCATGTTTTTCTTGGGCCCCATGCTTTCACAATTCATCCCTGGCCCTATTACAACCCCTGGTGTCACAGGGGATCATTAGATTGTTAGCCTCCCTTGCGTCACAATGGTTCCTTGCTTCTCCTTAACCTCTGTGGTGTCACAATGCATTCCAAGCCCTTTAAGGCCACTTGATGTCACAATGAATCATTTGATTCTTGGCCTTCATGGTGTCATAATAGATCCTTGCTTCTATAGGTCCCCATGCTGTCACAGTTCATCCGTGGTCCTTTTGCGCCCCCTGGTGTCAGAAGGGAATCTTAGATAGTTAGCCTGCATTGGGTCAGAATGGTTCCTTGCTTCTCTTAACCCCTGTGGTGTCACAATGCATCCCATGCCCTTTTAGGCCTCTTGGTGTTACAATGAATCATTTGATTCTTGGCCTCTATGGTGTCATAATGTTTCCATGTTTTTCTTGGGCCCCATGCTTTCACAATTCATCCCTGGCCCTATTACAACCCCTGGTGTCACAATGGATCATTAGATTGTTAGCCTCCCTTGGGTCACAATAGTTCCCTGCTTCTCTTAACCTCTGTGGTGTCACAATGCATTCCAAGCCCTTTTAGGCCACTTGATGTCACAATGAATCATTTGATTCTTGGCCTTCATGGTGTCATAATAGATCCTTGCTTCTATAGGTCCCCATGCCGTCACAGTTCATCCGTGGTCCTTTTGCGCCCCCTGGTGTCAAAAGGGATTCTTAGATTGTTAGCCTGCATTGGGTCACAATGGTTCCTTGCTTCTCTTAACCTCTGTGGTGTCACAATGCATCCCAAGCCCTTTTAGGCCACTTGGTGTTACAATGAATCATTTGAGTCTTGGCCTCTATGGTGTCATAATATTTCCATGTTTTTCTTGGGCCCCATGCTTTCACAATTCATCCCTGGCACTATTACAACCCCTGGTGTCACAGGGGATCATTAGATTGTTAGCCTCCCTTGGGTCACAGTGGTTCCCTGCTTCTCTTAACCTCTGTGGTGTCACAATGCATTCCAAGCCCTTTTAGGCCACTTGATGTCACAATGAATCATTTGATTCTTGGCCTTCATGGTGTCATAATAGATCCTTGCTTCTATAGGTCCCCATGGTGTCACAGTTCATCCGTGGTCCTTTTGCGCCCCCTGGTGTCAAAAGGGATTCTTAGATTGTTAGCCTGCATTGGGTCACAATGGTTCCTTGTTTCTCTTAACCTCTGTGGTGTCACAATGCATTCCAAGCCCTTTTAGGCCACTTGATGTCACAATGAATCATTTGATTCTTGGCCTTCATGGTGGCATAATAGATCCTTGCTTCTATAGGTCCCCATGCTGTCACAATTCATCCGTGGTCCTTTTGCGCCCCCTGGTGTCAAAAGGGATTCTTAGATTGTTAGCCTGCATTGGGTCACAATGGTTCCTTGCTTCTCTTAACCTCTGTGGTGTCACAATGCATCCCATGCCCTTTTAGGCCACTTGATGTCACAATGAATCATTTTATTCTTGGCCTCCATGGTGGCATAATAGATCCTTGCTTCTATTGGTCCCCGTGCTGTAACAATCCATCACTGGGCCTTTTACAAACCCTGGTGCCACAAGGGATCATTAGATTGTTAGCCTCCCTTGGGTCTCAATGGTTCCTTGCTTCTCTTAACCTCAGTGGTGTCACAATGCATCCCATGCCCTTTTAGGCCACTTGATGTCACAATGAATCATTTGATTCTTGGCCTCCATGGAGGCATAATGGTTCCTTGTTTCTATTGGGCCCCATGCTGTCACAATTCATCCCTGGCCCTTTTACGCACCCTGGTGTCAAATGGCATCCTGGGATAATTACCCTCCATTCGGTCACAATGGATCCTTGCTTCTCTTAACCCCTGTGGTGTCACAATGCATCCCATGCCCTTTTAGGCCACTTGATGTCACAATGAATGATTTGATTCTTGGCCTCCATGGTGGCATAATAGATCCTTGCTTCTATTGGGCCCCATGCTTTCACAATTCATCCCTGGCCCTTTTACAACACCCTGTGTGACAAGGGATCATTACATTGTTAGCCTGCATTGGGTCACAATGGTTCCTTGCTTCTCTTAACCTCTGTGGTGTCACAATGCATTCCAAGCCCTTTTAGGCCACTTGGTGTTACAATGAATCATTTGAGTCTTGGCCTCTATGGTGTCATAATATTTCCATGTTTTTATTGTGCCCCACGCATCCACAATTCATCCCTGGCCCTATTACAACTCCTGGCGTCAACAGGGATCATTAGACTTTTAGCCTGCATTGGGTCACAATGGTTCCTTGTTTCTCTTAGCCCCTGTGGTGTCAAAATGCATCCCATGCCCTTTTAGGCCACTTGATGTCGCAATGAATCATTTGATTCTTGGCCTCCATGGTGGCATAATAGATCCTTGCTTGTATTGGTTCCAGTGCTGTAACAATCCATCACTGGCCCTTTTTATACCCCCTGGTGCCACAAGGGATCATTAGATTGTTAGCCTGCATTGGGTCACAATGGTTCCTTGCTTCTCTTAACCTCTGTGGTGTCACAATGCATCCCATGCCCTTTTAGGCCACTTGATGTCACAATGAATCATTTGATTCTTGGCCTTCATGGTGTCAGAATAGATCCTTGTTCTGTAGGTCCCCATCATGTCACAGTTCATCCGTGGTCCTTTTGCGCCCCCTGGTGTCAAAAGGGATTGTTAGATTGTTAGCCTGCATTGGGTCACAATTGTTCCTTGTTTCTCTTAACCTCTGTGGTGTCACAATGCATCCCATGCCCTTTTAGGCCACTTGATGTCACAATGAATCATTTGATTCTTGTCCTCCATGGTGGCATAATAGATCCTTGCTTCTATTGGTCCCCGTGATGTAACAATCCATCACTGGGCCTTTTTATACCCCCTGGTGCCACAAGGGATCATTAGATTGTTAGCCTGCTTTGGGTCTCAATGGTTCCTTGCTTCTCTTAACCTCTATGGTGTCACAATGCATCCCATGCGCTTTTAGGCCACTTGATGTCACAATGAATCACTTGATTCTTGGCCTTCATGGTGTCATAATATTTCCATGTCTTTATTGGGCCCCATGATTTCACAATTCATCCCTGGCCCTTTTATACCCCCTGGTGCCACAAGGGGTCATTAGATAGTTAGCCTGCATTGGGTCACAATAGTGCCTTGCTTCTCTTAACCCCTGTGGTGTCACAATGCATCCCATGCCCTTTTAGGCCACTTGATGTCACAATGAATCATTTGATTCTTGGCCTCCATGGTGGCATATTCGTTCCTTGATTCTATTGGTCCCCGTGCTGTAACAATCCATCACTGGGCCTTTTTATACCCCCTGGTGCCACAAGGGATCATTAGATTGTTAGCCTCCCTTGGATCACAATTGTTCCTTGCTTCTCTTAACCCCTGTGGTGTCACAATGCATCCCATGCCCTTTTAGGCCACTTGATGTCACAATGAATCATTTGATTCTTGGCCTTCATGGTGTCATAATAGATCCTTGATTCTATAGGTCCCCATGCTGTCACAGTTCATCCGTGGTCCTTTTGCGCCCCCTGGTGTCAAAAGGGATTCTTAGATTGTTAGCCTGCATTGGGTCACACTGGTTCCTTGCTTCTCTTAACCTCTGTGGTGTCACAATGCATCCCATGCCCTTTTAGTCCACTTGGTGTTACAATGAATCATTTGAGACTTGGCCTCTATGGTGTCATAATATTTCCATGATTTATTGTGCCCCATGCTTTCACAATTCATCCCTGGCCCTATTACAACCCCTGGTGTCCCAGGGGATCATTAGATTGTTAACCTCCCTTGGGTCACAATGGTTCCCTGCTTCTCTTAACCTCTGTGCTGTCACAATGCATTCCAAGCCCTTTTAGGCCACTTGATGTCACAATGAATCATTTGATTCTTCTCCTTTATGGTGTCATAATAGATCCTTGCTTCTATAGGTCCCCATGCTGTCACAGTTCATCCGTGGTCCTTTTGCACCCCCTGGTGTCAAAAGGGAATCTTAGATAGTTACCCTGCATTGGGTCACAATGGTTCCTTGCTTCTCTTAACCTCTGTGGTGTCACAATGCATCCCATGCCCTTTTAGGCCACTTGATGTCACAATGAATCATTTGATTCTTGGCGTCCATGGTGGCATAATAGATCCTTGCTTCTATTGGTCCCCGTGCTGTAACAATCCATCACTGGGACTTTTTATACCCCCTGGTGCCACAAGGGATCATTAGATTGTTAGCCTGCTTTGGGTCTCAATGGTTCCTTGCTTCTCTTAACCTCTATGGTGTCACAATGCATCCCATGCGCTTTTAGGCCACTTGGTCTAACAATGAATCACTTGATTCTTGGCCAATATGGTGTCATAATATTTCCATGTCTTTATTGGGCCCCATGCCTTCACAATTCATCCCTGGCCTTTTTATATCCCCTGGTGTCAAAAGGGATTCTTAGATTGTTAGCCTGCATTGGGTCACAATGGTTCCTTGCTTCTCTTAACCTCTCTGGTGTCACAATGCATCCCATGCCCTTTTAGGCCACTTGATGTCACAATGAATCATTTGATTCTTGGCCTTCATGGTGTCATAATAGATCCTTGCTTCTATAGGTCCCCATGCTGTCACAGTTCATCTGTGGTCCTTTTGCGCCCCCTGGTGTCAAAAGGGATTCTTAGATAGTTAGCCTGCATTGGGTCACAATGGTTCCTTGCTTCTCTTAACCTCTGTGGTGTCACAATGCATCCCATGCCCTTTTAGGCCACTTGATGTCACAATGAATCATTTGATTCTTGGCCTTCATGGTGTCATAATAGATCCTTGCTTCTATAGGTCCCCATGCTGTCACAGTTCATCCGTGGTCCTTTTGCGCCCCCTGGTGTCAAAAGGGATTCTTAGATTGTTAGCCTGCATTGGGTCACAATGGTTCCTTGCTTCTCTTAAGCTCAGTGGTGTCACAATGCATCCCATGCCCTTTTAGGCCACTTGGTGTTACAATGAATCATTTGAGTCTTGGCCTCTATGGTGTCATAATATTTCCATGTCTTTATTGTGCCCCATGCTTTCACAATTCATCCCTGGCCCTATTACAACCCCTGGTGTCACAGGGGTTCATTAGATTGTTAGCCTCCCTTGGGTCACAATGGTTCCTTGCTTCTCTTAACCTCTGTGGTGTCACAATGCATCCCATGCACTTTTTGGCCACTTCATTTTACAATGAATCATTTGATTCTTGGCCTCCATGGTGGCATAATCATTCCTTGATTCTATTGGTCCCCGTGCTGTAACAATCCATCACTGGGCCTTTTACAAACCCTGGTGTCAAAAGGGATCATTAGATTGTTAGCCTGCATTGGGTCACAATGGTGCCTTGCTTCTCTTAACCTCTGTGGTGTCACAATGCATCCCATGCCCTTTTAGGCCACTTGGTGTCACAATGAATCATTTGATTCTTGGCCTCCATGGTGGCATAATAGATCCTTGCTTCTATTGGTCCCCGTGCTGTAACAATCCATCCCTGACCCTTTTTATAACCCCTGGTGCCACAAGGGATCATTAGATTGTTAGCCTCCCTTGGGTCTCAATGGTTCCTTGCTTCTCTTAAACGCTATGGTGTCACAATGCATCCCATGCCCTTTTAGGCCACTTGGTCTAACAATGAATCACTTCATTCTTGGCCTCTATGGTGTCATAATATTTCCATGTCTTTATTGCGCCCCATGCTTTCACAATTCATCGTGGCCATTTTACAACCCCTGGTGCCACAAGGGATCATTAGATTGTTAGCCTGCATTGGGTCAGAATAGTGCCTTGTTCTCTAAACCCCTGTGGTGTCACAATGCTTCCCATGCCCTTTTAGGCCACTTGATGTCACAATGAATCATTTGATTCTTGGCCTCCATGGTGGCATAATAGATCCTTGCTTCTATTGGTCCCTGTGCTGTAACATTCCATCACTGGGCCTTTTTAAATCCCTGGTGTCACAAGGGATCATTAGATTGTTAGCCTGCATTGGGTCACAATGGTGCCTTGCTTCTCTTAACCTCTGTGGTGTCACAATGCATCCCATGCCCTTTTAGGCCACTTGATGTCACAATGAATCATTTGATTCTTGGCCTCCATGGTGGCATAATAAATCCTTGCTTCTATTGGGCCCCATGCTGTCACAATTCATCCCTGGCCCTATTACAAACCCTGGTGTCACAAGGGATCATTAGATTGTTGGCCTCTCTTGGGTCACAATGGTTCCTTGCTTCTCTTAACCTCTGTGTTGTCACAATGCATCCCATGCCCTTTTAGGCCACTTGATGTCACAATGAATCATTTGATTCTTGGCCTCCATGGTGTCATAATCGCTCCTTGTTTCTATTGGGCCCCATGCTGTCACAATCCAACCCTGGCCATTTTTATACCCCCTGGTGCCACAAGGGATCATTAGATTGTTAACCTACTTTGGGTCACAATGGTTCCTTGCTTCTCTTAACCCCTGTTGTGTCACAATGCATTCCAATCCCGTTTAGGCCACTTGGTGTTACAATGAATCATTTGAGTCTTGGCCTCCATGGTGGCATAATTGTACCAGGTTTTAATTGGGCCCCATTCTTTCACAATTCATTCCTGGCCCTTTTACTCCCCCTTGGGTCAAAAGGGATCCTGGGATTATTAGCTTCCATTGGGTCACAATGGATCCTTGCTTATCTTAACCCCTGTGCTGTCAAAATGCATCCCATGCCCTTTTAGGCCACTTGGTCTTACAATGAATAATTTGAGTCTTGGCCTCCATGGTGGCATAATTATTCCTTGATTCTATTGGTCCCCGTGCTGTAACAATCCATCACTGGCAATTTTTATACCCTCTGGTGTCACAAGGGAACATTAGATTGTTAGCCTGCATTGGGTCACAATGGTTCCTTGCTTCTCTTAACCCCTGTGGTGTCACAATGCATCCCATGCCCTTTTAGGCCACTTGATGTCACAATGAATCATTTGATTCTTGGCCTCCATGGTGGCATAATACTTCGTTGCTTCTATTGGTCCCCGTGCTGTAACAATCCATCCCTGTGCCTTTTACAAACCCTGGTGCCGCAAGGGATCATTAGATTGTTAGCCTCCCTTGGGTCTCAATGTTTCCTTGCTTCTCTTAACCTCAGTGGTGTCACAATGCATCCCATGCCCTTTTAGGCCACTTGATGTCGCAATGAATCATTTGATTCTTGGCCTCTATGGTGTCATAATATTTCCATGTCTTTATTGGGCCCCATGCTTTCACAATTCATCCCTGGTCCTTTTACAACCCCTGGTGTCACAAGGGATCATTAGATTGTTAGCCTCCCTTGGGTCACAATGGTTCCTTGCTTCTCTTAACCTCTGTGGTGTCAAAATGCATCCCATGCCCTTTTAGGCCACTTGATGTCACAATGAATCATTTGATTCTTGGCCTCCATGGTGTCATAATCGCTCCTTGTTTCTATTGGGCCCCATGCTGTCGCAATTCATCCCTGGCCCTATTACAACCCCTGGTGTCACAAGGGATCATTAGATTGTTAGCCTCCCTTGGGTAACAATGGTTCCTTGATTCTCTTAACCTCTGTGGTGTCACAATGCATCCCATGCCCTTTTAGGCCACTTGGTGTCACAATGAATCATTTGATTCTTGGCCTCTATGGTGTCATAATGGTTCCTTGTTTCTATTGGTCCCCATGCTGTCACAATCCAACCCTGGCCATTTTTATACCCCCTGGTGCCACAAGGGATCATTAGATTGTTAACCTACATTGGGTCACAATGGTTCCTTGCTTCTCTTAACCTCTGTGGTGACACAATGCATTCCAAGCCCTTTTAGGCCACTTGGTGTTACAATGAATCATTTGAGTCTTGGCCCCCATGGTGGCATAATTGTACCAGGTTTTAATAGGGGCTCCATTCTTTCACAATTCATCCCTGGCCCTGTTAGGACCATTGGTGTCACAAGGGATCATTAGATTGTTAGCCTGCATTGGGTGACAATGGTTCCTTGCTTCTCTTAACCTCTGTGGTGTAACAATGCATCCCATGCCCTTTTAGGCCACTTGGTGTTACAATGAAACATTTGAGTCTTGGCCTCTAGGTGTCATAATATTTCCATGATTTATTGTGCCCCATGCTTTCACAATTCATCCCTGGCCCTATTACAACCCCTGGTGTCACAATGGATCATTAGATTGTTAGCCTCCCTTGGGTCACAATGGTTCCCTGCTTCTCTTAACCTCTGTGGTGTCACAATGCATTCCAAGCCCTTTTAGGCCACTTGATGTCACAATGAATCATTTGATTCTTCGCCTTCATGGTGTGATAATAGATCCTTGCTTCTATAGGTCCCCATGCTGTCACAGTTCATCCGTAGTCCTTTTGAGCCCCCTGGTGTCAAAAGGGATTCTTAGATTGTTAGCCTGCATTGGGTCACAATGGTTCCTTGCTTCTCTTTACCCCTGTGGTGTCACAATGCATCCCATGCCCTTTTAGGCCACTTGGTGTTACAATGAATCATTTGAGTCTTGGCCTCTATGGTGTCAAAATGTTTCCATGTTTTTCTTGGGCTCCATGCTTTCACAATTCATCCCTGGCCCTATTACAACCCCTGGTGTCACAATGGATCATTAGATTGTTAGCCTGCATTGGGTCACAATGGTGCCTTGCTTCTCTTAACCTCTGTGGTGTCACAATGCATTCCAAGCCCTTTTAGGCCACTTGATGTCACAATGAATCATTTGATTCTTGGCCTTCATGGTGTCATAATAGATCCTTGCTTCTATAGGTCCCCATGCTTTCACAATTCATCCCTGCCCCTTTTACAACCCCTGGTGTCAAAAGGGACTCTTAGATTGTTAGCCTGCATTGGGTCACAATGGTTCCTTGCTTCTCTAAACCCCTGTGGTGTCACAATGCATCCCATGCC
Source organism: Cinclus cinclus (assembly GCF_963662255.1). Classification (NCBI taxonomy): domain Eukaryota; kingdom Metazoa; phylum Chordata; class Aves; order Passeriformes; family Cinclidae; genus Cinclus; species Cinclus cinclus. The sequence continues at coordinate 2,661,055 of NW_026912054.1, read as the reverse complement.
CTTTTAGGCCACTTGGTGTTACAATGAATCATTTGAGTCTTGGCCTCTATGGTGTCATAATATTTCCATGATTTATTGTGCCCCATGCTTTCACAATTCATCCCTGGCCCTAATACAACCCCTGGTGTCCCAGAGGATCATTAGATTGTTAGCCTCCCTTGGGTCACAATGGTTCCCTGCTTCTCTTAAACTCTGTGGTGTCACAATGCATTCCAAGCCCGTTTAGGCCACTTGATGTCACAATGAATCATTTGATTCTTGGCCATCATGGTGCATAATAGATCCTTGCTTCTATAGGTCCCCATGCTGTCACAGTTCATCCGTGGTCCTTTTGAGCCCCCTGGTGTCAAAAGGCATTCTTAGATTGTTAGCCTGCATTGGGTCACAATGGTTCCTTGCTTCTCTTAACCTCTGAGGTGTCACAATGCATCCCATGCCCTTTTAGGCCACTTGGAGTTACAATGAATCATTTGAGTCTTGGCCTCTATGGTGTCATAATGTTTCCATGTTTTTCTTGGGCCCCATGCTTTCGCAATTCATCCCTGGCCCTTTTATAACCCCTGGTGTCACAATGGATCATTAGATTGTTAGCCTCCCTTGGGTCTCAATGGTTCCTTGCTTCTCTTAACCTCAGTGGTGTCACAATGCATCCCATGCCCTTTTAGGCCACTTGGTGTTACAATGAATCATTTGAGTCTTGGCCTCTATGGTGTCATAATATTTCCATGTCTTTATTGGGCCCCACGCTTTCACAATTCATCCCTGGCCCTTTTACAACCCCTGGTGTCAACAGGGATCCTTAGATTTTTAGCCTGCATTGGGTCACAATGGTTCCTTGCTTCTCTTAGCCCCTGTGGTGTCACAATGCATCCCATGCCCTTTTAGGCCACTTGATGTCACAATGAATCATTTGATTCTTGGCCTCCATGGTGTCATAATCGCTCCTTGTTTCTATTGGGCCCCATGCTGTCACAATTCATCCCTGGCCCTATTACAACCCCTGGTGTCACAAGGGATCATTAGATTGTTAGCCTCCATTGGGTCACAATGGTTCCTTGCTTCTCTTAACCTCTGTGGCGTCACAATGCATCCCATGCCCTTTTAGGCCACTTGGTGTTACAATGAATCATTTGAGTCTTGGCCTCTATGGTGTCATAATGTTTCCATGTTTTTCTTGGGCCCCATGCTTTCACAATTCATCCCTGGCCCTATTACAACCCCTGGTGTCACAAGGGATCATTAGATTGTTAGCCTCCCTTGGGTCACAATGGTTCCTTGCTTCTCTTAACCTCTGTGGTGTAACAATGCATCCCATGCCCTTTTAGGCCGCTTGATGTCACAATGAATCATTTGATTCTTGGCCTCCATGGTGGCATAATAGATCCTTGCTTCTATTGGGCCCCATGCTGTCACAATTCATCCCTGGCCCTATTACAACCCCTGGTGTCACAAGGGATCATTAGATTGTTAGCCTCCCTTGGGTCACAATGGTGCCTTGCTTCTCTTAACCTCTGTGGTGTCACAATGCATTCCAAGCACTTTTAGGCCACTTGATGTCACAATGAATCATTTGATTCTTGGCCTTCATGGTGACATAATAAATCCTTGCTTCTATATGTCCCCATGCTGTCACAGTACATCCGTGGTCCTTTTGCACCCCCTGGTGTCAAGAGGCATTCTTAGATTGTTAGCCTGCATTGGGTCACAATGGTTCCTTGCTTCTCTTAACCCCTGTGGTGTCACAATGCATCCCATGCCCTTTAAGGCCACTTGGTGTTACAATGAATCATTTGAGTCTTGGCCTCCATGGTGGCATAATATTTCCATGTATTTCTTGGGCTCCATGCTTTCACAATTCATCCCTGGCCCTATTACAACCCCTGGTGTCACAGGGGATCATTAGATTATTAGCCTCCCTTGGGTCACAATGGTTCCTTGCTTCTCTTAACCTCTGTGGTGTCACAATGCATCCCATGCCCTTTTAGGCCACTTGATGTCACAATGAATCATTTGATTCTTGGCCTCCATGGTGGCATAATAGATCCTTGCTTCTATTGGTCCCCGTGCTACAGCAATCCATCTCTGGCCCTTTTTATATCCCCTGGTGCCACAACGGGTCATTAGATTGATAGCCTCCTTTGGGTCAAATTGGTTCCTTGCTTCTCTTAACCCCTGTGGTGTCACAATGCATCCCATGCACTTTTTGCCCACTTCATGTTACAATGAATCATTTGATTCTTGGCCTCCATGGTGGCATAATCGTTCCTTGATTCTATTGGTCCCCGTGCTGTAACAATCCATCCCTGACGCTTTTTATACCCCCTGGTGCCACAAGGGATCATTAGATTGTTAGCCTGCATTGGGTCACAATGGTTCCTTGCTTCTCTTAACCTCTGTGGTGTCACAATGCATCCCATGCCCTTTTAGGCCACTTGATGTCACAATGAATCATTTGATTCTTGGCCTCCATGGTGGCATAATAGATCCTTGCTTCTATTGGTCCCCGTGATGTAACATTCCTTCACTGGGCCTTTTACAAACCCTGGTGTCACAAGGGATCATTAGATTGTTAGCCTTCATTGGGTCACAATGTTGCCTTGCTTCTCTTAACCTCTGTGGTGTCACAATACATCCCATGCCCTTTTAGGCCACTTGGTGTTACAATGAATCACTTGATTCTTGGCCACTATGGTGTCATAATATTTCCATGTCTTTATTGGGCCCCATGCTTTCACAATTCATCCCTGGCACTTTTACAACCCCTGGTGTCACAAGGGAACATTAGATTGTTAGCCTCCTTTGGGTCGCAAGGGTTCCTTGCTTCTCTTAACCCCTGTGGTGTCACAATGCATCCCATGCCCTTTTAGGCCACTTGATGTCACAATGAATCATTTGATTCTTGGCCTCCATGGTGGCATAATAAATCCTTGTTTCTATTGGTCCCCGAGCTACAACAATCCATCCCTGACGCTTTTTATACCCCCTGGTGCCACAAGGGATCATTAGATTGTCAGCCTCCATTGGGTCACAATGGTTCCTTGCTTCTCTTAACCCCTGTGGTGTCACAATGCATCCCATGCCCTTTTAGGCCACTTGATGTCACAATGAATCATTTGATTCTTGGCCTCCATGGTGGCATAATAGATCCTTGCTTCTATTGGTCCCCGTGCTGTAACAATCCATCACTGGGCCTTTTACAACCCCTTTTGTCACAAGTGATCATTGGATTGTTAGGCTGCATGGGGTCACAATGGTTCCTTGCTTCTCTTAACCTCTGTGGTGTCACAATGCATCCCATGCCCTTTTAGGCCACTTGATGTCACAATGAATCATTTGATTCTTGGCCTCTATGGTGTCATAATGGTTCCTTGTTTCTATTGGGCCCCATCCTGTCACAATCCATCCCTGGCCATTTTTATACCCCCTGGTGCCACAAGGGATCATTAGATTGTTAACCTTCATTGGGTCACAATGGTTCCTTGCTTCTCTTAATCCCTGTGGTGTCACAATGCATTCCAAGCCCTTTTAGGCCACTTGGTGTTACAATGAATCATTTGAGTCTTGGCCTCTATGGTGGCCTAATTGTACCAGGTTTTAATTGGGCCCCATTCTTTCACAATTCATCCCTGGCCCTCTTAGGCCCATGGGTGTCACAAGGGATCATTAGATTGTTAGCCTCCCTTGGGTCACAATGGTTCCTTGCTTCTCTTAACCTCTATGGTGTCACAATGCATCCCATGCCATTTTAGGCCACTTGGTGTTACAATGAATCACTTCATTCTTGCCCTCTATGGTGTCATAATATTTCCATGTCTTTATTGGGCCCCATGCTTTCACAATTCATCCCTGGCCCTTTTACAACCCCTGGTGCCACAGGGGATCATTAGATTGTTAGCCTGCATTGGGTCACAATAGTGCCTTGTTTCTCTTAACCCCTGTGGTGTCACAATGCATCCCATGCCCTTTTAGGCCACTTGATGTCACAATGAATCATTTGATGGTTGGCCTCCATGGTGGCATAATATATCCTTGCTTCTATTGGTCCCCGTGCTGTAACAATCCATCCCTGGCAATTTTTATACCCCCTGGTGTCAAAACGGATCATTAGATTGTTAGCCTGCATTGGGTCACAGTGGTTCCTTGCTTCTCTTAACCTCTGTGGTGTCACAATGCATTCCAAGCCCTTTTAGGCCACTTGATGTCACAATGAATCATTTGATTCTTGGCCTTCATGGTGTCATAATAGATCCTTGCTTCTACAGGTCCCCATGCTGTCACAGTTCATCCGTGGTCCTTTTGCGCCCCCTGGTGTCAAAAGGGATTCTTAGATTGTTAGCCTGCATTGGGTCACAATGGTTCCTTGCTTCTCTTAACCTCTGTGGTGTCACAATGCATCCCATGCCCTTTTAGGCCACTTGGTGTTACAATGAATCATTTGAGTCTTGGCCTCTATGGTGTCATAATATTTCCATGATTTATTGTGCCCCATGCTTTCACAATTCATCCCTGGCCCTATTACAACCCCTGGTGTCACAATGGATCATTAGATTGTTAGCCTGCATTGGGTCACAATGGTTCCTTGCTTCTCTTAACCTCTGTGGCGTCACAATGCATTCCAAGGCCTTTTAGGCCACTTGATGTCACAATGAATCATTTGATTCTTGGCCTTCATGGTGTCATAATAGATCCTTGATTCTATAGGTCCCCGTGCTGTCACAGTTCATCCGTGGTCCTTTTGAGCCCCCTGTTGTCAAAAGGGATTCTTAGATTGTTAGCCTGCATTGGGTCACAATGGTTCCTTGCTTCTCTTAACCCCTGTGGTGTCACAATGCATCCCATGCCCTTTTAGGCCACTTGGTGTTACAATGAATCATTTGAGTCTTGGCCTCTATGGTGTCAAAATGTTTCCATGTTTTTCTTGGGCTCCATGCTTTCACAATTCATCCCTGGCCCTATTAAAACCCCTGGTGTCACAATGGATCATTAGATTGTTAGCCTCCCTTGGGTCACAATGGTTCCTTGCTTCTCTTAACCTCTGTGGTGTCACAATGCATTCCAAGCCCTTTTAGGCCACTTGATGTCACAAGGAATCATTTGATTCTTGGCCTTCATGGTGTCATAATAGATCCTTCCTTCTATAGGTCCCCGTGCTGTCACAGTTCATCCGTGGTCCTTTTGCGCCCCCTGGTGTCAAAAGGGATTCTTAGATTGTTAGCCTGCATTGGGTCACAATGGTTCCTTGCTTCTCTTAACCTCTGTGGTGTCACAATGCATCCCATGCCCTTTTAGGCCACTTGGTGTTACAATGAATCATTTGAGTCTTGGCCTCTATGGTATCATAATGTTTCCATGTTTTTCTTGGGCCCCATGCTTTCACAATTCATCCCTGGCCCTATTAAAACCCCTGGTGTCACAGGGGATCATTAGATTGTTAGCCTGCATTGGGTCAAAATGGTTACCGGCTTCTCTTAACCTCTGTGGTGTCACAATGCATTCCAAGCCCTTTTAGGCCACTTGATGTCACAATGAATCATTTGATTCTTGGCCTCCAGGGTGTCATAATCACTCCATGTTTCTATTGGGCCCCATGCTGTCACAATTCATCCCTGGCCCTATTACAACCCCTGGTGTCACAAGGGATCATTAGATTGTTAGCCTGCATTGGGTCACAATGGTGCCTTGCTTCTCTTAACCTCTGTGGTGTCACAATGCATCCCATGCCCTTTTAGGCCACTTGATGTCACAATGAATCATTTGATTCTTGGCCTCCATGGAGGCATAATAGATCTTTGCTTCTATTGGGCCCCATGCTGTCACAATTCATCCCTGGCCCTATTACAACCCCTGGTGTCACAATGGATCATTAGATTTTTAGCCTCCCTTGGGTAACAATGGTTCCTTGCTTCTCTTAACCTCTGTGGTGTCACAATGCATCCCATGCCCTTTTAGGCCACTTGATGTCACAATGAATCATTTGATGGTTGGCCTCCATGGTGGCATAATAGATCCTTGCTTCTATTGGTCCCCGTGCTGTAACAATCCATCACTGGGCCTTTTTAAAACCCCTGTGGCCACAAGGGATCATTAGATTGTTAGCCTGCATTGGGTCTCAATGGTTCCTTGCTTCTCTTAACCTCTATGGTGTCACAATGCATCCCATGCCCTTTTAGGCCACTTGGTGTTACAATGAATCACTTGGTTCTTGGCCTCTATGGTGTCATAATATTTCCATGTCTTTATTGGGCCCCATGCTTTCACAATTCATCCCTGGCCCTTTTACAACCCCTGGTGCCACAGGGGATCATTAGATTGTTAGCCTGCATTGGGTCACAATAGTCCCTTGCTTCTCTTAACCCCTGTGGTGTCACAAGGCATCCCATGCCCTTTTAGGCCACTTGATGTCACAATGAATCATTTGATGGTTGGCCTCCATGGTGGCATAATAGATCCTTGCTTCTATTGGTCCCCGTGCTACAACAATCCATCCCTGGCCCTTTTTATACCCCCTGGTGCCACAAGGGGTCATTAGATTGTTAGCCTCCCTTGGGTCACAATGGTTCCTTGCTTCTCTTAACCCCTGTGGTGTCACAATGCATCCAATGCACTTTTTGGCCACATCATGTTACAATGAATCATTTGATTCTTGGCCTCCATGGTGGCATAATAGATCCTTGATTCTATTGGTCCCCGTGCTGTAACAATCCATCACTGGGCCTTTTTATACCCCCTGGTGCCACAAGGGATCATTAGATTGTTAGCCTGCATTGGGTCTCAATGGTTCCTTGCTTCTCTTAACCTCTATGGTGTCACAATGCATCCCATGCCCTTTTAGGACACTTGGTGTTACAATGAATCATTTGATTCTTGGCCTCCATGGTGGCATAGTAGATCCTTGCTTCTATTGGTCCCCGTGCTACAACAATCCATCCCTGACGCTTTTTATACCCCCTGGTGCCACAAGGGATCATTAGATTGTTAGCCTCCCTTGGGTCACAATGGTTCCTTGCTTCTCTTAACCCCTGTGGTGTCACAATGCATCCCATGCCCTTTTAGGCCACTTGATGTCACAATGAATCATTTGATTCTTGGCCTCCATGGTGGCATAATAGATCCTTGCTTCTATTGGTCCCCGTGCTGTAACATCCCATCACTGGGCCTTTTGCAAACCCTGGTGTCACAATGGATCATTAGATTGTTAGGCTCCCTTGGGTCACAATGGTTCCTTGCTTCTCTTAACCTCTGTGGTGTCACAATGCATCCCATGCCCTTTTAGGCCACTTGATGTCACAATGAATCATTTGATTCTCGGCCTCCATGCTGGCATAATGGTTCCTTGTTTCTATTGGGCCCCGTGCTGTCACAATTCATCCCTGGCCCTTTTACGCCCCCTGGTGTCAAATGGCATCCTGGGATTATTACCCTCCATTGGGTCACAATGGATCCTTGCTTCTCTTAACCCCTGTGGTGTCACAATGCATCCCATGCCCTTTTAGGCCACTTGATGTCACAATGAATCATTTGATTCTTGGCCTCCATGGTGGCATAATAGATCCTTGCTTCTATTGGGCCCCATGCTTTCACAATTCATCCCTGGCCCTTTTACAACACCTTGTGTGACAAGGGATCATTAGATTGTTAGCCTGCATTGGGTCACAATGGTGCCTTGCTTCTCTTAACCTCTGTGGTGTCACAATGCATTCCAAGCCCTTTTAGGCCACTTGGTGTTACAATGAATCATTTGATTCTTGGCCTCTATGGTGTCATAATATTTCCATGTTTTTATTGTGCCCCATGCTTCCGCAATTCATCCCTGGCCCTATTACAACCCCTGGTGTCAACAGGGATCATTAGATTTTTAGCCTGCATTGGGTCACAATGGTTCCTTGCTTCTCTTAGCCCCTGTGGTGTCACAATGCATCCCATGCCCTTTTAGGCCACTTGATGTCACAATGAATCATTTGATTCTTGGCCTCCATGGTGGCATAATAGATCCTTGCTTCTATTGGTCCCCGTGCTGTAACATCCCATCACTGGGCCTTTTGCAAACCCTGGTGTCACAATGGATCATTAGATTGTTAGGCTCCCTTGGGTCACAATGGTTCCTTGCTTCTCTTAACCTCTGTGGTGTCACAATGCATCCCATGCCCTTTTAGGCCACTTGATGTCACAATGAATCATTTGATTCTCGGCCTCCATGCTGGCATAATGGTTCCTTGTTTCTATTGGGCCCCGTGCTGTCACAATTCATCCCTGGCCCTTTTACGCCCCCTGGTGTCAAATGGCATCCTGGGATTATTACCCTCCATTGGGTCACAATGGATCCTTGCTTCTCTTAACCCCTGTGGTGTCACAATGCATCCCATGCCCTTTTAGGCCACTTGATGTCACAATGAATCATTTGATTCTTGGCCTCCATGGTGGCATAATAGATCCTTGCTTCTATTGGGCCCCATGCTTTCACAATTCATCCCTGGCCCTTTTACAACACCTTGTGTGACAAGGGATCATTAGATTGTTAGCCTGCATTGGGTCACAATGGTGCCTTGCTTCTCTTAACCTCTGTGGTGTCACAATGCATTCCAAGCCCTTTTAGGCCACTTGGTGTTACAATGAATCATTTGATTCTTGGCCTCTATGGTGTCATAATATTTCCATGTTTTTATTGTGCCCCATGCTTCCGCAATTCATCCCTGGCCCTATTACAACCCCTGGTGTCAACAGGGATCATTAGATTTTTAGCCTGCATTGGGTCACAATGGTTCCTTGCTTCTCTTAGCCCCTGTGGTGTCACAATGAATCCCATGCCCTTTTAGGCCACTTGATGTCGCAATGAATCATTTGATTCTTGGCCTCCATGGTGTCATAATCGCTCCTTGTTTCTATTGGTTCCCGTGCTGTAACAATCCATCACTGACCCTTTTTATACCCCCTGGTGCCACAAGGGATCATTAGATTGTTAGCCTGCATTGGGTCACAATGGTTCCTTGCTTCTCTTAACCTCTGTGGTGTCGCAATGCATCCCATGCCCTTTTAGGCCACTTGGTGTTACAATGAATCATTTGAGTCTTGGCCTCTATGGTGTCATAATATTTCCATGTCTTTATTGGGCCCCATGCTTTCACAATTCATCCCTGGCCCTTTTACAACCCCTGGTGTCACAAGGGGTCATTAGATTGTTAGCCTCCCTTGGGTCACAATGGTTCCTTGCTTCTCTTAACCTCAGTGGTGTCACAATGCATCCCATGCCGTTTTAGGCCACTTGATGTCACAATGAATCATTTGATTCTTGGCCTCCATGGTGGCATTATAGATCTTTGCTTCTATTGGGCCCCATGTTTCACAATTCATCCCTGGCCCTTTTACAACCCCTGGTGTCACAATGGATCATTAGATTGTTAGCCTCCCTTGGGTAACAATGGTTCCTTGCTTCTCTTAACCTCTGTGGTGTCACAATGCATCCCATGCCCTTTTAGGCCACTTGGTGTGACAATGAATCATTTGATTCTTGGCCTCCATGGTGGCATAATAGATCCTTGCTTCTATTGGTCCCCGTGCTGTAACAATCCATCCCTGCCCCTTTTTATACCCCCTGGTGCCACAAGGGATTCTTAGATTGTTAGCCTGCATTGGGTCACAATGGTTCCTTGCTTCTCTTAACCCCTGTGGTGTCACAATGCATCCCATGCTCTTTTAGGCCACTTGATGTCACAATGAATCATTTGATTCTTGGCCTCCATGGTGTCATAATAGATCCTTCCTTCTATTGGTCCCCGTGCTGTAACAATCCATCACTGGGCCTTTTACAACCCCTGGTGTCACAAGGGATCATTAGATTATTAGCCTGCATTGGGTCACAATGGTTCCTTGCTTCTCTTAACCTCTGTGGTGTCACAATGTATTCCATGCCCTTTTAGGCCACTTGATGTCACAATGAATCATTTGATTCTTGGCCTCCATGGTGGCATAATAGATCCTTGCTTCTATTGGTCCCCGTGCTGTAACAATCCATCCCTGGCAATTTTTATATCCCCTGGTGTCAAAAGGGATCGTTAGATTGTCAGCTTCCCTTGGGTCACAATGGTTCCTTGCTTCTCTTAACCCCTGTGGTGTCACAATGCATCCCATGCCCTTTTATTCCACTTGGTGTTACAATGAATCATTTGAGTCTTGGCCTCTATGGTGTCATAATATTTCCATGATTTATTGTGCCCCATGCTTTCACAATTCATCCCTGGCCCTATTACAATCCCTGTGGTGTCACAATGCATCGCATGCCCTTTTAGGCCACTTGATGTCAAAATGAATCATTTGATTCTTGGCCTCCATGGTGGCATAATAGATCCTTGCTTCTATTGGTCCCCGTGCTGTAACAATCCATCCCTGGCCCTTTTTATACCCCCTGGTGCCACAAGGGATCATTAGATTGTTAGCCTGCATTGGGACACAATGGTTCCCTGCTTCTCTTAACCTCTGTGGTGTCACTATGCATTCCAAGCCCTTTTAGGCCACTTGATGTCACAATGAATCATTTGATTCTTGGCCTCCATGGTGTCATAATCACTCCTAGTTTCTATTGGGCCCCATGCTGTCACAATTCATCCCTGGCCCTATTACAACCCCTCGTGTCACAAGGGATCATTAGAATGTTAGCCTGCATTGGGTCACAATGGTGCCTTGCTTCTCTTAACCTCTGTGGTGTCACAATGCATCCCATGCCCTTTTAGGCCACTTGATGTCACAATGAATCATTTGATTCTTGGCCTCCATGGTGGCCTAATAGATCTTTGCTTCTATTGGGCTCCATGCTGTCACAATTCATCCCTGGCCCTATTACAACCCCTGGTGTCACAATGGATCATTAGATTTTTAGCCTCCCTTGGGTAACAATGGTTCCTTGCTTCTCTTAACCTCTGTGGTGTCACAAAGCATCCCATGCCCTTTTAGGCCACTTGATGTCACAATGAATCATTTGATTCTTGGCCTCTAAGGTGTGATAATGGTTCCTTGTTTCTATTGGGCCCCATCCTGTCACAATCCATCCCTGGCCATTTTTATACCCCCTGGTGCCACAAGGGATCATTAGATTGTTAACCTTCATTGGGTCACAATGGTTCCTTGCTTCTCTTAACCCCTGTGGTGTCACAATGCATTCCAAGCCCTTTTAGGCCACTTGGTGTTACAATGAATCATTTGAGTCTTGGCCTCCATGGTGGCATAATTGTACCAGGTTTTAATTGGACCCCATTCTTTCACAATTCATCCCTGGCCCTCTTAGGCCCATGGGTGTCACAAGGGATCATTAGATTGTTAGCCTCCCTTGGGTCACAATGGTTCCTTGCTTCTCTTAACCTCTGTGGTGTCACAATGCATCCCATGCCCTTTTAGGCCACTTGATGTCACAATGAATCATTTGATGGTTGGCCTCCATGGCGGCATAATATATCCTTGATTCTATTGGTCCCCGTGCTACAACAATCCATCCCTGGCCCTTTTTATACCCCCTGGTGCCACAAGGGATCATAAGATTTATAGCCTCCATTGGGTCACAATGGTTCCTTGCTTCTCTTAACCCCTGTGGTGTCACAATGCATCCAATGCACTTTTTGGCCACTTCATGTTACAATGAATCATTTGATTCTTGGCCTCCATGGTGGCATAATAGATCCTTGTTTCTATTGGTCCCCGTGCTGTAACAATCCATCACTGGGATTTTTTACACACCCTGGTGCCACAAGGGATCATTAGATTTTTAGCCTGCATTGGGTCTCAATGGTTCCTTGCTTCTCTTAACCCCTGTGGTGTCACAATGCATCCCATGCCCTTTTAGGCCACTTGATGTCACAATGAATCATTTGACTCTTGGCCTCCATGGTGGCATAATAGATCCTTGCTTCTATTGGTCCCCGTGCTGTAACATTCCATCACTGGGCCTTTTACAAACCCTGGTGTCACAAGGGATCATTAGATTGTTAGCCTGCATTGGGCCACAATGGTGCCTTGCTTCTCTTAACCTCTGTGGTGTCACAATGCATCTCATGCCCTTTTAGGCCACTTGATGTCACAATGAATCATTTGATTCTTGGCCTCCATGGTGGCATAATAGATCCTTGCTTCTATTGGTCCCCGTGCTGTAACAATCCATCACTGGGCCTTTTACAAACCCTGGTGCCACAAGGGATCATTGGATTGTTCGCCTGCATTGGGTCTCAATGGTTCCTTGCTTCTCTTAACCTCTGTGTTGTCACAATGCATCCCATGCCCTTTTAGGCCACTTGATGTCACAATGAATCATTTGATTCTTGCCCTCCATGGTGGCATAATGGTTCCTTGTTTCTATTGAGCCCCATGCTGTCACAATTCATCCCTGGCCCTTTTATGCCCCCTGGTGTCAAATAGCATCCTGGGATTATTACCCTCCATTGGATCACACTGGATCCTTGCTTCTCTTAACCACTGTGGTGTCACAATGCATCCCATGCCCTTTTAGGCCACTTGATGTCACAATGAATCATTTGATTCTTGGCCTCCATGGTGGCATAATAGATCCTTGCTTCTATTGGTCCCCGTGTTGTAACATTCCATCACTGGGCCTTTTACAAACCCTGGTGTCACAAGGGATCATTAGATTGTTAGCCTGCATTGGGTCACAATGGTGCCTTGCTTCTCTTAACCTCTGTGGTGTCACAATGCATCTCATGCCCTTTTAGGCCACTTGATGTCACAATGAATCATTTGATTCTTGGCCTCCATGGTGGCATAATAGATCCTTGCTTCTATTGGTCCCCGTGCTACAACAATCCATCCCTGACGCTTTTTATACACCCTGGTGCCACAAGGGATCATTGGATTGTTCGGCTGCATTGGTTCTCAATGGTTCCTTGCTTCTCTTAACCTCTGTGGTGTCACAATGCATCCCATGCCCTTTTAGGCCACTTGATGTCACAATGAATCATTTGATTCTTGCCCTCCATGGTGGCATAATGGTTCCTTGTTTCTATTGGGCCCCATGCTTTCACAATTCATCCCTGGTCCTATTACAACCCCTGGTTTCACAATGGATCATTAGATTGTTAGACTCCATTGGATCACAATGGTTCCCTGCTTCTCTTAACCTCTGTGGTGTCACAATGCATTCCAAGCCCTTTTAGGCCACTTGATGTCACAATGAATCATTTGATTCTTGGCCTCCATGGTGTCATAATCACTCCTTGTTTCTATTGGGCCCCATGCTGTCACAATTCATCCCTGGCCCTATTACAACCCCTGGTGTCACAAGGGATCATTAGATTGTTAGCCTGCATTGGGTCACAATGGTGCCTTGCTTCTCTTAACCTCTGTGGTGTCACAATGCATCCCATGCCCTTTTAGGCCACTTGATGTCACAATGAATCATTTGATTCTTGGCCTCCATGGTGGCCTAATAGATCTTTGCTTCTATTGGGCCCCATGCTGTCACAATTCATCCCTGGCCCTATTACAACCCCTGGTGTCACAATGGATCATTAGATTTTTAGCCTCCCTTGGGTAACAATGGTTCCTTGCTTCTCTTAACCTCTGTTGTGTCACAATGCATCCCATGCCCTTTTAGGCCACTTGATGTCACAATGAATCATTTGATTCTTGGCCTCCATGGTGGCATAATAGAGCCTTGCTTCTATTGGTCCCCGTGCTGTAACATTCCATCACTGGGCCTTTTACAAACCCTGGTGTCACAAGGGATCATTAGATTGTTAGCCTGCATTGGGTCACAATGGTGCCTTGCTTCTCTTAACCTCTGTGGTGTCACAATGCATCTCATGCCCTTTTAGGCCACTTGATGTCACAATGAATCATTTGATTCTTGGCCTCTATGGTGTCATAATGGTTCCTTGTTTCTTTTGGGCCCCATGCAGTCACAATCCATCCCTGGCCATATTTATACCCCCTGGTGCCTCAAGGGATCATTAGATTGTGAACATACATTGGGTCACAATGGTTCCTTGCTTCTCTTAATCCCTGTGGTGTCACAATGCATTCCAAGCCCTTTTAGGCCACTTGGTGTTACAATGAATCATTTGAGTCTTGGCCTCCATGGTGGCATAATTGTACCAGGTTTTAATTGGGCCCCATTCTTTCACAATTCATCCCTGGCCCTTTTACAACCCCTGGTGCCACAGGGGATCATTAGATTGTTAGCCTGCATTGGGTCACAATAGTGCCTTGTTTCTCTTAACCCCTGTGGTGTCACAATGCATCCCATGCCCTTTTAGGCCACTTGATGTCACAATGAATCATTTGATGGTTGGCCTCCATGGTGGCATAGTAGATCCTTGCTTCTATTGGTCCCCGTGCTACAACAATCCATCCCTGGCCCTTTTTATACCCCCTGGTGTCACAAGGGACCATTAGATTGTTAGCCTCCCTTGGGTCACAATGGTTCCTTGCTTCTCTTAACCCCTGTGGTGTCACAATGCATCCCATGCCCTTTTAGGCCACTTGATGTCACAATGAATCATTTGATTCTTGGCCTCCATGGTGGCATAATAGATCCTTGCTTCTATTGGTCCCCGTGTTGTAACATTCCATCACTGGGCCTTTTACAAACCCTGGTGTCACAAGGGATCATTAGATTGTTAGCCTGCATTGGGTCACAATGGTGCCTTGCTTCTCTTAACCTCTGTGGTGTCACAATGCATCCCATGCCCTTTTAGGCCACTTGATGTCACAATGAATCATTTGATTCTTGGCGTCCATGGTGGCATAATAGATCCTTGCTTCTATTGGTCCCCGTGCTGTAACAATCCATCACTGGGCCTTTTACAAACCCTGGTGCCACAAGGGATCATTAGATTGTTAGCCTGCATTGGGTCACAATGGTTCCCTGCTTCTCTTAACCTCTGTGGTGTCACTATGCATTCCAAGCCCTTTTAGGCCACTTGATGTCACAATGAATCATTTGATTCTTGGCCTCCATGGTGGCATAATCACTCCTTGTTTCTATTGGGCCCCATGCTGTCACAATTCATCCCTGGCCCTATTACAACCCCTGGTGTCACAAGGGATCATTAGATTGTTAGCCTGCATTGGGTCACAATGGTGCCTTGCTTCTCTTAACCTCTGTGGTGTCACAATGCATCCCATGCCCTTTTAGGCCACTTGATGTCACAATGAATCATTTGATTCTTGGCCTCCATGGTGGCCTAATAGATCTTTGCTTCTATTGGGCCCCATGCCGTCACAATTCATCCCTGGCCCTATTACAACCCCTGGTGTCACAATGGATCATTAGATTTTTAGCCTCCCTTGGGTAACAATGGTTCCTTGCTTCTCTTAACCTCTGTGGTGTCACAATGCATCCCATGCCCTTTTAGGCCACTTGATGTCACAATGAATCATTTGATTCTTGGCCTCTATGGTGTCATAATGGTTCCTTGTTTCTATTGGCCCCATCCTGTCACAATCCATCCCTGGCCATTTTTATACCCCCTGGTGCCACAAGGGATCATTAGATTGTTAACCTTCATTGGGTCACAATGGTTCCTTGCTTCTCTTAATCCCTGTGGTGTCACAATGCATTCCAAGCCCTTTTAGGCCACTTGGTGTTACAATGAATCATTTGAGTCTTGGCCTCCATGGTGGCATAATTGTACCAGGTTTTAATTGGGCCCCATTCTTTCACAATTCATCCCTGGCCCTCTTAGGCCCATGGGTGTCACAATGGATCATTAGATTGTTAGCCTCCATTGGGTCACAATGGTTCCTTGCTTCTCTTAACCTCTATGGTGTCACAATGCATCCCATGCCCTTTTAGGCCACTTGGTGTTACAATGAATCACTTGATTTTGGCCTCTATGTTGTCATAATATTTCCATGTCTTTATTGGGCCCCATGCTTTCACAATTCATCCCTGGCCCTTTTACAACCCCTGGTGCCACAGGGGATCATTAGATTGTTAGCCTGCATTGGGTCACAATAGTGCCTTGTTTCTCTTAACCTCTGTGGTGTCACAATGCATCTCATGCCCTTTTAGGCCACTTGATGTCACAATGAATCATTTGATGGTTGGCCTCCATGGTGGCATAATAGATCCTTGCTTCTATTGGTCCCCGTGCTGTAACAATCCATCACTGGGCCTTTTACAAACCCTGGTGCCACAAGGGATCATTAGATTGTTAGCCTGCATTTGGTCTCAATGGTTCCTTGCTTCTCTTAACCTCTGTGGTGTCACAATGCATCCCATGCCCTTTTAGGCCACTTGATGTCACAATGGATCATTTGATTCTTGCCCTCCATGGTGGCATAATGGTTCCTTGTTTCTATTGGGCCCCATGCTTTCACAATTCATCCCTGGTCCTATTACAACCCCTGGTTTCACAATGGATCATTAGATTGTTAGCCTCCATTGGGTCACAATGGTTCCCTGCTTCTCTTAACCTCTGTGGTGTCACAATGCATTCCAAGCCCTTTTAGGCCACTTGATGTCACAATGAATCATTTGATTCTTGGCCTCCATGGTGTCATAATCACTCCTTGTTTCTATTGGGCCCCATGCTGTCACAATTCATCCCTGGCCCTATTACAACCCCTGGTGTCACAAGGGATCATTAGATGGTTAGCCTGCATTGGGTCACAATGGTTCCTTGCTTCTCTTAACCTCTGTGGTGTCACAATGCATCCCATGCCCTTTTAGGCCACTTGATGTCACAATGAATCATTTGATTCTTGGCCTCCATGGTGGCATAATAGATCCTTGCTTCTATTGGTCCCCGTGCTGTAACATTCCATCACTGGGCCTTTTACAAACCCTGGTGTCACAAGGGATCATTAGATTGTTAGCCTGCATTGGGTCACAATGGTGCCTTGCTTCTCTTAACCTCTGTGGTGTCACAATGCATCTCATGCCCTTTTAGGCCACTTGATGTCACAATGAATCATTTGATTCTTGGCCTCTATGGTGTCATAATGGTTCCTTGTTTCTTTTGGGCCCCATGCAGTCACAATCCATCCCTGGCCATATTTATACCCCCTGGTGCCTCAAGGGATCATTAGATTGTGAACATACATTGGGTCACAATGGTTCCTTGCTTCTCTTAATCCCTGTGGTGTCACAATGCATTCCAAGCCCTTTTAGGCCACTTGGTGTTACAATGAATCATTTGAGTCTTGGCCTCCATGGTGGCATAATTGTACCAGGTTTTAATTGGGCCCCATTCTTTCACAATTCATCCCTGGCCCTCTTAGGCCCATGGGTGTCACAAGGGATCATTGGATTGTTAGCCTCCCTTGGGTCACAATGGTTCCTTGCTTCTCTTAACCTCTATGGTGTCACAATGCATCCCATGCCCTTTTAGGCCACTTGGTGTTAAAATGAATCACTTGATTCTTGGCCTCTATGTTGTCATAATATTTCCATGACTTTATTGGGCCCCATGCTTTCACAATTCATCCCTGGCCCTTTTACAACCCCTGGTGCCACAGGGGATCATTAGATTGTTAGCCTGCATTGGGTCACAATAGTGCCTTGTTTCTCTTAACCCCTGTGGTGTCACAATGCATCCCATGCCCTTTTAGGCCACTTGATGTCACAATGAATCATTTGATGGTTGGCCTCCATGGTGGCATAATAGATCCTTGCTTCTATTGGTCCCCGTGCTACAACAATCCATCCCTGGCCCTTTTTATACCCCCTGGTGTCACAAGGGACCATTAGATTGTTAGCCTCCCTTGGGTCACAATGGTTCCTTGCTTCTCTTAACCCCTGTGGTGTCACAATGCATCCCATGCCCTTTTAGGCCACTTGATGTCACAATGAATCATTTGATTCTTGGCCTCCATGGTGGCATAATAGATCCTTGCTTCTATTGGTCCCCGTGTTGTAACATTCCATCACTGGGACTTTTACAAACCCTGGTGTCACAAGGGATCATTAGATTGTTAGCCTGCATTGGGTCACAATGGTGCCTTGCTTCTCTTAACCTCTGTGGTGTCACAATGCATCCCATGCCCTTTTAGGCCACATGATGTCACAATGAATCATTTGATTCTTGGCCTCCATGGTGGCATAATAGATCCTTGCTTCTATTGGTCCCCGTGCTGTAACAATCCATCACTTGGCCTTTTACAAAACCTGGTGCCACAAGGGATCATTAGATTGTTAGCCTGCATTGGATCACAATGGTTCCCTGCTTCTCTTAACCTCTGTGGTGTCACAATGCATTCCAAGCCCTTTTAGGCCACTTGATGTCACAATGAATCATTTGATTCTTGGCCTCCATGGTGTCATAATCACTCCTTGTTTCTATTGGGGCCCATGCTGTCACAATTCATCCCTGGTCCTATTACAACCCCTGGTGTCACAAGGGATCATTAGATTGTTAGCCTGCATTGGGTCACAATGGTGCCTTGCTTCTCTTAACCTCTGTGGTGTCACAATGCATCCCATGCCCTTTTAGGCCACTTGATGTCACAATGAATCATTTGATTATTAGCCTCCATGGTGGCCTAATAGATCTTTGCTTCTATTGGGCCCCATGCCGTCACAATTCATCCCTGGCCCTATTACAACCCCTGGTGTCACAATGGATCATTAGATTTTTAGCCTCCCTTGGGAAACAATGGTTCCTTGCTTCTCTTAACCTCTGTGGTGTCACAATGCATCCCATGCCCTTTTAGGCCACTTGATGTCACAATGAATCATTTGATTCTTGGCCTCTAAGGTGTCATAATGCTTCCTTGTTTCTATTGGGCCCCATTCTGTCACAATCCATCCCTGGCCATTTTTATACCCCCTGGTGCCACAAGGGATCATTAGATTGTTAACCTTCATTGGGTCACAATGGTTCCTTGCTTCTCTTAATCCCTGTGGTGTCACAATGCATTCCAAGCCCTTTTAGGCCACTTGGTGTTACAATGAATCATTTGAGTCTTGGCCTCCATGGTGGCATAATTGTACCAGGTTTTAATTGGGCCCCATTCTTTCACAATTCATCCCTGGCCCTCTTAGGCCCATGGGTGTCACAATGGATCATTAGATTGTTAGCCTCCCTTGGGTCACAATGGTTCCTTGCTTCTCTTAACCTCTATGGTGTCACAATGCATCCCATGCCCTTTTAGGCCACTTGGTGTTACAATGAATCACTTGATTCTTGGCCTCTATGTTGTCATAATATTTCCATGTCTTTATTGGGCCCCATGCTTTCACAATTCATCCCTGGCCCTTTTACAACCCCTGGTGCCACAGGGGATCATTAGATTCTTAGCCTGCATTGGGTCACAATAGTGCCTTGTTTCTCTTAACCTCTGTGGTGTCACAATGCATCCCATGCCCTTTTAGGCCACTTGATGTCACAATGAATCATTTGATGGTTGGCCTCCATGGTGGCATAATAGATCCTTGCTTCTATTGGTCCCCGTGCTGTAACAATCCATCCCTGACACTTTTACAAACCCTGGTGTCACAAGGGATCATTAGATTGTTAGCCTGCACTGGGTCTCAATGGTTCCTTGCTTCTCTTAACCTCTGTGGTGTCACAATGCATCCCATGCCCTTTTAGGCCACTTGATGTCACAATGAATCATTTGATTCTTGGCCCCCATGGTGGCATAATGGTTCCTTGTTTCTCTTGGGCCCCATGCTCTCACAATTCATCCCTGGCCCTTTTACGCCCCCTGGTGTCAAATGGCATCCTGGGATTATTACCCTCCATTGGGTCACAGTGGATCCTTGCTTCTCTTAACTCCTGTGGTGTCACAATGCATCCCATGCCCTTTTAGGCCACTTGATGTCACAATGAATCATTTGATGGTTGGCCTCCATGGTGGCATAATAGATCCTTGCTTCTATTGGGCCCCATGCTTTCACAATTCATCCCTGGCCCTTTTACGACACCTTGTGTGACAAGGGATCATTAGATTCTTAGCCTGCATTGGATCACAATGGTTCCTTGCTTCTCTTAACCTCAGTGGTGTCACAATGCATCCCATGCCCTTTTAGGCCACTTGATGTCACAATGAATCATTTGATTCTTGGCCTCCATGGTGGCATAATAGATCCTTGCTTCTATTGGTCCCCGTGCTACAACAATCTATCCCTGACCCTTTTTATACCCCCTGGTGCCACAAGGGATCATTAGATTGTTAGCCTCCCTTGGGTCTCAATGGTTCCTTGCTTCTCTTAACCCCTGTGGTGTCACAATCCATCCCATGCCCTTTTAGGCCACTTGATGTCACAATGAATCATTTGATTCTTGGCCTCCATGGTGGCATAATAGATCCTTGCTTCTATTGGGCCCCATGCTTTCACAATTCATCCCTGGCCCTTTTAAAACACCTTGTGTGACAAGGGATCATTAGATTCTTAGCCTGCATTGGGTCACAATGGTTCCTTGCTTCTCTTAACCCCTGTGGTGTCACAATGCATCCCATGCCCTTTTAGGCCACTTAATGTCGCAATGAATCATTTGATTCTTGGCCTCCATGGTGGCATAATAGATCCTTGCTTCTATTGGTCCCCGTGCTGTAACAATCCATCACTGGCTCTTTTTATACCCCCTGGAGCCACAAGGGATCATTAGATTGTTAGCCTGCATTGGGTCACAATGGTTCCTTGCTTCTCTTAACCTCTATGGTGTCACAATGCATCCCATGCCCTTTTAGGCCACTTGGTGTTACAATGAACCATTTGATTCTTGGCCTCTATGTTGTCATAATATTTCCATGTCTTTATTGGGCCCCATGCTTTCACAATTCATCCCTGGCCCTTTTACAAACCCTGGTGTCACAAGGGACCATTAGATTGTTAGCCTCCCTTGGGTCACAATGGTTCCTTGCTTCTCTTAACCCCTGTGGTGTCACAATGCATCCCATGCCCTTTTAGGCCACTTGATGTCACAATGAATCATTTGATTCTTGGCCTCCATGGTGGCATAATAGATCCTTGCTTCTATTGGTCCCCGTGCTGTAACAATCCATCACTGGCACTTTTTATACCCCCTGGTGCCACAAGGGATCATTAGATTGTTAGCCTCCCTGGGGTCTCAATAGTTCCTTGCTTCTCTTAACCTCTATGGTGTCACAATGCATCCCATGCCCTTTTAGGTCACTTGGTGTTACAATGAATCACTTGATTCTTGGCCTCTATGGTGTCATAATATTTCCATGTCTTTATTGGGCCCCATGATTTCACAATTCATCCCTGGCCCTTTTACCACCCCTGGTGCCACAAGGGATCTTTAGATTGTTAGCCTGCATTGGGTCACAATAGTGCCTTGTTTCTCTTAACCCCTGTGGTGTCACAATGCATCCCATGCCCTTTTAGGCCACTTGATGTCACAATGAATCATTTGATTCTTGGCCTCCATGGTGTCATAATAGATCCTTGCTTCTATTGGGCCCCATGCTTTCACAATTCATCCCTGGCCCTTTTAAAACACCTTGTGTGACAAGGGATCATTTGATTGTTAGCCTGCATTGGGTCACAATGGTTCCTTGCTTCTCTTAACCCCTGTGGTGTCACAATGCATCCCATGCCCTTTTAGGCCACTTGATGTCACAATGAATCATTTGATTCTTGGCCTCCATGGTGGCATAATAGATCCTTGCTTCTATTGGTCCCCGTGCTGTAACAATCCATCCCTGACCCTTTTTATACGCCCTGGTGCCACAAGGGATCATTAGATTGTTAGCCTCCCTTGGGTCACAATGGTTCCTTGCTTCTCTTAACCCCTGTGGTGTCACAATGCATCCCATGCCCTTTTAGGCCACTTGATGTCACAATGAATCATTTGATTCTTGGCCTCCATGGTGGCATAATAGATCCTTGCTTCTATTGGTCCCCGTGCTGTAACAATCCCTCCCTGACCCTTTTTATACCCCCTGGTGCCACAAGGGATCATTAGATTGTTAGCCTCCCTGGGGTCTCAATGGTTCCTTGCTTCTCTTAACCTCAGTGGTGTCACAATCCATCCCATGCCCTTTTAGGCCACTTGATGTCACAATGAATCATTTGATTCTTGGCCTCCATAGTGGCATAATGGTTCCTTGTTTCTCTTGGGCCCCATGCTCTCACAATTCATCCCTGTCCCTTTTACGCCCCCTGGTGTCAAATGGATCCTGGGATTATTACCCTCCATTGGGTCACAGTGGATCCGTGCTTCTCTTAACCTCAGTGGTGTCACAATGCATCCCATGCCCTTTTAGGCCACTTGATGTCACAATGAATCATTTGATTCTTGGCCTCCATGGTGGCATAATAGATCCTTGCTTCTATTTGGCCCCATGCTTTCACAATTCATCCCTGGCCCTTTTACAACACCTTGTGTGACAAGGGATCATTAGATTCTTAGCCTGCATTGGGTCACAATGGTTCCTTGCTTCTCTTAACCTCAGTGGTGTCACAATCCATCCCATGCCCTTTTAGGCCACTTGGTGTTACAATGAACCATTTGATTCTTGGCCTCTATGGTGTCATAATATTTCCATGTCTTTGTTGGGCCCCATGCTTTCACAATTCATCCCTGGCCCTTTTACAAACCCTGGTGTCACAAGGGACCATTAGATTGTTAGCCTCCCTTGGGTCACAATGGTTCCTTGCTTCTCTTAACCCCTGTGGTGTCACAATGCATCCCATGTCGTTTTAGGCCACTTGATGTCACAATGAATCATTTGATTCTTGGCCTCCATGGTGGCATAATAGATCCTTGCTTCTATTGGTCCCCGTGCTGTAACAATCCATCACTGGCCCTTTTTATACCCCCTGGAGCCACAAGGGATCATTAGATTGTTAGCCTCCCTTGGGTCTCAATGGTTCCTTGCTTCTCTTAACCCCTGTGGTGTCACTATCCATCCCATGTCCTTTTAGGCCACTTGATGTCACAATGAATCATTTGATTCTTGGCCTCCATGGTGGCATAATAGATCCTTGCTTCTATTGGTCCCCATGCTTTCACAATTCATCCCTGGCCCTTTTACAACCCCTGGTGCCACAGGGGATCATTAGATTGTTAGCCTGCATTGGGTCACAATAGTGCCTTGTTTCTCTTAACCTCTGTGGTGTCACAATGCATCTCATGCCCTTTTAGGCCACTTGATGTCACAATGAATCATTTGATGGTTGGCCTCCATGGTGGCATAATAGATCCTTGCTTCTATTGGTCCCCGTGCTGTAACAATCCATCACTGGGCCTTTTACAAACCCTGGTGCCACAAGGGATCATTAGATTGTTAGCCTGCATTTGGTCTCAATGGTTCCTTGCTTCTCTTAACCTCTGTGGTGTCACAATGCATCCCATGCCCTTTTAGGCCACTTGATGTCACAATGGATCATTTGATTCTTGCCCTCCATGGTGGCATAATGGTTCCTTGTTTCTATTGGGCCCCATGCTTTCACAATTCATCCCTGGTCCTATTACAACCCCTGGTTTCACAATGGATCATTAGATTGTTAGCCTCCATTGGGTCACAATGGTTCCCTGCTTCTCTTAACCTCTGTGGTGTCACAATGCATTCCAAGCCCTTTTAGGCCACTTGATGTCACAATGAATCATTTGATTCTTGGCCTCCATGGTGTCATAATCACTCCTTGTTTCTATTGGGCCCCATGCTGTCACAATTCATCCCTGGCCCTATTACAACCCCTGGTGTCACAAGGGATCATTAGATGGTTAGCCTGCATTGGGTCACAATGGTGCCTTGCTTCTCTTAACCTCTGTGGTGTCACAATGCATCCCATGCCCTTTTAGGCCACTTGATGTCACAATGAATCATTTGATTCTTGGCCTCCATGGTGGCATAATAGATCCTTGCTTCTATTGGTCCCCGTGCTGTAACATTCCATCACTGGGCCTTTTACAAACCCTGGTGTCACAAGGGATCATTAGATTGTTAGCCTGCATTGGGTCACAATGGTGCCTTGCTTCTCTTAACCTCTGTGGTGTCACAATGCATCTCATGCCCTTTTAGGCCACTTGATGTCACAATGAATCATTTGATTCTTGGCCTCTATGGTGTCATAATGGTTCCTTGTTTCTTTTGGGCCCCATGCAGTCACAATCCATCCCTGGCCATATTTATACCCCCTGGTGCCTCAAGGGATCATTAGATTGTGAACATACATTGGGTCACAATGGTTCCTTGCTTCTCTTAATCCCTGTGGTGTCACAATGCATTCCAAGCCCTTTTAGGCCACTTGGTGTTACAATGAATCATTTGAGTCTTGGCCTCCATGGTGGCATAATTGTACCAGGTTTTAATTGGGCCCCATTCTTTCACAATTCATCCCTGGCCCTCTTAGGCCCATGGGTGTCACAAGGGATCATTGGATTGTTAGCCTCCCTTGGGTCACAATGGTTCCTTGCTTCTCTTAACCTCTATGGTGTCACAATGCATCCCATGCCCTTTTAGGCCACTTGGTGTTAAAATGAATCACTTGATTCTTGGCCTCTATGTTGTCATAATATTTCCATGACTTTATTGGGCCCCATGCTTTCACAATTCATCCCTGGCCCTTTTACAACCCCTGGTGCCACAGGGGATCATTAGATTGTTAGCCTGCATTGGGTCACAATATTGCCTTGTTTCTCTTAACCCCTGTGGTGTCACAATGCATCCCATGCCCTTCTAGGCCACTTGATGTCACAATGAATCATTTGATGGTTGGCCTCCATGGTGGCATAATAGATCCTTGCTTCTATTGGTCCCCGTGCTACAACAATCCATCCCTGGCCCTTTTTATACCCCCTGGTGTCACAAGGGACCATTAGATTGTTAGACTCCCTTGGGTCACAATGGTTCCTTGCTTCTCTTAACCCCTGTGGTGTCACAATGCATCCCATGCCCTTTTAGGCCACTTGATGTCACAATGAATCATTTGATTCTTGGCCTCCATGGTGGCATAATAGATCCTTGCTTCTATTGGTCCCCGTGTTGTAACATTCCATCACTGGGACTTTTACAAACCCTGGTGTCACAAGGGATCATTAGATTGTTAGCCTGCATTGGGTCACAATGGTGCCTTGCTTCTCTTAACCTCTGTGGTGTCACAATGCATCCCATGCCCTTTTAGGCCACATGATGTCACAATGAATCATTTGATTCTTGGCCTCCATGGTGGCATAATAGATCCTTGCTTCTATTGGTCCCCGTGCTGTAACAATCCATCACTTGGCCTTTTACAAAACCTGGTGCCACAAGGGATCATTAGATTGTTAGCCTGCATTGGGTCACAATGGTTCCCTGCTTCTCTTAACCTCTGTGGTGTCACAATGCATTCCAAGCCCTTTTAGGCCACTTGATGTCACAATGAATCATTTGATTCTTGGCCTCCATGGTGTCATAATCACTCCTTGTTTCTATTGGGGCCCATGCTGTCACAATTCATCCCTGGTCCTATTACAACCCCTGGTGTCACAAGGGATCATTAGATTGTTAGCCTGCATTGGGTCACAATGGTGCCTTGCTTCTCTTAACCTCTGTGGTGTCACAATGCATCCCATGCCCTTTTAGGCCACTTGATGTCACAATGAATCATTTGATTATTAGCCTCCATGGTGGCCTAATAGATCTTTGCTTCTATTGGGCTCCATGCCGTCACAATTCATCCCTGGCCCTATTACAACCCCTGGTGTCACAATGGATCATTAGATTTTTAGCCTCCCTTGGGTAACAATGGTTCCTTGCTTCTCTTAACCTCTGTGGTGTCACAATGCATCCCATGCCCTTTTAGGCCACTTGATGTCACAATGAATCATTTGATTCTTGGCCTCTAAGGTGTCATAATGCTTCCTTGTTTCTATTGGGCCCCATTCTGTCACAATCCATCCCTGGCCATTTTTATACCCCCTGGTGCCACAAGGGATCATTAGATTGTTAACCTTCATTGGGTCACAATGGTTCCTTGCTTCTCTTAATCCCTGTGGTGTCACAATGCATTCCAAGCCCTTTTAGGCCACTTGGTGTTACAATGAATCATTTGAGTCTTGGCCTCCATGGTGGCATAATTGTACCAGGTTTTAATTGGGCCCCATTCTTTCACAATTCATCCCTGGCCCTCTTAGGCCCATGGGTGTCACAATGGATCATTAGATTGTTAGCCTCCCTTGGGTCACAATGGTTCCTTGCTTCTCTTAACCTCTATGGTGTCACAATGCATCCCATGCCCTTTTAGGCCACTTGGTGTTACAATGAATCACTTGATTCTTGGCCTCTATGTTGTCATAATATTTCCATGTCTTTATTGGGCCCCATGCTTTCACAATTCATCCCTGGCCCTTTTACAACCCCTGGTGCCACAGGGGATCATTAGATTCTTAGCCTGCATTGGGTCACAATAGTGCCTTGTTTCTCTTAACCTCTGTGGTGTCACAATGCATCCCATGCCCTTTTAGGCCACTTGATGTCACAATGAATCATTTGATGGTTGGCCTCCATGGTGGCATAATAGATCCTTGCTTCTATTGGTCCCCGTGCTGTAACAATCCATCCCTGACACTTTTACAAACCCTGGTGTCACAAGGGATCATTAGATTGTTAGCCTGCACTGGGTCTCAATGGTTCCTTGCTTCTCTTAACCTCTGTGGTGTCACAATGCATCCCATGCCCTTTTAGGCCACTTGATGTCACAATGAATCATTTGATTCTTGGCCTCCATGGTGGCATAATAGATCCTTGCTTCTATTGGTCTCCGTGCTGTAACAATCCATCACTGGCCCTTTTTATACCCCCTGGTGCCGCAAGGGATCATTAGATTGTAAGCCTCCCTGGGGTCTCAATGGTTCCTTGCTTTTCTTAACCTCAGTGGTGTCACAATGCATCCCATGCCCTTTTAGGCCACTTGATGTCACAATGAATCATTTGATTCTTGGCCCCCATGGTGGCATAATGGTTCCTTGTTTCTCTTGGGCCCCATGCTCTCACAATTCATCCCTGGCCCTTTTACGCCCCCTGGTGTCAAATGGCATCCTGGGATTATTACCCTCCATTGGGTCACAGTGGATCCTTGCTTCTCTTAACTCCTGTGGTGTCACAATGCATCCCATGCCCTTTTAGGCCACTTGATGTCACAATGAATCATTTGATGGTTGGCCTCCATGGTGGCATAATAGATCCTTGCTTCTATTGGGCCCCATGCTTTCACAATTCATCCCTGGCCCTTTTACAACACCTTGTGTGACAAGGGATCATTAGATTCTTAGCCTGCATTGGATCACAATGGTTCCTTGCTTCTCTTAACCTCAGTGGTGTCACAATGCATCCCATGCCCTTTTAGGCCACTTGATGTCACAATGAATCATTTGATTCTTGGCCTCCATGGTGGCATAATAGATCCTTGCTTCTATTGGTCCCCGTGCTACAACAATCTATCCCTGACCCTTTTTATACCCCCTGGTGCCACAAGGGATCATTAGATTGTTAGCCTCCCTTGGGTCTCAATGGTTCCTTGCTTCTCTTAACCCCTGTGGTGTCACAATCCATCCCATGCCCTTTTAGGCCACTTGATGTCACAATGAATCATTTGATTCTTGGCCTCCATGGTGGCATAATAGATCCTTGCTTCTATTGGGCCCCATGCTTTCACAATTCATCCCTGGCCCTTTTAAAACACCTTGTGTGACAAGGGATCATTAGATTCTTAGCCTGCATTGGGTCACAATGGTTCCTTGCTTCTCTTAACCCCTGTGGTGTCACAATGCATCCCATGCCCTTTTAGGCCACTTAATGTCGCAATGAATCATTTGATTCTTGGCCTCCATGGTGGCATAATAGATCCTTGCTTCTATTGGTCCCCGTGCTGTAACAATCCATCACTGGCCCTTTTTATACCCCCTGGAGCCACAAGGGATCATTAGATTGTTAGCCTGCATTGGGTCACAATGGTTCCTTGCTTCTCTTAACCTCTATGGTGTCACAATGCATCCCATGCCCTTTTAGGCCACTTGGTGTTACAATGAACCATTTGATTCTTGGCCTCTATGTTGTCATAATATTTCCATGTCTTTATTGGGCCCCATGCTTTCACAATTCATCCCTGGCCCTTTTACAAACCCTGGTGTCACAAGGGACCATTAGATTGTTAGCCTCCCTTGGGTCACAATGGTTCCTTGCTTCTCTTAACCCCTGTGGTGTCACAATGCATCCCATGCCCTTTTAGGCCACTTGATGTCACAATGAATCATTTGATTCTTGGCCTCCATGGTGGCATAATAGATCCTTGCTTCTATTGGTCCCCGTGCTGTAACAATCCATCACTGGCACTTTTTATACCCCCTGGTGCCACAAGGGATCATTAGATTGTTAGCCTCCCTGGGGTCTCAATAGTTCCTTGCTTCTCTTAACCTCTATGGTGTCACAATGCATCCCATGCCCTTTTAGGTCACTTGGTGTTACAATGAATCACTTGATTCTTGGCCTCTATGGTGTCATAATATTTCCATGTCTTTATTGGGCCCCATGATTTCACAATTCATCCCTGGCCCTTTTACCACCCCTGGTGCCACAAGGGATCTTTAGATTGTTAGCCTGCATTGGGTCACAATAGTGCCTTGTTTCTCTTAACCCCTGTGGTGTCACAATGCATCCCATGCCCTTTTAGGCCACTTGATGTCACAATGAATCATTTGATTCTTGGCCTCCATGGTGTCATAATAGATCCTTGCTTCTATTGGGCCCCATGCTTTCACAATTCATCCCTGGCCCTTTTAAAACACCTTGTGTGACAAGGGATCATTTGATTGTTAGCCTGCATTGGGTCACAATGGTTCCTTGCTTCTCTTAACCCCTGTGGTGTCACAATGCATCCCATGCCCTTTTAGGCCACTTGATGTCACAATGAATCATTTGATTCTTGGCCTCCATGGTGGCATAATAGATCCTTGCTTCTATTGGTCCCCGTGCTGTAACAATCCATCCCTGACCCTTTTTATACGCCCTGGTGCCACAAGGGATCATTAGATTGTTAGCCTCCCTTGGGTCACAATGGTTCCTTGCTTCTCTTAACCCCTGTGGTGTCACAATGCATCCCATGCCCTTTTAGGCCACTTGATGTCACAATGAATCATTTGATTCTTGGCCTCCATGGTGGCATAATAGATCCTTGCTTCTATTGGTCCCCGTGCTGTAACAATCCCTCCCTGACCCTTTTTATACCCCCTGGTGCCACAAGGGATCATTAGATTGTTAGCCTCCCTGGGGTCTCAATGGTTCCTTGCTTCTCTTAACCTCAGTGGTGTCACAATCCATCCCATGCCCTTTTAGGCCACTTGATGTCACAATGAATCATTTGATTCTTGGCCTCCATAGTGGCATAATGGTTCCTTGTTTCTCTTGGGCCCCATGCTCTCACAATTCATCCCTGTCCCTTTTACGCCCCCTGGTGTCAAATGGATCCTGGGATTATTACCCTCCATTGGGTCACAGTGGATCCGTGCTTCTCTTAACCTCAGTGGTGTCACAATGCATCCCATGCCCTTTTAGGCCACTTGATGTCACAATGAATCATTTGATTCTTGGCCTCCATGGTGGCATAATAGATCCTTGCTTCTATTTGGCCCCATGCTTTCACAATTCATCCCTGGCCCTTTTACAACACCTTGTGTGACAAGGGATCATTAGATTCTTAGCCTGCATTGGGTCACAATGGTTCCTTGCTTCTCTTAACCTCAGTGGTGTCACAATCCATCCCATGCCCTTTTAGGCCACTTGGTGTTACAATGAACCATTTGATTCTTGGCCTCTATGGTGTCATAATATTTCCATGTCTTTGTTGGGCCCCATGCTTTCACAATTCATCCCTGGCCCTTTTACAAACCCTGGTGTCACAAGGGACCATTAGATTGTTAGCCTCCCTTGGGTCACAATGGTTCCTTGCTTCTCTTAACCCCTGTGGTGTCACAATGCATCCCATGTCGTTTTAGGCCACTTGATGTCACAATGAATCATTTGATTCTTGGCCTCCATGGTGGCATAATAGATCCTTGCTTCTATTGGTCCCCGTGCTGTAACAATCCATCACTGGCCCTTTTTATACCCCCTGGAGCCACAAGGGATCATTAGATTGTTAGCCTCCCTTGGGTCTCAATGGTTCCTTGCTTCTCTTAACCCCTGTGGTGTCACTATCCATCCCATGTCCTTTTAGGCCACTTGATGTCACAATGAATCATTTGATTCTTGGCCTCCATGGTGGCATAATAGATCCTTGCTTCTATTGGTCCCCATGCTTTCACAATTCATCCCTGGCCCTTTTACGCCCCCTGGTGTCAAATGGCATCCTGGGATTATTACCCTCCATTGGGTCACAGTGGATCCTTGCTTCTCTTAACCTCAGTGGTGTCACAATGCATCCCATGCCCTTTTAGGCCACTTGATGTCACAATGAATCATTTGATTCTTGGCCTCCATGGTGGCATAATAGATCCTTGCTTCTATTGGGCCCCGTGCTGTAACAATTCATCCCTGGCCCTTTTACAACCCCTGGTGCCACAAGGGATCATTAGATTGTTAGCCTGCATTGGGTCACAATAGTGCCTTGTTTCTCTTAACCCCTTTGGTGTCACAATGCATCCCATGCCCTTTTAGGCCACTTGATGTCGCAATGAATCTTTTGATTCTTGGCCTCCATGGTGGCATAATCATTCCTTGATTCCATTGGTCCCCGTGCTGTAACAATCCATCCCTGACCCTTTTTATACGCCCTGGTGCCACAAGGGATCATTAGATTGTTAGCCTCCCTTGGGTCACAATGGTTCCTTGCTTCTCTTAACCCCTGTGGTGTCACAATGCATCCCATGCCCTTTTAGGCCACTTGATGTCACAATGAATCATTTGATTCTTGGCCTCCATGGTGGCATAATAGATCCTTGCTTCTATTGGGCCCCATGCTTTCACAATTCATCCCTGGCCCTTTTACAACACCTTGTGTGACAAGGGATCATTAGATTCTTAGCCTCCCTTGGGTCTCAATGGTTCCTTGCTTCTCTTAACCCCTGTGGTGTCACAATGCATCCCATGCCCTTTTAGGCCACTTGATGTCGCAATGAATCATTTGATTCTTGGCCTCCATGGTGGCATAATATTTCCATGTCTTTATTGGGCCCCATGCTTTCACAATTCATCCCTGGCCCTTTTACAAACCCTGGTGTCACAAGGGACCATTAGATTGTTAGCCTCCCTTGGGTCACAATGGTTCCTTGCTTCTCTTAACCCCTGTGGTGTCACAATGCATCCCATGCCCTTTTAGGCCACTTGATGTCACAATGAATCATTTGATTCTTGCCCTCCATGGTGGCATAATAGATCCTTGCTTCTATTGGTCCCTGTGCTGTAACATTCCATCACTGGCCCGTTTACAAACCCTGGTATCACAAGGGATCATATAGATGGTTAGCCTGCATTGGGTCACAAGGGTGCCTTGCTTCTCTTAACCTCTGTGGTGTCACAATCCATCCCATGCCCTTTTAGGCCACTTGATGTCGCAATGAATCATTTGATTCTTGGCCTCCATGGTGGCATAATAGATCCTTGCTTCTATTGGTCCCCGTGCTGTAACAATCCATCACTGGCCCTTTTTATACCCCCTGGTGCCACAAGGGATCATTAGATTGTTAGCCTCCCTTGGGTCTCAATGGTTCCTTGCTTCTCTTAACCCCTGTGGTGTCACAATCCATCCCATGTCGTTTTAGGCCACTTGATGTCACAATGAATCATTTGATTCTTGGCCTCCATGGTGGCATAATAGATCCTTGCTTCTATTGGTCCCCGTGCTGTAACAATCCATCACTGGCCCTTTTTATACCCCCTGGTGCCACAAGGGATCATTAGATTGTTAGCCTGCATTGGGTCTCAATGGTTCCTTGCTTCTCTTAACCTCTATGGTGTCACAATGCATCCCATGCCCTTTTAGGCCACTTGGTGTCACAATGAATCACTTGATTCTTGGCCTCTATGGTGTCATAATATTTCCATGTCTTTATTGGGCCCCATGATTTCACAATTCATCCCTGGCCCTTTTACAAACCCTGGTGCCACAAGGGATCATTAGATTGTTAGCCTGCAGTGGGTCACAATAGTGCCTTGTTTCTCTTAACCCCTATGGTGTCACAATGCATCCCATGCCCTTTTAGGCCACTTGATGTCACAATGAATCATTTGATTCTTGGCCTCCATGGTGGCATAATAGATCCTTGCTTCTATTGGTCCCCGTGCTACAACAATCCATCCCTGGCCCTTTTTATACCCCCTGGTGCCACAAGGGGTCATTAGATTGATAGCCTCCAATGGGTCACAATGGTTCCTTGCTTCTCTTAACCCCTGTGGTGTCACAATGCATCCCATGCCCTTTTAGGCCACTTGATGTCACAATGAATCATTTGATGGTTGGCCTCCATGGTGGCATAATAGATCCTTGCTTCTATTGGTCCCCGTGCTACAACAATCCATCCCTGACACTTTTTATACCCCCTGGTGCCACAAGGGATCATTAGATTGTTAGCCTCCCTTGGGTCACAATGGTTCCTTGCTTCTCTTAACCTCAGTGGTGTCACAATGCATCCCATGTCCTTTTAGGCCACTTGATGTCACAATGAATCATTTGATTCTTGGCCTCCATGGTGGCATAATAGATCCTTGATTCTATTGGGCCCCATGCTTTCACAATTCATCCCTGGCCCTTTTACAACACCTTGTGTGACAAGGGATCATTAGATTCTTAGCCTGCATTGGGTCACAATGGTTCCTTGCTTCTCTTAACCTCAGTGGTGTCACAATCCATCCCATGCCCTTTTAGGCCACTTGGTGTTACAATGAACCATTTGATTCTTGGCCTCTATGGTGTCATAATATTTCCATGTCTTTATTGGGCCCCATGCTTTCACAACTCATCCCTGGCCCTTTTACAAACCCTGGTGTCACAAGGGACCATTAGATTGTTAGCCTCCCTTGGGTCACAATGGTTCCTTGCTTCTCTTAACCCCTGTGGTGTCACAATGCATCCCATGCCCTTTTAGGCCACTTGATGTCACAATGAATCATTTGATGGTTGGCCTCCATGGTGGCATAATAGATCCTTGCTTCTATTGGTCCCCGTGCTGTAACAATCCATCCCTGACCCTTTTTATACGCCCTGGTGCCACAAGGGATCATTAGATTGTTAGCCTGCATTGGGTCTCAATAGTTCCTTGCTTCTCTTAACCTCTATGGTGTCACAATGCATCCCATGCCCTTTTAGGCCACTTGGTGTTACAATGAATCACTTGATTCTTGGCCTCTATGGTGTCATAATATTTCCATGTCTTTATTGGGCCCCATGATTTCACAATTCATCCCTGCCCCTTTTACCACCCCTGGTGCCACAAGGGATCATTAGATTGTTAGCCTGCATTGGGTCACAATAGTGCCTTGTTTCTCTTAACCCCTGTGGTGTCACAATGCATCCCATGCCCTTTTAGGCCACTTGATGTCACAATGAGTCATTTGATGGTTGGCCTCCATGGTGGCATAATAGATCCTTGCTTCTATTGGTCCCCGTGCTGTAACAATCCATCCCTGACACTTTTTATACCCCCTGGTGCCACAAGGGATCATTAGATTGTTAGCCTCCCTTGGGTCACAATGGTTCCTTGCTTCTCTTAACCCCTGTGGTGTCAAAATGCATCCCATGCCCTTTTAGGCCACTTGATGTCGCAATGAATCATTTGATTCTTGGCCTCCATGGTGGCATAATAGATCCTTGCTTCTATTGGTCCCCGTGCTGTAACAATCCATCACTGGCGCTTTTTATACCCCCTGGTGCCACAAGGGATCATTAGATTGTTAGCCTCCCTTGGGTCTAAATGGTTCCTTGCTTCTCTTAACCCCTGTGGTGTCACAATGCATCCCATGTCCTTTTAGGCCACTTGATGTCACAATGAATCATTTGATTCTTGGCCTCCATGGTGGCATAATAGATCCTTGCTTCTATTGGTCCCCGTGCTGTAACAATCCATCACTGGCCCTTTTTATACCCCCTGGTGCCACAAGGGATCATTAGATTGTTAGCCTCCAATGGGTCACAATGGTTCCTTTCTTCTCTTAACCTCAGTGGTGTCACAATGCATCCCATGCCCTTTTAGGCCACTTGGTGTTACAATGAACCATTTGATTCTTGGCCTCTATGGTGTCATAATATTTCCATGTCTTTATTGGGCCCCATGCTTTCACAACTCATCCCTGGCCCTTTTACAAGCCCTGGTGTCACAAGGGACCATTAGATTGTTAGACTGCATTGGGTCACAATGGTTCCTTGCTTCTCTTAACCTCTGTGGTGTCACAATGCATCCCATGTCGTTTTAGGCCACTTGATGTCACAATGAATCATTTGATTCTTGGCCTCCATGGTGGCATAATAGATCCTTGCTTCTATTGGTCCCCGTGCTGTAACAATCCATCACTGGCCCTTTTTATACCCCCTGGTGCCACAAGGGATCATTAGATTGTTAGCCTGCATTGGGTCTCAATGGTTCCTTGCTTCTCTTAACCTCTATGGTGTCACAATGCATCCCATGCCCTTTTAGGCCACTTGGTGTCACAATGAATCACTTGATTCTTGGCCTCTATGGTGTCATAATATTTCCATGTCTTTATTGGGCCCCATGATTTCACAATTCATCCCTGGCCCTTTTACAAACCCTGGTGCCACAAGGGATCATTAGATTGTTAGCCTGCAGTGGGTCACAATAGTGCCTTGTTTCTCTTAACCCCTATGGTGTCACAATGCATCCCATGCCCTTTTAGGCCACTTGATGTCACAATGAATCATTTGATTCTTGGCCTCCATGGTGGCATAATAGATCCTTGCTTCTATTGGTCCCCGTGCTACAACAATCCATCCCTGGCCCTTTTACAACCCCTGGTGCCACAAGGGGTCATTAGATTGATAGCCTCCAATGGGTCACAATGGTTCCTTGCTTCTCTTAACCCCTGTGGTGTCACAATGCATCCCATGCCCTTTTAGGCCACTTGATGTCACAATGAATCATTTGATGGTTGGCCTCCATGGTGGCATAATAGATCCTTGCTTCTATTGGTCCCCGTGCTACAACAATCCATCCCTGACACTTTTTATACCCCCTGGTGCCACAAGGGATCATTAGATTGTTAGCCTCCCTTGGGTCACAATGGTTCCTTGCTTCTCTTAACCTCAGTGGTGTCACAATGCATCCCATGTCCTTTTAGGCCACTTGATGTCACAATGAATCATTTGATTCTTGGCCTCCATGGTGGCATAATAGATCCTTGATTCTATTGGGCCCCATGCTTTCACAATTCATCCCTGGCCCTTTTACAACACCTTGTGTGACAAGGGATCATTAGATTCTTAGCCTGCATTGGGTCACAATGGTTCCTTGCTTCTCTTAACCTCAGTGGTGTCACAATCCATCCCATGCCCTTTTAGGCCACTTGGTGTTACAATGAACCATTTGATTCTTGGCCTCTATGGTGTCATAATATTTCCATGTCTTTATTGGGCCCCATGCTTTCACAACTCATCCCTGGCCCTTTTACAAACCCTGGTGTCACAAGGGACCATTAGATTGTTAGCCTCCCTTGGGTCACAATGGTTCCTTGCTTCTCTTAACCCCTGTGGTGTCACAATGCATCCCATGCCCTTTTAGGCCACTTGATGTCACAATGAATCATTTGATGGTTGGCCTCCATGGTGGCATAATAGATCCTTGCTTCTATTGGTCCCCGTGCTGTAACAATCCATCCCTGACCCTTTTTATACGCCCTGGTGCCACAAGGGATCATTAGATTGTTAGCCTGCATTGGGTCTCAATAGTTCCTTGCTTCTCTTAACCTCTATGGTGTCACAATGCATCCCATGCCCTTTTAGGCCACTTGGTGTTACAATGAATCACTTGATTCTTGGCCTCTATGGTGTCATAATATTTCCATGTCTTTATTGGGCCCCATGATTTCACAATTCATCCCTGCCCCTTTTACCACCCCTGGTGCCACAAGGGATCATTAGATTGTTAGCCTGCATTGGGTCACAATAGTGCCTTGTTTCTCTTAACCCCTGTGGTGTCACAATGCATCCCATGCCCTTTTAGGCCACTTGATGTCACAATGAGTCATTTGATGGTTGGCCTCCATGGTGGCATAATAGATCCTTGCTTCTATTGGTCCCCGTGCTGTAACAATCCATCCCTGACACTTTTTATACCCCCTGGTGCCACAAGGGATCATTAGATTGTTAGCCTCCCTTGGGTCACAATGGTTCCTTGCTTCTCTTAACCCCTGTGGTGTCAAAATGCATCCCATGCCCTTTTAGGCCACTTGATGTCGCAATGAATCATTTGATTCTTGGCCTCCATGGTGGCATAATAGATCCTTGCTTCTATTGGTCCCCGTGCTGTAACAATCCATCACTGGCGCTTTTTATACCCCCTGGTGCCACAAGGGATCATTAGATTGTTAGCCTCCCTTGGGTCTAAATGGTTCCT
The DNA here is from genome assembly GCF_963662255.1 of Cinclus cinclus. Classification (NCBI taxonomy): domain Eukaryota; kingdom Metazoa; phylum Chordata; class Aves; order Passeriformes; family Cinclidae; genus Cinclus; species Cinclus cinclus. Next base: position 2,624,603 of record NW_026912054.1, on the reverse strand, counting down.
TGCTTCTCTTAACCCCTGTGGTGTCACAATGCATCCCATGTCCTTTTAGGCCACTTGATGTCACAATGAATCATTTGATTCTTGGCCTCCATGGTGGCATAATAGATCCTTGCTTCTATTGGTCCCCGTGCTGTAACAATCCATCACTGGCCCTTTTTATACCCCCTGGTGCCACAAGGGATCATTAGATTGTTAGCCTCCAATGGGTCACAATGGTTCCTTTCTTCTCTTAACCTCAGTGGTGTCACAATGCATCCCATGCCCTTTTAGGCCACTTGGTGTTACAATGAACCATTTGATTCTTGGCCTCTATGGTGTCATAATATTTCCATGTCTTTATTGGGCCCCATGCTTTCACAACTCATCCCTGGCCCTTTTACAAGCCCTGGTGTCACAAGGGACCATTAGATTGTTAGACTGCATTGGGTCACAATGGTTCCTTGCTTCTCTTAACCTCTGTGGTGTCACAATGCATCCCATGCCCTTTTAGGCCACTTGATGTCACAATGAATCATTTGATTCTTGGCCTCCATGGTGGCATAATAGATCCTTGCTTCTATTGGTCCCCGTGCTGTAACAATCCATCACTGTCCCTTTTTATAACCCCTGGTGCCACAAGGGATCATTAGATTGTTAGCCTCCCTTGGGTCACAATGGTTCCTTGTTTCACTTAACCCCTGTGGTGTCACAATGCATCCCATGCCCTTTTAGGCCACTTGATGTCACAATGAATCATTTGATTCTTGGCCTCCATGGTGGCATAATCGTTCCTTGCTTCTATTGGTCCCCGTGCTGTAACAATCCATCACTGGCACTTTTTATACCCCCTGGTGCCACAAGGGATCATTAGATTGTTAGCCTCCCTTGGGTCTCAATGGTTCCTTGCTTCTCTTAACCTCTATGGTGTCACAATGCATCCCATGCCCTTTTAGGCCACTTGGTGTTACAATGAATCACTTGATTCTTGGCCTCTATGGTGTCATAATATTTCCATGTCTTTATTGGGCCCCATGCTTTCACAATTCATCCCTGGCCCTTTTACAACCCCTGGTGCCACAAGGGATCATTAGATTGATAGCCTCCAATGGGTCACAATGGTTCCTTGCTTCTCTTAACCCCTGTGGTGTCACAATGCATCCCATGCCCTTTTAGGCCACTTCATGTTACAATTAATCATTTGATTCTTGGCCTCCATGGTGGCATAATAGATCCTTGATTCTATTGGTCCCAGTGCTGTAACAATCCCACCTGACCCTTTTTATACCCCCTGGTGCCACAAGGGATCATTAGATTGTTAGCCTGCATTGGGTCACAATGGTTCCTTGCTTCTCTTAACCCCTGTGGTGTCACAATGCATCCCATGCCCTTTTAGGCCACTTGATGTCACAATGAATCATTTGATTCTTGGCCTCCATGGTGGCATAATAGATCCTTGCTTCTATTGGTCCCCGTGCTGTAACATTCCATCACTGGGCCTTTTACAAACCCTGGTGCCACAAGGGATCATTAGATTGTTAGCCTGCATTGGGTCACAATGGTTCCTTGCTTCTCTTAACCTCTGTGGTGTCACAATGCATCCCATGCCCTTTTAGGCCACTTGATGTCACAATGAATCATTTGATGGTTGGCCTCCATGGTGGCATAATAGATCCTTGCTTCTATTGATCCCCGTGCTACAACAATCCATCCCTGACAATTTTTATACCCCCTGGTGCCACAAGGGATCATTAGATTGTTAGCCTCCCTTGGGTCACAATGGTTCCTTGCTTCTCTTAACCCCTGTGGTGTCACAATGCATCCCATGCCCTTTTAGGCCACTTGATGTCACAATGAATCATTTGATGGTTGGCCTCCATGGTGGCATAATAGATCCTTGCTTCTATTGGTCCCCGTGCTGTAACAATCCATCACTGGCACTTTTTATACCCCCTGGTGCCACAAGGGATCATTAGATTGTTAGCCTCCCTGGGGTCTCAATAGTTCCTTGCTTCTCTTAACCTCTATGGTGTCACAATGCATCCCATGCCCTTTTAGGTCACTTGGTGTTACAATGAATCACTTGATTCTTGGCCTCTATGGTGTCATAATATTTCCATGTCTTTATTGGGCCCCATGATTTCACAATTCATCCCTGGCCCTTTTACCACCCCTGGTGCCACAAGGGATCTTTAGATTGTTAGCCTGCATTGGATCACAATAGTGCCTTGTTTCTCTTAACCCCTGTGGTGTCACAATGCATCCCATGCCCTTTTAGGCCACTTGATGTCACAATGAATCATTTGATGGTTGGCCTCCATGGTGGCATAATAGATCCTTGCTTCTATTGGTCCCCGTGCTACAACAATCTATCCCTGACCCTTTTTATACCCCCTGGTGCCACAAGGGATCATTAGATTGTTAGCCTCCCTTGGGTCACAATGGTTCCTTGCTTCTCTTAACCCCTGTGGTGTCAAAATTCATCCCATGCCCTTTTAGGCCACTTGATGTCGCAATGAATCATTTGATTCTTGGCCTCCATGGTGGCATAATAGATCCTTGCTTCTATTGGTCCCCATGCTTTCACAATTCATCCCTGGCCCTTTTAAAACACCTTGTGTGACAAGGGATCATTAGATTGTTAGCCTGCATTGGGTCACAATGGTTCCTTGCTTCTCTTAACCCCTGTGGTGTCACAATGCATCCCATGCCCTTTTAGGCCACTTAATGTCGCAATGAATCATTTGATTCTTGGCCTCCATGGTGGCATAATAGATCCTTGCTTCTATTGGTCCCCGTGCTGTAACAATCCATCACTGGCCCTTTTTATACCCCCTGGAGCCACAAGGGATCATTAGATTGTTAGCCTGCATTGGGTCACAATGGTTCCTTGCTTCTCTTAACCTCTATGATGTCACAATGCATCCCATGCCCTTTTAGGCCACTTGGTGTTACAATGAACCATTTGATTCTTGGCCTCTATGGTGTCATAATATTTCCATGTCTTTATTGGGCCCCATGCTTTCACAATTCATCCCTGGCCCTTTTACAAACCCTGGTGTCACAAGGGACCATTAGATTGTTAGCCTCCCTTGGGTCACAATGGTTCCTTGCTTCTCTTAACCCCTGTGGTGTCACAATGCATCCCATGCCCTTTTAGGCCACTTGATGTCACAATGAATCATTTGATTCTTGGCCTCCATGGTGGCATTATAGATCCTTGCTTCTATTGGTCCCCGTGCTGTAACAATCCATCACTGGCACTTTTTATACCCCCTGGTGCCACAAGGGATCATTAGATTGTTAGCCTCCCTGGGGTCTCAATAGTTCCTTGCTTCTCTTAACCTCTATGGTGTCACAATGCATCCCATGCCCTTTTAGGTCACTTGGTGTTACAATGAATCACTTGATTCTTGGCCTCTATGGTGTCATAATATTTCCATGTCTTTATTGGGCCCCATGATTTCACAATTCATCCCTGGCCCTTTTACCACCCCTGGTGCCACAAGGGATCTTTAGATTGTTAGCCTGCATTGGGTCACAATAGTGCCTTGTTTCTCTTAACCCCTGTGGTGTCACAATGCATCCCATGCCCTTTTAGGCCACTTGATGTCACAATGAATCATTTGATTCTTGGCCTCCATGGTGTCATAATAGATCCTTGCTTCTATTGGGCCCCATGCTTTCACAATTCATCCCTGGCCCTTTTAAAACACCTTGTGTGACAAGGGATCATTAGATTGTTAGCCTGCATTGGGTCACAATGGTTCCTTGCTTCTCTTAACCCCTGTGGTGTCACAATGCATCCCATGCCCTTTTAGGCCACTTGATGTCACAATGAATCATTTGATTCTTGGCCTCCATGGTGGCATAATAGATCCTTGCTTCTATTGGTCCCCGTGCTGTAACAATCCATCCCTGACACTTTTTATACGCCCTGGTGCCACAAGGGATCATTAGATTGTTAGCCTCCCTTGGGTCACAATGGTTCCTTGCTTCTCTTAACCCCTGTGGTGTCACAATGCATCCCATGCCCTTTTAGGCCACTTGATGTCACAATGAATCATTTGATTCTTGGCCTCCATGGTGGCATAATAGATCCTTGCTTCTATTGGTCCCCGTGCTGTAACAATCCCTCCCTGATCCTTTTTATACCCCCTGGTGCCACAAGGGATCATTAGATTGTTAGCCTCCCTGGGGTCTCAATGGTTCCTTGCTTCTCTTAACCTCAGTGGTGTCACAATGCATCCCATGCCCTTTTAGGCCACTTGATGTCACAATGAATCATTTGATTCTTGGCCTCCATAGTGGCATAATGGTTCCTTGTTTCTCTTGGGCCTCATGCTCTCACAATTCATCCCTGTCCCTTTTACGCCCCCTGGTGTCAAATGGATCCTGGGATTATTACCCTCCATTGGGTCACAGTGGATCCGTGCTTCTCTTAACCTCAGTGGTGTCACAATGCATCCCATGCCCTTTTAGGCCACTTGATGTCACAATGAATCATTTGATTCTTGGCCTCCATGGTGGCATAATAGATCCTTGCTTCTATTTGGCCCCATGCTTTCACAATTCATCCCTGGCCCTTTTACAACACCTTGTGTGACAAGGGATCATTAGATTCTTAGCCTGCATTGGGTCACAATGGTTCCTTGCTTCTCTTAACCTCAGTGGTGTCACAATGCATCCCATGCCCTTTTAGGCCACTTGATGTCACAATGAATCATTTGATTCTTGGCCTCCATGGTGGCATAATAGATCCTTGCTTCTATTGGGCCCCGTGCTGTAACAATTCATCCCTGGCCCTTTTACAACCCCTGGTGCCACAAGGGATCATTAGATTGTTAGCCTGCATTGGGTCACAATAGTGCCTTGTTTCTCTTAACCCCTTTGGTGTCACAATGCATCCCATGCCCTTTTAGGCCACTTGATGTCACAATGAATCATTTGATTCTTGGCCTCCATGGTGGCATAATCATTCCTTGATTCTATTGGTCCCCGTGCTGTAACAATCCATCCCTGACACTTTTTATACGCCCTGGTGCCACAAGGGATCATTAGATTGTTAGCCTCCCTTGGGTCACAATGGTTCCTTGCTTCTCTTAACCCCTGTGGTGTCACAATGCATCCCATGCCCTTTTAGGCCACTTGATGTCACAATGAATCATTTGATTCTTGGCCTCCATGGTGGCATAATAGATCCTTGCTTCTATTGGGCCCCATGCTTTCACAATTCATCCCTGGCCCTTTTACAACACCTTGTGTGACAAGGGATCATTAGATTCTTAGCCTCCCTTGGGTCTCAATGGTTCCTTGCTTCTCTTAACCCCTGTGGTGTCACAATGCATCCCATGCCCTTTTAGGCCACTTGATGTCGCAATGAATCATTTGATTCTTGGCCTCCATGGTGGCATAATATTTCCATGTCTTTATTGGGCCCCATGCTTTCACAATTCATCCCTGGCCCTTTTACAAACCCTGGTGTCACAAGGGACCATTAGATTGTTAGCCTCCCTTGGGTCACAATGGTTCCTTGCTTCTCTTAACCCCTGTGGTGTCACAATGCATCCCATGCCCTTTTAGGCCACTTGATGTCACAATGAATCATTTGATTCTTGCCCTCCATGGTGGCATAATAGATCCTTGCTTCTATTGGTCCCTGTGCTGTAACATTCCATCACTGGCCCGTTTACAAACCCTGGTATCACAAGGGATCATATAGATTGTTAGCCTGCATTGGGTCACAAGGGCGCCTTGCTTCTCTTAACCTCTGTGGTGTCACAATCCATCCCATGCCCTTTTAGGCCACTTGATGTCGCAATGAATCATTTGATTCTTGGCCTCCATGGTGGCATAATAGATCCTTGCTTCTATTGGTCCCCGTGCTGTAACAATCCATCACTGGCCCTTTTTATACCCCCTGGTGCCACAAGGGATCATTAGATTGTTAGCCTCCCTTGGGTCTCAATGGTTCCTTGCTTCTCTTAACCCCTGTGGTGTCACAATCCATCCCATGCCCTTTTAGGCCACTTGATGTCACAATGAATCATTTGATTCTTGGCCTCCATGGTGGCATAATAGATCCTTGCTTCTATTGGTCCCCGTGCTGTAACAATCCATCACTGGCCCTTTTTATACCCCCTGGTGCCACAAGGGATCATTAGATTGTTAGCCTGCATTGGGTCTCAATGGTTCCTTGCTTCTCTTAACCTCTATGGTGTCACAATGCATCCCATGCCCTTTTAGGCCACTTGGTGTCACAATGAATCACTTGATTCTTGGCCTCTATGGTGTCATAATATTTCCATGTCTTTATTGGGCCCCATGATTTCACAATTCATCCCTGGCCCTTTTACAAACCCTGGTGCCACAAGGGATCATTAGATTGTTAGCCTGCAGTGGGTCACAATAGTGCCTTGTTTCTCTTAACCCCTATGGTGTCACAATGCATCCCATGCCCTTTTAGGCCACTTGATGTCACAATGAATCATTTGATTCTTGGCCTCCATGGTGGCATAATAGATCCTTGCTTCTATTGGTCCCCGTGCTACAACAATCCATCCCTGGCCCTTTTTATACCCCCTGGTGCCACAAGGGGTCATTAGATTGATAGCCTCCAATGGGTCACAATGGTTCCTTGCTTCTCTTAACCCCTGTGGTGTCACAATGCATCCCATGCCCTTTTAGGCCACTTGATGTCACAATGAATCATTTGATGGTTGGCCTCCATGGTGGCATAATAGATCCTTGCTTCTATTGGTCCCCGTGCTACAACAATCCATCCCTGACCCTTTTTATACCCCCTGGTGCCACAAGGGATCATTAGATTGTTAGCCTCCCTTGGGTCACAATGGTTCCTTGCTTCTCTTAACCTCAGTGGTGTCACAATGCATCCCATGTCCTTTTAGGCCACTTGATGTCACAATGAATCATTTGATTCTTGGCCTCCATGGTGGCATAATAGATCCTTGATTCTATTGGGCCCCATGCTTTCACAATTCATCCCTGGCCCTTTTACAACACCTTGTGTGACAAGGGATCATTAGATTCTTAGCCTGCATTGGGTCACAATGGTTCCTTGCTTCTCTTAACCTCAGTGGTGTCACAATCCATCCCATGCCCTTTTAGGCCACTTGGTGTTACAATGAACCATTTGATTCTTGGCCTCTATGGTGTCATAATATTTCCATGTCTTTATTGGGCCCCATGCTTTCACAATTAATCCCTGGCCCTTTTACAAACCCTGGTGTCACAAGGGACCATTAGATTGTTAGCCTCCCTTGGGTCACAATGGTTCCTTGCTTCTCTTAACCCCTGTGGTGTCACAATGCATCCCATGCCCTTTTAGGCCACTTGATGTCACAATGAATCATTTGATTCTTGGCCTCCATGGTGGCATAATAGATCCTTGCTTCTATTGGTCCCCGTGCTGTAACAATCCATCCCTGACCCTTTTTATACGCCCTGGTGCCACAAGGGATCATTAGATTGTTAGCCTGCATTGGGTCTCAATAGTTCCTTGCTTCTCTTAACCTCTATGGTGTCACAATGCATCCCATGCCCTTTTAGGCCACTTGGTGTTACAATGAATCACTTGATTCTTGGCCTCTATGGTGTCATAATATTTCCATGTCTTTATTGGGCCCCATGATTTCACAATTCATCCCTGGCCCTTTTACCACCCCTGGTGCCACAAGGGATCATTAGATTGTTAGCCTGCATTGGGTCACAATAGTGCCTTGTTTCTCTTAACCCCTGTGGTGTCACAATGCATCCCATGCCCTTTTAGGCCACTTGATGTCACAATGAGTCATTTGATGGTTGGCCTCCATGGTGGCATAATAGATCCTTGCTTCTATTGGTCCCCGTGCTGTAACAATCCATCCCTGACCCTTTTTATACGCCCTGGTGCCACAAGGGATCATTAGATTGTTAGCCTGCATTGGGTCTCAATAGTTCCTTGCTTCTCTTAACCTCTATGGTGTCACAATGCATCTCATGCCCTTTTAGGCCACTTGGTGTTACAATGAATCATTTGATTCTTGGCCTCCATGGTGGCATAATAGATCCTTGCTTCTATTGGTCCCCGTGCTGTAACAATCCATCACTGGCGCTTTTTATACCCCCTGGTGCCACAAGGGATCATTAGATTGTTAGCCTCCCTTGGGTCTCAATGGTTCCTTGCTTCTCTTAACCCCTGTGGTGTCACAATGCATCCCATGTCCTTTTAGGCCACTTGATGTCACAATGAATCATTTGATTCTTGGCCTCCATGGTGGCATAATAGATCCTTGCTTCTATTGGTCCCCGTGCTGTAACAATCCATCACTGGCCCTTTTTATACCCCCTGGTGCCACAAGGGATCATTAGATTGTTAGCCTCCAATGGGTCACAATGGTTCCTTTCTTCTCTTAACCTCTATGGTGTCACAATGCATCCCATGCCCTTTTAGGCCACTTGGTGTTACAATGAACCATTTGATTCTTGGCCTCTATGGTGTCATAATATTTCCATGTCTTTATTGGGCCCCATGCTTTCACAACTCATCCCTGGCCCTTTTACAAGCCCTGGTGTCACAAGGGACCATTAGATTGTTAGACTGCATTGGGTCACAATGGTTCCTTGCTTCTCTTAACCTCTGTGGTGTCACAATGCATCCCATGCCCTTTTAGGCCACTTGATGTCACAATGAATCATTTGATTCTTGGCCTCCATGGTGGCATAATAGATCCTTGCTTCTATTGGTCCCCGTGCTGTAACAATCCATCACTGTCCCTTTTTATAACCCCTGGTGCCACAAGGGATCATTAGATTGTTAGCCTCCCTTGGGTCACAATGGTTCCTTGTTTCACTTAACCCCTGTGGTGTCACAATGCATCCCATGCCCTTTTAGGCCACTTGATGTCACAATGAATCATTTGATTCTTGGCCTCCATGGTGGCATAATAGATCCTTGCTTCTATTGGTCCCCGTGCTACAACAATCCATCCCTGGCCCTTTTTATACCCCCTGGTTCCACAAGGGGTCAGTAGATTGATAGCCTCCATTGGGTCACAATGGTTCCTTGCTTCTCTTAACGCCTGTGGTGTCACAATGCATCCCATGCACTTTTTGGCCACTTCATGTTACAATGAATAATTTGATTCTTGGCCTCCATGGTGGCATAATCGTTCCTTGATTCTATTGGTCCCCGTGCGGTAACAATCCATCCCTGACCCTTTTTATACGCCCTGGTGCCACAAGGGATCATTAGATTGTTAGCCTCCCATGGGTCACAATGGTTCCTTGCTACTCTTAACCCCTGTGGTGTCACAATGCATCCCATGCCCTTTTAGGCCACTTGATGTCACAATGAATCATTTGATGGTTGGCCTCCATGGTGGCATAATAAATCCTTGCTTCTATTGGTCCCCGTGCTGTAACATTCCATCCCTGGGCCTTTTACAAACCCTGGTGTCACAAGGGATCATTAGATTGTTAGCCTGCATTGGGTCACAATGGTTCCTTGCTTCTCTTAACCTCTGTGGTGTCACAATGCATCCCATGCCCTTTTAGGCCACTTGATGTCACAATGAATCATTTGATTCTTGGCCTCCATGGTGGCATAATAGATCCTTGCTTCTATTGGTCCCCGTGCTGTAACATTCCATCACTGGCCCTTTTACAAACCCTGGTGTCACAAGGGATCATTAGATTGTTAGCCTGCATGGGGTCACAAGGGTGCCTTGCTTCTCTTAACCTCTGTAGGGTCACAATCCATCCCATGCCCTTTTAGGCCACTTGATGTCACAATGAATCATTTGATTCTTGGCCTCCATGGTGGCATAATAGATCCTTGCTTCTATTGGTCCCCGTGCTGTAACAATCCATCACTGGCCCTTTTTATACCCCCTGGTGCCACAAGGGATCATTAGATTGTTACCCTCACTGGGGTCTCAATGGTTCCTTGCTTCTCTTAACCTCAGTGGTGTCACAATGCATCCCATGCCCTTTTAGGCCACTTGGTGTTACAATGAACCATTTGATTCTTGGCCTCTATGGTGTCATAATATTTCCATGTCTTTATTGGGCCCCATGCTTTCACAATTCATCCCTGGCCCTTTTACAAACCCTGGTGTCACAAGGGACCATTAGATTGTTAGCCTCCCTTGGGTCACAATGGTTCCTTGCTTCTCTTAACCCCTGTGGTGTCACAATGCATCCCATGCCCTTTTAGGCCACTTGATGTCACAATGAATCATTTCATTATTGGCCTCCATGGTGGCATAATAGATCCGTGCTTCTATTGGTCCCCGTGCTACAACAATCCATCCATGGCCCTTTTTTATACCCCCTGGTGCAACAAGGGGTCAGTAGATTGATAGCCTCCATTGGGTCACAATGGTTCCTTGCTTCTCTTAACCCCTGTGCTGTCACAATGCATCCCATGCCCTTTTAGGCCACTTGGTGTTACAATGAACCATTTGATTCTTGGCCTCTATTGTGTCATAATATTTCCATGTCTTTATTGGGCCCCATGCTTTCACAATTAATCCCTGGCCCTTTTACAAACCCTGGTGTCACAAGGGACCATTAGATTGTTAGCGTCCCTTGGGTCACAATGGTTCCTTGCTTCTCTTAACCCCTGTGGTGTCACAATGCATCCCATGCCCTTTTAGGCCACTTGATGTCACAATGAATCATTTGATTCTTGGCCTCCATGGTGGCATAATAGATCCTTGCTTCTATTGGTCCCCGTGCTGTAACAATCCATCACTGGCCCTTTTTATACTCCCTGGTGCCATAAGGGATCATTAGATTGTTAGCCTGCATTGGGTCTCAATGGTTCCTTGCTTCTCTTAACCTCTATGGTGTCACAATGCATCCCATGCCCTTTTAGGCCACTTGGTGTTACAATGAATCACTTGATTCTTGGCCTCTATGGTGTCATAATATTTCCATGTCTTTATTGGGCCCCATGCTTTCACAATTCATCCCTGGCCCTTTTACAACCCCTGGTGCCACAAGGGATCATTAGATTGATAGCCTGCATTGGGTCACAATGGTTCCTTGCTTCTCTTAACCCCTGTGGTGTCACAATGCATCCCATGCACTTTTAGGCCACTTCATGTTACAATTAATCATTTGATTCTTGGCCTCCATGGTGGCATAATAGATCCTTGATTCTATTGGTCCCAGTGCTGTAACAATCCCACCTGACCCTTTTTATACCCCCTGGTGCCACAAGGGATCATTAGATTGTTAGCCTGCATTGGGTCACAATAGTGCCTTGCTTCTCTTAACCCCTGTGGTGTCACAATGCATCCCATGCCCTTTTAGGCCACTTGATGTCACAATGAATCATTTGATTCTTGGCCTCCATGGTGGCATAATAGATCCTTGCTTCTATTGGTCCCCGTGCTGTAACATTCCATCACTGGGCCTTTTACAAACCCTGGTGCCACAAGTGATCATTAGATTGTTAGCCTGCATTGGGTCACAATGGTTCCTTGCTTCTCTTAACCTCTGTGGTGTCACAATGCATCCCATGCCCTTTTAGGCCACTTGATGTCACAATGAATCATTTGATGGTTGGCCTCCATGGTGCCATAATAGATCCTTGCTTCTATTGATCCCCGTGCTACAACAATCCATCCCTGACAATTTTTATACCCCCTGGTGCCACAAGGGATCATTAGATTGTTAGCCTGCATTGGGTCACAATAGTGCCTTGTTTCTCTTAACCCCTGTGGTGTCACAATGCATCCCATGTCCTTTTAGGCCACTTGATGTCACAATGAATCATTTGATTCTTGGCCTCCATGGTGGCATAATAGATCCTTGCTTCTATTGGGCCCCATGCTTTCACAATTCATCCCTGGCCCTTTTACAACAACTTGTGTGACAAGGGATCATTAGATTCTTAGCCTGCATTGGGTCACAATGGTTCCTTGCTTCTCTTAACCTCAGTGGTGTCACAATCCATCCCATGCCCTTTTAGGCCACTTGGTGTTACAATGAACCATTTGATTCTTGGCCTCTATGGTGTCATAATATTTCCATGTCTTTATTGGGCCCCATGCTTTCACAATTCATCCCTGGCCCCTTTACCACCCCTGGTGCCACAAGGGATCATTAGATTGTTAGCCTCCCTTGGGTCACAATGGTTCCTTGTTTCTCTTAACCCCTGTGGTGTCACAATGCATCCCATGCCCTTTTAGGCCACTTGGTGTTACAATGAATCACTTGATTCTTGGCCTCTATGGTGTCATAATATTTCCATGTCTTTATTGGGCCCCATGCTTTCACAATTAATCCCTGGCCCTTTTACAAACCCTGGTGTCACAAGGGACCATTAGATTGTTAGCCTCCCTTGGGTCACAATGGTTCCTTGCCTCTCTTAACCCCTGTGGTGTCACAATGCATCCCATGCCCTTTTAGGCCACTTGATGTCACAATGAATCATTTGATTCTTGGCCTCCATGGTGGCATAATAGATCCTTGCTTCTATTGGTCCCCGTGCTGTAACAATCCATCCCTGACACTTTTTATACGCCCTGGTGCCACAAGGGATCATTAGATTGTTAGCCTGCATTGGGTCTCAATAGTTCCTTGTTTCTCTTAACCTCTATGGTGTCACAATGCATCCCATGCCCTTTTAGGCCACTTGGTGTTACAATGAATCACTTGATTCTTGTCCTCTATGGTGTCATAATATTTCCATGTCTTTATTGGGCCCCATGCTTTCACAATTCATCCCTGGCCCTTTTACCACCCCTGGTGCCACAAGGGATCATTAGATTGTTAGCCTGCATTGGGTCACAATAGTGCCTTGTTTCTCTTAACCCCTGTGGTGTCACAATGCATCCCATGCCCTTTTAGGCCCCTTGATGTCACAATGAGTCATTTGATGGTTGGCCTCCATGGTGGCATAATAGATCCTTGCTTCTATTGGTCCCCGTGCTACAACAATCCATCCCTGGCCCTTTTTATACCCCCTGGTGCCACAAGGGATCATTAGATTGTTAGCCTCCCTTGGGTCACAATGGTTCCTTGCTTCTCTTAACCCCTGTGGTGTCAAAATGCATCCCATGCCCTTTTAGGCCACTTGATGTCGCAATGAATCATTTGATTCTTGGCCTCCATGGTGGCATAATAGATCCTTGCTTCTATTGGTCCCCGTGCTCTAACAATCCATCACTGGCCCTTTTTATACCCCCTGGTGCCACAAGGGATCATTAGATTGTTAGCCTGCATTGGGTCACAATGGTTCCTTGCTTCTCTTAACCTCTATGGTGTCACAATGCATCCCATGCCCTTTTAGGCCACTTGGTGTTACAATGAATCATTTGATTATTGGCCTCTATGGTGTCATAATATTTCCATGTCTTTATTGGGCCCCATGATTTCACAATTCATCCCTGGTCCTTTTACCACCCCTGGTGCCACAAGGGATCATTAGATTGTTAGCCTCCCTTGGGTCACAATAGTGCCTTGTTTCTCTTAACCTCTGTGGTGTCACAATGCATCCCATGCCCTTTTAGGCCACTTGATGTCACAATGAATCATTTGATTCTTGGCCTCCATGGTGGCATAATAGATCCTTGCTTCTATTGGTCCCCGTGCTGTAACAATCCATCACTGGCCCTTTTTATACCCCCTGGTGCCACAAGGGATCATTAGATTGTTAGCCTCCCTTGGGTCTCAATGGTTCCTTGCTTCTCTTAACCCCTGTGGTGTCACAATCCATCCCATGCCCTTTTAGGCCACTTGATGTCACAATGAATCATTTGATTCTTGGCCTCCATGGTGGCATAATAGATCCTTGTTTCTCTTGGGCCCCATGCTCTCACAATTCATCCCTGGCCCTTTTACGCCCCCTGGTGTCAAATGGCATCCTGGGATTATTACCCTCCATTGGGTCACAGTGGATCCTTGCTTCTCTTAACCTCAGTGGTGTCACAAGGCATCCCATGCCCTTTTAGGCCACTTGATGTCACAATGAATCATTTGATTCTTGGCCTCCATGGTGGCATAATCATTCCTTGATTCTATTGGTCCCCGTGCTGTAACATTCCATCACTGGGCCTTTTACAAACCCTGGTGTCACAAGGGATCATTAGATTGTTAGCCTGCATTGGGTCACAATGGTTCCTTGCTTCTCTTAACCTCTGTGGTGTCACAATGCATCCCATGCCCTTTTAGGCCACTTGATGTCACAATGAATCATTTGATAGTTGGCCTCCATGGTGGCATAGTAGATCCTTGCTTCTATTGATCCCCGTGCTACAACAATCCATCCCTGACAGTTTTTATACCCCTTGGTACCACAAGGGATCATTAGATTGTTAGCCTCCCTTGGGTCACAATGGTTCCTTGCTTCTCCTAACCCCTGTGGTGTCAAAATGCATCCCATGCCCTTTTAGGCCACTTGATGTCGCGATGAATCATTTGATTCTTGGCCTCCATGGTGGCATAATAGATCCTTGCTTCTATTGGTCCCCGTGCTGTAACAATCCATCACTGGCCCTTTTTATACCCCCTGGTGCCACAAGGGATCATTAGATTGTTAGCCTGCATTTGGTCTCAATAGTTCCTTGCTTCTCTTAACCTCTATGGTGTCACAATGCATCCCATGCCCTTTTAGGCCTCTTGGTGTTACAATGAATCACTTGATTCTTGGCCTCTATGGTGTCATAATATTTCCATGTCTTTATTGGGCCCCATGCTTTCACAATTCATCCCTGGCCCTTTTACCACCCCTGGTGCCACAAGGGATCATTAGATTGTTAGCCTGCATTGGGTCACAATAGTGCCTTATTTCTCTTAACCCCTGTGGTGTCACAATGCATCCCATGCCCTTTTAGGCCACTTGATGTCACAATGAATCATTTGATTCTTGGCCTCCATGGTGGCATAATCATTCCTTGATTCTATTGGTCCCCGTGCTGTAACATTCCATCACTGGGCCTTTTACAAACCCTGGTGTCACAAGGGATCATTAGATTGTTAGCCTGCATTGGGTCACAATGGTTCCTTGCTTCTCTTAACCTCTGTGGTGTCACAATGCATCCCATGCCCTTTTAGGCCAATTGATGTCGCAATGAATCATTTGATTCTTGGCCTCCATGGTGGCATAATAGATCCTTGCTTCTATTGGTCCCCGTGCTGTAACAATCCATCATTGGCCCTTTTTATACCCCCTGGTGCCACAAGGGATCATTAGATTGTTAGCCTCCCTTGGGTCTCAATGCTTCCTTGCTTCTCTTAACCCCTGTGGTGTCACAATGCATCCCATATCGTTTTAGGCCACTTGATGTCACAATGAATCACTTGATTCTTGGCCTCCATGGTGGCATAATAGATCCTTGCTTCTATTGGTCCCCGTGCTGTAACAATCCATCACTGGCCCTTTTTATACCCCCTGGTGCCACAAGGGATCATTAGATTGTTAGCCTCCAATGGGTCACAATGGTTCCTTTCTTCTCTAAACCTCAGTGGTGTCACAATGCATCCCATGCCCTTTTAGGCCACTTGGTGTTACAATGAACCATTTGATTCTTGGCCTCTATGGTGTCATAATATTTCCATGTCTTTATTGGGCCCCATGCTTTCACAACTCATCCCTGGCCCTTTTACAAGCCCTGGTGTCACAAGGGACCATTAGATTGTTAGACTGCATTGGGTCACAATGGTTCCTTGCTTCTCTTAACCCCTGTGGTGTCACAATGCATCCCATGCCCTTTTAGGCCACTTGATGTCACAATGAATCATTTGATTCTTGGCCTCCATGGTGGCATAATAGATCCTTGCTTCTATTGGTCCCCGTGCTGTAACAATCCATCACTGGCCCTTTTTATACCCCCTGGTGCCACAAGGGATCATTAGATTGTTAGCCTCCCTTGGGTCTCAATGGTTCCTTGCTTCTCTTACCCCCTGTGGTGTCACAATCCATCCCATGCCCTTTTAGGCCACTTGATGTCACAATGAATCATTTGATTCTTGGCCTCCATGGTGGCATAATAGATCCTTGCTTCTATTGGTCCCCGTGCTGTAACAATCCATCACTGGCCCTTTTTATACCCCCTGGTGCCATAAGGGATCATTAGATTGTTAGCCTGCATTGGGTCTCAATGGTTCCTTGCTTCTCTTAACCTCTATGGTGTCACAATGCATCCCATGCCCTTTTAGGCCACTTGGTGTTACAATGAATCACTTGATTCTTGGCTTCTATGGTGTCATAATATTTCCATGTCTTTATTGGGCCCCATGCTTTCACAATTCATCCCTGGCCCTTTTACAACCCCTGGTGCCACAAGGGATCATTAGATTGATAGCTTCCAATGGGTCACAATGGTTCCTTGCTTCTCTTAACCCCTGTGGTGTCACAATGCATCCCATGCACTTTTAGGCCACTTCATGTTACAATTAATCATTTGATTCTTGGCCTCCATGGTGGCATAATAGATCCTTGATTCTATTGGTCCCAGTGCTGTAACAATCCCACCCGACCATTTTTATACCCCCTGGTGCCACAAGGGATCATTAGATTGTTAGCCTCCCTTGGGTCACAATGGTTCCTTGCTTCTCTTAACCCCTGTGGTGTCACAATGCATCCCATGCCCTTTTAGGCCACTTGATGTCACAATGAATCATTTGATTCTTGGCCTCCATGGTGGCATAATAGATCCTTGCTTCTATTGGTCCCCGTGCTGTAACAATCCATCCCTGAAACTTTTACAAACCCTGGTGCCACAAGGGATCATTAGATTGTTAGCCTCCCTTGGGTCACAATGATTCCTTGCTTCTCTTAACCCCTGTGGTGTCAAAATGCATCCCATGCCCTTTTAGGCCACTTGATGTCGCAATGAATCATTTGATTCTTGGCCTCCATGGTGGCATAATAGATCCTTGCTTCTATTGGTCCCCGTGCTGTAACAATCCATCACTGGCCCTTTTTATACCCCCTGGTGCCACAAGGGATCATTAGATTGTTAGCCTCCCTTGGGTCTCAATGGTTCCTTGCTTCTCTTAACCCCTGTGGTGTCACAATCCATCCCATGCCCTTTTAGGCCACTTGATGTCGCAATGAATCATTTGATTCTTGGCCTCCATGGTGGCATAATAGATCCTTGCTTCTATTGGTCCCCGTGCTGTAACAATCCATCACTGGCCCTTTTTATACCCCCTGGTGCCACAAGGGATCATTAGATTGTTAGCCTGCATTGGGTCACAATGGTTCCTTGCTTCTCTTAACCTCTATGGTGTCACAATGCATCCCATGCCCTTTTAGGCCACTTGGTGTTACAATGAATCATTTGATTCTTGGCCTCTATGGTGTCATAATATTTCCATGTCTTTATTGGGCCCCATGATTTCACAATTCATCCCTGGTCCTTTTACCACCCCTGGTGCCACAAGGGATCATTAGATTGTTAGCCTGCATTGGGTCACAATAGTGCCTTGTTTCTCTTAACCCCTGTGGTGTCACAATGCATCCCATGCCCTTTTAGGCCACTTGATGTCACAATGAATCATTTGATTCTTGGCCTCCATGGTGGCATAATAGATCCTTGCTTCTATTGGTCCCCGTGCTGTAACAATCCATCACTGGCACTTTTTATACCCCCTGGTGCCACAAGGGATCATTAGATTGTTAGCCTCCCTTGGGTCTCAATGGTTCCTTGCTTCTCTTAACCCCTGTGGTGTCACAATCCATCCCATGCCCTTTTAGGCCACTTGATGTCACAATGAATCATTTGATTCTTGGCCTCCATGGTGGCATAATAGATCCTTGCTTCTATTGGTCCCCGTGCTGTAACAATCCATCACTGGCCCTTTTACAAACCCTGGTGTCGCAAGGGATCATATAGATTGTTAGCCTGCATTGGGTCACAAGGGTGCCTTGATTCTCTTAACCTCTGTGGTGTCACAATGCATCCCATGCCCTTTTAGGCCACTTGATGTCACAATGAATCATTTGATTCTTGGCCTCCATGGTGGCATAATCATTCCTTGATTCTATTGGTCCCCGTGCTGTAACATTCCATCACTGGGCCTTTTACAAACCCTGGTGTCACAAGGGATCATTAGATTGTTAGCCTGCATTGGGTCACAATGGTTCCTTGCTTCTCTTAACCTCTGTGGTGTCACAATGCATCCCATGCCCTTTTAGGCCACTTGGTGTTACAATGAATCACTTGATTCTTGGCCTCTATGTTGTCATAATATTTCCATGTCTTTATTGGGCCCCATGCTTTCACAATTCATCCCTGGCCCTTTTACAACCCCTGGTGCCACAAGGGATCATTAGATTGTTAGCCTGCATTGGGTCACAATAGTGCCTTATTTCTCTTAACCCCTGTGGTGTCACAATGCATCCCATGCCCTTTTAGGCCACTTGATGTCACAATGAATCATTTGATGGTTGGCCTCCATGGTGGCATAATAGATCCTTGCTTCTATTGGTCCCCGTGCTACAACAATCCATCCCTGACGCTTTTTATACCCCCTGGTGCCACAAGGGATCATTAGATTGTTAGCCTCCCTTGGGTCACAATGGTTCCTTGCTTCTCTTAACCCCTGTGGTGTCAAAATGCATCCCATGCCCTTTTAGGCCACTTGATGTCGCAATGAATCATTTGATTCTTGACCTCCATGGTGGCATAATAGATCCTTGCTTCTATTGGTCCCCGTGCTGTAACAATCCATCACTGGCCCTTTTTATACACCCTGGTGCCACAAGGGATCATTAGATTGTTAGCCTGCATTGGGTCTCAATGGTTCCTTGCTTCTCTTAACCCCTGTGTTGTCCCAATGCATCCCATGCCCTTTTAGGCCACTTGGTGTTACAATGAATCACTTGATTCTTGGCCTCTATGGTGTCATAATATTTCCATGTCTTTATTGGGCCCCATGCTTTCACAATTCATACCTGGCCCTTTTACAACCCCTGGTGCCACAAGGGATCATTAGATTGTTAGCCTACATTGGGTCTCAATAGTTCCTTGCTTCTCTTAACCTCTATGGTGTCACAATGCATCCCATGCCCTTTTAGGCCACTTGGTGTTACAATGAATCACTTGATTCTTGGCCTCTATGGTGTCATAATATTTCCATGTCTTTATTGGGCCCCATGCTTTCACAATTCATCCCTGGCCCTTTTACCACCCCTGGTGCCACAAGGGATCATTAGATTGTTAGCCTGCATTGGGTCACAATAGTCCCTTGTTTCTCTTAACCCCTGTGGTGTCACAATGCATCCCATGCCCTTTTAGGCCACTTGATGTCACAATGAATCATTTGATTCTTGGCCTCCATGGTGGCATAATAGATCCTTGCTTCTATTGGTCCCCGTGCTGTAACAATCCATCACTGGCCCTTTTTATACCCCCTGGTGCCACAAGGGATCATTAGATTGTTAGCCTCCCTTGGGTCTCAATGGTTCCTTGCTTCTCTTAACCTCAGTGGTGTCACAATCCATCCCATGCCCTTTTAGGCCACTTGATGTCACAATGAATCATTTGATTCTTGGCCTCCATGGTGGCATAATAGATCCTTACTTCTATTGGTCCCCGTGCTGTAACAATCCATCCCTGGCCCTTTTTATACCCCCTGGTGTCACAAGGGACCATTAGATTGTTAGCCTCCCTTGGGTCACAATGGTTCCTTGCTTCTCTTAACCCCTGTGGTGTCACAATGCATCCCATGCCCTTTTAGGCCACTTGATGTCACAATGAATCATTTGATTCTTGGCCTCCATGGTGGCATAATAGATCCTTGCTTCTATTGGTCCCCGTGCTGTAACAATCCATCACTGGCCCTTTTTATACCCCCTGGTGCCACAAGGGATCATTAGATTGTTAGCCTGCATTGGGTCACAATGGTTCCTTGCTTCTCTTAACCTCTATGGTGTCACAATGCATCCCATGCCCTTTTAGGACACTTGGTGTTACAGTGAATCACTTGATTCTTGGCCTCTATGGTGTCATAATATTTCCATGTCTTTATTGGGCCCCATGCTTTCACAATTCATCCCTGGCCCTTTTACAACCCCTGGTGCCACAAGGGATCATTAGATTGTTAGCCTGCATTGGGTCACAATAGTGCCTTGTTTCTCTTAACCCCTGTGGTGTCACAATGCATCCCATGCCCTTTTAGGCCACTTGATGTCACAATGAATCATTTGATGGTTGGCCTCCATGGTGGCATAATAGATCCTTGCTTCTATTGGTCCCCGTGCTGTAACAATCCATCACTGGCCCTTTTTATACCCCCTGGTGCCACAAGGGATCATTAGATTGTTAGCCTCCCTTGGGTCTCAATGGTTCCTTGCTTCTCTTAACCCCTGTGGTGTCACAATCCATCCCATGCCCTTTTAGGCCACTTGATGTCACAATGAATCATTTGATTCTTGGCCTCCATGGTGGCATAATAGATCCTTGTTTCTCTTGGGCCCCATGCTCTCACAATTCATCCCTGGCCCTTTTACGCCCCCTGGTGTCAAATGGCATCCTGGGATTATTACCCTCCATTGGGTCACAGTGGATCCTTGCTTCTCTTAACCTCAGTGGTGTCACAAGGCATCCCATGCCCTTTTAGGCCACTTGATGTCACAATGAATCATTTGATTCTTGGCCTCCATGGTGGCATAATCATTCCTTGATTCTATTGGTCCCCGTGCTGTAACATTCCATCACTGGGCCTTTTACAAACCCTGGTGTCACAAGGGATCATTAGATTGTTAGCCTGCATTGGGTCACAATGGTTCCTTGCTTCTCTTAACCTCTGTGGTGTCACAATGCATCCCATGCCCTTTTAGGCCACTTGATGTCACAATGAATCATTTGATAGTTGGCCTCCATGGTGGCATAGTAGATCCTTGCTTCTATTGATCCCCGTGCTACAACAATCCATCCCTGACAGTTTTTATACCCCTTGGTACCACAAGGGATCATTAGATTGTTAGCCTCCCTTGGGTCACAATGGTTCCTTGCTTCTCCTAACCCCTGTGGTGTCAAAATGCATCCCATGCCCTTTTAGGCCACTTGATGTCGCGATGAATCATTTGATTCTTGGCCTCCATGGTGGCATAATAGATCCTTGCTTCTATTGGTCCCCGTGCTGTAACAATCCATCACTGGCCCTTTTTATACCCCCTGGTGCCACAAGGGATCATTAGATTGTTAGCCTGCATTTGGTCTCAATAGTTCCTTGCTTCTCTTAACCTCTATGGTGTCACAATGCATCCCATGCCCTTTTAGGCCTCTTGGTGTTACAATGAATCACTTGATTCTTGGCCTCTATGGTGTCATAATATTTCCATGTCTTTATTGGGCCCCATGCTTTCACAATTCATCCCTGGCCCTTTTACCACCCCTGGTGCCACAAGGGATCATTAGATTGTTAGCCTGCATTGGGTCACAATAGTGCCTTATTTCTCTTAACCCCTGTGGTGTCACAATGCATCCCATGCCCTTTTAGGCCACTTGATGTCACAATGAATCATTTGATTCTTGGCCTCCATGGTGGCATAATCATTCCTTGATTCTATTGGTCCCCGTGCTGTAACATTCCATCACTGGGCCTTTTACAAACCCTGGTGTCACAAGGGATCATTAGATTGTTAGCCTGCATTGGGTCACAATGGTTCCTTGCTTCTCTTAACCTCTGTGGTGTCACAATGCATCCCATGCCCTTTTAGGCCAATTGATGTCGCAATGAATCATTTGATTCTTGGCCTCCATGGTGGCATAATAGATCCTTGCTTCTATTGGTCCCCGTGCTGTAACAATCCATCACTGGCCCTTTTACAAACCCTGGTGTCACAAGGGATCATTAGATTGTTAGCCTGCATGGGGTCACAAGGGTGCCTTGCTTCTCTTAACCTCTGTAGGGTCACAATCCATCCCATGCCCTTTTAGGCCACTTGATGTCACAATGAATCATTTGATTCTTGGCCTCCATGGTGGCATAATAGATCCTTGCTTCTATTGGTCCCCGTGCTGTAACAATCCATCACTGGCCCTTTTTATACCCCCTGGTGCCACAAGGGATCATTAGATTGTTACCCTCACTGGGGTCTCAATGGTTCCTTGCTTCTCTTAACCTCAGTGGTGTCACAATGCATCCCATGCCCTTTTAGGCCGCTTGGTGTTACAATGAACCATTTGATTCTTGGCCTCTATGGTGTCATAATATTTCCATGTCTTTATTGGGCCCCATGCTTTCACAATTCATCCCTGGCCCTTTTACAAACCCTGGTGTCACAAGGGACCATTAGATTGTTAGCCTCCCTTGGGTCACAATGGTTCCTTGCTTCTCTTAACCCCTGTGGTGTCACAATGCATCCCATGCCCTTTTAGGCCACTTGATGTCACAATGAATCATTTCATTATTGGCCTCCATGGTGGCATAATAGATCCGTGCTTCTATTGGTCCCCGTGCTACAACAATCCATCCATGGCCCTTTTTTATACCCCCTGGTGCAACAAGGGGTCAGTAGATTGATAGCCTCCATTGGGTCACAATGGTTCCTTGCTTCTCTTAACCCCTGTGCTGTCACAATGCATCCCATGCCCTTTTAGGCCACTTGGTGTTACAATGAACCATTTGATTCTTGGCCTCTATTGTGTCATAATATTTCCATGTCTTTATTGGGCCCCATGCTTTCACAATTAATCCCTGGCCCTTTTACAAACCCTGGTGTCACAAGGGACCATTAGATTGTTAGCGTCCCTTGGGTCACAATGGTTCCTTGCTTCTCTTAACCCCTGTGGTGTCACAATGCATCCCATGCCCTTTTAGGCCACTTGATGTCACAATGAATCATTTGATTCTTGGCCTCCATGGTGGCATAATAGATCCTTGCTTCTATTGGTCCCCGTGCTGTAACAATCCATCACTGGCCCTTTTTATACTCCCTGGTGCCATAAGGGATCATTAGATTGTTAGCCTGCATTGGGTCTCAATGGTTCCTTGCTTCTCTTAACCTCTATGGTGTCACAATGCATCCCATGCCCTTTTAGGCCACTTGGTGTTACAATGAATCACTTGATTCTTGGCCTCTATGGTGTCATAATATTTCCATGTCTTTATTGGGCCCCATGCTTTCACAATTCATCCCTGGCCCTTTTACAACCCCTGGTGCCACAAGGGATCATTAGATTGATAGCCTCCAATGGGTCACAATGGTTCCTTGCTTCTCTTAACCCCTGTGGTGTCACAATGCATCCCATGCACTTTTAGGCCACTTCATGTTACAATTAATCATTTGATTCTTGGCCTCCATGGTGGCATAATAGATCCTTGATTCTATTGGTCCCAGTGCTGTAACAATCCCACCTGACCCTTTTTATACCCCCTGGTGCCACAAGGGATCATTAGATTGTTAGCCTGCATTGGGTCACAATAGTGCCTTGCTTCTCTTAACCCCTGAGGTGTCACAATGCATCCCATGCCCTTTTAGGCCACTTGATGTCACAATGAATCATTTGATTCTTGGCCTCCATGGTGGCATAATAGATCCTTGCTTCTATTGGTCCCCGTGCTGTAACATTCCATCACTGGGCCTTTTACAAACCCTGGTGCCACAAGTGATCATTAGATTGTTAGCCTGCATTGGGTCACAATGGTTCCTTGCTTCTCTTAACCTCTGTGGTGTCACAATGCATCCCATGCCCTTTTAGGCCACTTGATGTCACAATGAATCATTTGATGGTTGGCCTCCATGGTGCCATAATAGATCCTTGCTTCTATTGATCCCCGTGCTACAACAATCCATCCCTGACAATTTTTATACCCCCTGGTGCCACAAGGGATCATTAGATTGTTAGCCTGCATTGGGTCACAATAGTGCCTTGTTTCTCTTAACCCCTGTGGTGTCACAATGCATCCCATGTCCTTTTAGGCCACTTGATGTCACAATGAATCATTTGATTCTTGGCCTCCATGGTGGCATAATAGATCCTTGCTTCTATTGGGCCCCATGCTTTCACAATTCATCCCTGGCCCTTTTACAACAACTTGTGTGACAAGGGATCATTAGATTCTTAGCCTGCATTGGGTCACAATGGTTCCTTGCTTCTCTTAACCTCAGTGGTGTCACAATCCATCCCATGCCCTTTTAGGCCACTTGGTGTTACAATGAACCATTTGATTCTTGGCCTCTATGGTGTCATAATATTTCCATGTCTTTATTGGGCCCCATGCTTTCACAATTCATCCCTGGCCCCTTTACCACCCCTGGTGCCACAAGGGATCATTAGATTGTTAGCCTCCCTTGGGTCACAATAGTGCCTTGTTTCTCTTAACCCCTGTGGTGTCACAATGCATCCCATGCCCTTTTAGGCCACTTGGTGTTACAATGAATCACTTGATTCTTGGCCTCTATGGTGTCATAATATTTCCATGTCTTTATTGGGCCCCATGCTTTCACAATTAATCCCTGGCCCTTTTACAAACCCTGGTGTCACAAGGGACCATTAGATTGTTAGCCTCCCTTGGGTCACAATGGTTCCTTGCCTCTCTTAACCCCTGTGGTGTCACAATGCATCCCATGCCCTTTTAGGCCACTTGATGTCACAATGAATCATTTGATTCTTGGCCTCCATGGTGGCATAATAGATCCTTGCTTCTATTGGTCCCCGTGCTGTAACAATCCATCCCTGACACTTTTTATACGCCCTGGTGCCACAAGGGATCATTAGATTGTTAGCCTGCATTGGGTCTCAATAGTTCCTTGTTTCTCTTAACCTCTATGGTGTCACAATGCATCCCATGCCCTTTTAGGCCACTTGGTGTTACAATGAATCACTTGATTCTTGTCCTCTATGGTGTCATAATATTTCCATGTCTTTATTGGGCCCCATGCTTTCACAATTCATCCCTGGCCCTTTTACCACCCCTGGTGCCACAAGGGATCATTAGATTGTTAGCCTCCCTTGGGTCACAATAGTGCCTTGTTTCTCTTAACCTCTGTGGTGTCACAATGCATCCCATGCCCTTTTAGGCCACTTGATGTCACAATGAATCATTTGATTCTTGGCCTCCATGGTGGCATAATAGATCCTTGCTTCTATTGGTCCCCGTGCTGTAACAATCCATCACTGGCCCTTTTTATACCCCCTGGTGCCACAAGGGATCATTAGATTGTTAGCCTCCCTTGGGTCTCAATGGTTCCTTGCTTCTCTTAACCCCTGTGGTGTCACAATCCATCCCATGCCCTTTTAGGCCACTTGATGTCACAATGAATCATTTGATTCTTGGCCTCCATGGTGGCATAATAGATCCTTGTTTCTCTTGGGCCCCATGCTCTCACAATTCATCCCTGGCCCTTTTACGCCCCCTGGTGTCAAATGGCATCCTGGGATTATTACCCTCCATTGGGTCACAGTGGATCCTTGCTTCTCTTAACCTCAGTGGTGTCACAAGGCATCCCATGCCCTTTTAGGCCACTTGATGTCACAATGAATCATTTGATTCTTGGCCTCCATGGTGGCATAATCATTCCTTGATTCTATTGGTCCCCGTGCTGTAACATTCCATCACTGGGCCTTTTACAAACCCTGGTGTCACAAGGGATCATTAGATTGTTAGCCTGCATTGGGTCACAATGGTTCCTTGCTTCTCTTAACCTCTGTGGTGTCACAATGCATCCCATGCCCTTTTAGGCCACTTGATGTCACAATGAATCATTTGATAGTTGGCCTCCATGGTGGCATAGTAGATCCTTGCTTCTATTGATCCCCGTGCTAAAACAATCCATCCCTGACAGTTTTTATACCCCTTGGTACCACAAGGGATCATTAGATTGTTAGCCTCCCTTGGGTCACAATGGTTCCTTGCTTCTCCTAACCCCTGTGGTGTCAAAATGCATCCCATGCCCTTTTAGGCCACTTGATGTCGCGATGAATCATTTGATTCTTGGCCTCCATGGTGGCATAATAGATCCTTGCTTCTATTGGTCCCCGTGCTGTAACAATCCATCACTGGCCCTTTTTATACCCCCTGGTGCCACAAGGGATCATTAGATTGTTAGCCTGCATTTGGTCTCAATAGTTCCTTGCTTCTCTTAACCTCTATGGTGTCACAATGCATCCCATGCCCTTTTAGGCCTCTTGGTGTTACAATGAATCACTTGATTCTTGGCCTCTATGGTGTCATAATATTTCCATGTCTTTATTGGGCCCCATGCTTTCACAATTCATCCCTGGCCCTTTTACCACCCCTGGTGCCACAAGGGATCATTAGATTGTTAGCCTGCATTGGGTCACAATAGTGCCTTATTTCTCTTAACCCCTGTGGTGTCACAATGCATCCCATGCCCTTTTAGGCCACTTGATGTCACAATGAATCATTTGATTCTTGGCCTCCATGGTGGCATAATCATTCCTTGATTCTATTGGTCCCCGTGCTGTAACATTCCATCACTGGGCCTTTTACAAACCCTGGTGTCACAAGGGATCATTAGATTGTTAGCCTGCATTGGGTCACAATGGTTCCTTGCTTCTCTTAACCTCTGTGGTGTCACAATGCATCCCATGCCCTTTTAGGCCAATTGATGTCGCAATGAATCATTTGATTCTTGGCCTCCATGGTGGCATAATAGATCCTTGCTTCTATTGGTCCCCGTGCTGTAACAATCCATCATTGGCCCTTTTTATACCCCCTGGTGCCACAAGGGATCATTAGATTGTTAGCCTCCCTTGGGTCTCAATGCTTCCTTGCTTCTCTTAACCCCTGTGGTGTCACAATGCATCCCATGTCGTTTTATGCCACTTGATGTCACAATGAATCACTTGATTCTTGGCCTCCATGGTGGCATAATAGATCCTTGCTTCTATTGGTCCCCGTGCTGTAACAATCCATCACTGGCCCTTTTTATACCCCCTGGTGCCACAAGGGATCATTAGATTGTTAGCCTCCAATGGGTCACAATGGTTCCTTTCTTCTCTAAACCTCAGTGGTGTCACAATGCATCCCATGCCCTTTTAGGCCACTTGGTGTTACAATGAACCATTTGATTCTTGGCCTCTATGGTGTCATAATATTTCCATGTCTTTATTGGGCCCCATGCTTTCACAACTCATCCCTGGCCCTTTTACAAGCCCTGGTGTCACAAGGGACCATTAGATTGTTAGACTGCATTGGGTCACAATGGTTCCTTGCTTCTCTTAACCCCTGTGGTGTCACAATGCATCCCATGCCCTTTTAGGCCACTTGATGTCACAATGAATCATTTGATTCTTGGCCTCCATGGTGGCATAATAGATCCTTGCTTCTATTGGTCCCCGTGCTGTAACAATCCATCACTGGCCCTTTTTATACCCCCTGGTGCCACAAGGGATCATTAGATTGTTAGCCTCCCTTGGGTCTCAATGGTTCCTTGCTTCTCTTACCCCCTGTGGTGTCACAATCCATCCCATGCCCTTTTAGGCCACTTGATGTCACAATGAATCATTTGATTCTTGGCCTCCATGGTGGCATAATAGATCCTTGCTTCTATTGGTCCCCGTGCTGTAACAATCCATCACTGGCCCTTTTTATACCCCCTGGTGCCATAAGGGATCATTAGATTGTTAGCCTGCATTGGGTCTCAATGGTTCCTTGCTTCTCTTAACCTCTATGGTGTCACAATGCATCCCATGCCCTTTTAGGCCACTTGGTGTTACAATGAATCACTTGATTCTTGGCTTCTATGGTGTCATAATATTTCCATGTCTTTATTGGGCCCCATGCTTTCACAATTCATCCCTGGCCCTTTTACAACCCCTGGTGCCACAAGGGATCATTAGATTGATAGCTTCCAATGGGTCACAATGGTTCCTTGCTTCTCTTAACCCCTGTGGTGTCACAATGCATCCCATGCACTTTTAGGCCACTTCATGTTACAATTAATCATTTGATTCTTGGCCTCCATGGTGGCATAATAGATCCTTGATTCTATTGGTCCCAGTGCTGTAACAATCCCACCCGACCATTTTTATACCCCCTGGTGCCACAAGGGATCATTAGATTGTTAGCCTCCCTTGGGTCACAATGGTTCCTTGCTTCTCTTAACCCCTGTGGTGTCACAATGCATCCCATGCCCTTTTAGGCCACTTGATGTCACAATGAATCATTTGATTCTTGGCCTCCATGGTGGCATAATAGATCCTTGCTTCTATTGGTCCCCGTGCTGTAACAATCCATCCCTGAAACTTTTACAAACCCTGGTGCCACAAGGGATCATTAGATTGTTAGCCTCCCTTGGGTCACAATGATTCCTTGCTTCTCTTAACCCCTGTGGTGTCAAAATGCATCCCATGCCCTTTTAGGCCACTTGATGTCGCAATGAATCATTTGATTCTTGGCCTCCATGGTGGCATAATAGATCCTTGCTTCTATTGGTCCCCGTGCTGTAACAATCCATCACTGGCCCTTTTTATACCCCCTGGTGCCACAAGGGATCATTAGATTGTTAGCCTCCCTTGGGTCTCAATGGTTCCTTGCTTCTCTTAACCCCTGTGGTGTCACAATCCATCCCATGCCCTTTTAGGCCACTTGATGTCGCAATGAATCATTTGATTCTTGGCCTCCATGGTGGCATAATAGATCCTTGCTTCTATTGGTCCCCGTGCTGTAACAATCCATCACTGGCCCTTTTTATACCCCCTGGTGCCACAAGGGATCATTAGATTGTTAGCCTGCATTGGGTCACAATGGTGCCTTGCTTCTCTTAACCTCTATGGTGTCACAATGCATCCCATGCCCTTTTAGGCCACTTGGTGTTACAATGAATCATTTGATTATTGGCCTCTATGGTGTCATAATATTTCCATGTCTTTATTGGGCCCCATGATTTCACAATTCATCCCTGGTCCTTTTACCACCCCTGGTGCCACAAGGGATCATTAGATTGTTAGCCTGCATTGGGTCACAATAGTGCCTTGTTTCTCTTAACCCCTGTGGTGTCACAATGCATCCCATGCCCTTTTAGGCCACTTGATGTCACAATGAATCATTTGATTCTTGGCCTCCATGGTGGCATAATAGATCCTTGCTTCTATTGGTCCCCGTGCTGTAACAATCCATCACTGGCACTTTTTATACCCCCTGGTGCCACAAGGGATCATTAGATTGTTAGACTCCCTTGGGTCTCAATGGTTCCTTGCTTCTCTTAACCCCTGTGGTGTCACAATCCATCCCATGCCCTTTTAGGCCACTTGATGTCACAATGAATCATTTGATTCTTGGCCTCCATGGTGGCATAATAGATCCTTGCTTCTATTGGTCCCCGTGCTGTAACAATCCATCACTGGCCCTTTTACAAACCCTGGTGTCGCAAGGGATCATATAGATTGTTAGCCTGCATTGGGTCACAAGGGTGCCTTGATTCTCTTAACCTCTGTGGTGTCACAATGCATCCCATGCCCTTTTAGGCCACTTGATGTCACAATGAATCATTTGATTCTTGGCCTCCATGGTGGCATAATCATTCCTTGATTCTATTGGTCCCCGTGCTGTAACATTCCATCACTGGGCCTTTTACAAACCCTGGTGTCACAAGGGATCATTAGATTGTTAGCCTGCATTGGGTCACAATGGTTCCTTGCTTCTCTTAACCTCTGTGGTGTCACAATGCATCCCATGCCCTTTTAGGCCACTTGGTGTTACAATGAATCACTTGATTCTTGGCCTCTATGTTGTCATAATATTTCCATGTCTTTATTGGGCCCCATGCTTTCACAATTCATCCCTGGCCCTTTTACAACCCCTGGTGCCACAAGGGATCATTAGATTGTTAGCCTGCATTGGGTCACAATAGTGCCTTATTTCTCTTAACCCCTGTGGTGTCACAATGCATCCCATGCCCTTTTAGGCCACTTGATGTCACAATGAATCATTTGATGGTTGGCCTCCATGGTGGCATAATAGATCCTTGCTTCTATTGGTCCCCGTGCTACAACAATCCATCCCTGACGCTTTTTATACCCCCTGGTGCCACAAGGGATCATTAGATTGTTAGCCTCCCTTGGGTCACAATGGTTCCTTGCTTCTCTTAACCCCTGTGGTGTCAAAATGCATCCCATGCCCTTTTAGGCCACTTGATGTCGCAATGAATCATTTGATTCTTGACCTCCATGGTGGCATAATAGATCCTTGCTTCTATTGGTCCCCGTGCTGTAACAATCCATCACTGGCCCTTTTTATACACCCTGGTGCCACAAGGGATCATTAGATTGTTAGCCTGCATTGGGTCTCAATGGTTCCTTGCTTCTCTTAACCCCTGTGTTGTCCCAATGCATCCCATGCCCTTTTAGGCCACTTGGTGTTACAATGAATCACTTGATTCTTGGCCTCTATGGTGTCATAATATTTCCATGTCTTTATTGGGCCCCATGCTTTCACAATTCATACCTGGCCCTTTTACAACCCCTGGTGCCACAAGGGATCATTAGATTGTTAGCCTGCATTGGGTCTCAATAGTTCCTTGCTTCTCTTAACCTCTATGGTGTCACAATGCATCCCATGCCCTTTTAGGCCACTTGGTGTTACAATGAATCACTTGATTCTTGGCCTCTATGGTGTCATAATATTTCCATGTCTTTATTGGGCCCCATGCTTTCACAATTCATCCCTGGCCCTTTTACCACCCCTGGTGCCACAAGGGATCATTAGATTGTTAACCTGCATTGGGTCACAATAGTCCCTTGTTTCTCTTAACCCCTGTGGTGTCACAATGCATCCCATGCCCTTTTAGGCCACTTGATGTCACAATGAATCATTTGATTCTTGGCCTCCATGGTGGCATAATAGATCCTTGCTTCTATTGGTCCCCGTGCTGTAACAATCCATCACTGGCCCTTTTTATACCCCCTGGTGCCACAAGGGATCATTAGATTGTTAGCCTCCCTTGGGTCTCAATGGTTCCTTGCTTCTCTTAACCTCAGTGGTGTCACAATCCATCCCATGCCCTTTTAGGCCACTTGATGTCACAATGAATCATTTGATTCTTGGCCTCCATGGTGGCATAATAGATCCTTACTTCTATTGGTCCCCGTGCTGTAACAATCCATCCCTGGCCCTTTTTATACCCCCTGGTGTCACAAGGGACCATTAGATTGTTAGCCTCCCTTGGGTCACAATGGTTCCTTGCTTCTCTTAACCCCTGTGGTGTCACAATGCATCCCATGCCCTTTTAGGCCACTTGATGTCACAATGAATCATTTGATTCTTGGCCTCCATGGTGGCATAATAGATCCTTGCTTCTATTGGTCCCCGTGCTGTAACAATCCATCACTGGCCCTTTTTATACCCCCTGGTGCCACAAGGGATCATTAGATTGTTAGCCTGCATTGGGTCACAATGGTTCCTTGCTTCTCTTAACCTCTATGGTGTCACAATGCATCCCATGCCCTTTTAGGACACTTGGTGTTACAGTGAATCACTTGATTCTTGGCCTCTATGGTGTCATAATATTTCCATGTCTTTATTGGGCCCCATGCTTTCACAATTCATCCCTGGCCCTTTTACAACCCCTGGTGCCACAAGGGATCATTAGATTGTTAGCCTGCATTGGGTCACAATAGTGCCTTGTTTCTCTTAACCCCTGTGGTGTCACAATGCATCCCATGCCCTTTTAGGCCACTTGATGTCACAATGAATCATTTGATGGTTGGCCTCCATGGTGGCATAATAGATCCTTGCTTCTATTGGTCCCCGTGCTGTAACAATCCATCACTGGCCCTTTTTATACCCCCTGGTGCCACAAGGGATCATTAGATTGTTAGCCTCCCTTGGGTCTCAATGGTTCCTTGCTTCTCTTAACCCCTGTGGTGTCACAATCCATCCCATGCCCTTTTAGGCCACTTGATGTCACAATGAATCATTTGATTCTTGGCCTCCATGGTGGCATAATAGATCCTTGTTTCTCTTGGGCCCCATGCTCTCACAATTCATCCCTGGCCCTTTTACGCCCCCTGGTGTCAAATGGCATCCTGGGATTATTACCCTCCATTGGGTCACAGTGGATCCTTGCTTCTCTTAACCTCAGTGGTGTCACAAGGCATCCCATGCCCTTTTAGGCCACTTGATGTCACAATGAATCATTTGATTCTTGGCCTCCATGGTGGCATAATCATTCCTTGATTCTATTGGTCCCCGTGCTGTAACATTCCATCACTGGGCCTTTTACAAACCCTGGTGTCACAAGGGATCATTAGATTGTTAGCCTGCATTGGGTCACAATGGTTCCTTGCTTCTCTTAACCTCTGTGGTGTCACAATGCATCCCATGCCCTTTTAGGCCACTTGATGTCACAATGAATCATTTGATAGTTGGCCTCCATGGTGGCATAGTAGATCCTTGCTTCTATTGATCCCCGTGCTACAACAATCCATCCCTGACAGTTTTTATACCCCTTGGTACCACAAGGGATCATTAGATTGTTAGCCTCCCTTGGGTCACAATGGTTCCTTGCTTCTCCTAACCCCTGTGGTGTCAAAATGCATCCCATGCCCTTTTAGGCCACTTGATGTCGCGATGAATCATTTGATTCTTGGCCTCCATGGTGGCATAATAGATCCTTGCTTCTATTGGTCCCCGTGCTGTAACAATCCATCACTGGCCCTTTTTATACCCCCTGGTGCCACAAGGGATCATTAGATTGTTAGCCTGCATTTGGTCTCAATAGTTCCTTGCTTCTCTTAACCTCTATGGTGTCACAATGCATCCCATGCCCTTTTAGGCCTCTTGGTGTTACAATGAATCACTTGATTCTTGGCCTCTATGGTGTCATAATATTTCCATGTCTTTATTGGGCCCCATGCTTTCACAATTCATCCCTGGCCCTTTTACCACCCCTGGTGCCACAAGGGATCATTAGATTGTTAGCCTGCATTGGGTCACAATAGTGCCTTATTTCTCTTAACCCCTGTGGTGTCACAATGCATCCCATGCCCTTTTAGGCCACTTGATGTCACAATGAATCATTTGATTCTTGGCCTCCATGGTGGCATAATCATTCCTTGATTCTATTGGTCCCCGTGCTGTAACATTCCATCACTGGGCCTTTTACAAACCCTGGTGTCACAAGGGATCATTAGATTGTTAGCCTGCATTGGGTCACAATGGTTCCTTGCTTCTCTTAACCTCTGTGGTGTCACAATGCATCCCATGCCCTTTTAGGCCAATTGATGTCGCAATGAATCATTTGATTCTTGGCCTCCATGGTGGCATAATAGATCCTTGCTTCTATTGGTCCCCGTGCTGTAACAATCCATCACTGGCCCTTTTTATACCCCCTGGTGTCACAAGGGATCATTAGATTGTTAGCCTCCAATGGGTCACAATGGTTCCTTTCTTCTCTAAACCTCAGTGGTGTCACAATGCATCCCATGCCCTTTTAGGCCACTTGGTGTTACAATGAACCATTTGATTCTTGGCCTCTATGGTGTCATAATATTTCCATGTCTTTATTGGGCCCCATGCTTTCACAACTCATCCCTGGCCCTTTTACAAGCCCTGGTGTCACAAGGGACCATTAGATTGTTAGACTGCATTGGGTCACAATGGTTCCTTGCTTCTCTTAACCCCTTTGGTGTCACAATGCATCCCATGCCCTTTTAGGCCACTTGATGTCACAATGAATCATTTGATTCTTGGCCTCCATGGTGGCATAATAGATCCTTGCTTCTATTGGTCCCCGTGCTGTAACAATCCATCACTGGCCCTTTTTATACCCCCTGGTGCCACAAGGGATCATTAGATTGTTAGCCTCCCTTGGGTCTCAATGGTTCCTTGCTTCTCTTACCCCCTGTGGTGTCACAATCCATCCCATGCCCTTTTAGGCCACTTGATGTCACAATGAATCATTTGATTCTTGGCCTCCATGGTGGCATAATAGATCCTTGCTTCTATTGGTCCCCGTGCTGTAACAATCCATCACTGGCCCTTTTTATACCCCCTGGTGCCATAAGGGATCATTAGATTGTTAGCCTGCATTGGGTCTCAATGGTTCCTTGCTTCTCTTAACCTCTATGGTGTCACAATGCATCCCATGCCCTTTTAGGCCACTTGGTGTTACAATGAATCACTTGATTCTTGGCTTCTATGGTGTCATAATATTTCCATGTCTTTATTGGGCCCCATGCTTTCACAATTCATCCCTGGCCCTTTTACAACCCCTGGTGCCACAAGGGATCATTAGATTGATAGCTTCCAATGGGTCACAATGGTTCCTTGCTTCTCTTAACCCCTGTGGTGTCACAATGCATCCCATGCACTTTTAGGCCACTTCATGTTACAATTAATCATTTGATTCTTGGCCTCCATGGTGGCATAATAGATCCTTGATTCTATTGGTCCCAGTGCTGTAACAATCCCACCCGACCATTTTTATACCCCCTGGTGCCACAAGGGATCATTAGATTGTTAGCCTCCCTTGGGTCACAATGGTTCCTTGCTTCTCTTAACCCCTGTGGTGTCACAATGCATCCCATGCCCTTTTAGGCCACTTGATGTCACAATGAATCATTTGATTCTTGGCCTCCATGGTGGCATAATAGATCCTTGCTTCTATTGGTCCCCGTGCTGTAACAATCCATCCCTGAAACTTTTACAAACCCTGGTGCCACAAGGGATCATTAGATTGTTAGCCTCCCTTGGGTCACAATGATTCCTTGCTTCTCTTAACCCCTGTGGTGTCAAAATGCATCCCATGCCCTTTTAGGCCACTTGATGTCGCAATGAATCATTTGATTCTTGGCCTCCATGGTGGCATAATAGATCCTTGCTTCTATTGGTCCCCGTGCTGTAACAATCCATCACTGGCCCTTTTTATACCCCCTGGTGCCACAAGGGATCATTAGATTGTTAGCCTCCCTTGGGTCTCAATGGTTCCTTGCTTCTCTTAACCCCTGTGGTGTCACAATCCATCCCATGCCCTTTTAGGCCACTTGATGTCGCAATGAATCATTTGATTCTTGGCCTCCATGGTGGCATAATAGATCCTTGCTTCTATTGGTCCCCGTGCTGTAACAATCCATCACTGGCCCTTTTTATACCCCCTGGTGCCACAAGGGATCATTAGATTGTTAGCCTGCATTGGGTCACAATGGTTCCTTGCTTCTCTTAACCTCTATGGTGTCACAATGCATCCCATGCCCTTTTAGGCCACTTGGTGTTACAATGAATCATTTGATTATTGGCCTCTATGGTGTCATAATATTTCCATGTCTTTATTGGGCCCCATGATTTCACAATTCATCCCTGGTCCTTTTACCACCCCTGGTGCCACAAGGGATCATTAGATTGTTAGCCTGCATTGGGTCACAATAGTGCCTTGTTTCTCTTAACCCCTGTGGTGTCACAATGCATCCCATGCCCTTTTAGGCCACTTGATGTCACAATGAATCATTTGATTCTTGGCCTCCATGGTGGCATAATAGATCCTTGCTTCTATTGGTCCCCGTGCTGTAACAATCCATCACTGGCACTTTTTATACCCCCTGGTGCCACAAGGGATCATTAGATTGTTAGCCTCCCTTGGGTCTCAATGGTTCCTTGCTTCTCTTAACCCCTGTGGTGTCACAATGCATCCCATGCCCTTTTAGGCCACTTGATGTCACAATGAATCATTTGATTCTTGGCCTCCATGGTGGCATAATAGATCCTTGCTTCTATTGGTCCCCGTGCTGTAACAATCCATCACTGGCCCTTTTTATACCCCCTGGTGCCACAAGGGATCATTAGATTGTTAGCCTGCATTGGGTCACAATGGTTCCTTGCTTCTCTTAACCTCTATGGTGTCACAATGCATCCCATGCCCTTTTAGGACACTTGGTGTTACAGTGAATCACTTGATTCTTGGCCTCTATGGTGTCATAATATTTCCATGTCTTTATTGGGCCCCATGCTTTCACAATTCATCCCTGGCCCTTTTACAACCCCTGGTGCCACAAGGGATCATTAGATTGTTAGCCTGCATTGGGTCACAATAGTGCCTTGTTTCTCTTAACCCCTGTGGTGTCAAAATGCATCCCATGCCCTTTTAGGCCACTTGATGTCGCAATGAATCATTTGATTCTTGACCTCCATGGTGGCATAATAGATCCTTGCTTCTATTGGTCCCCGTGCTGTAACAATCCATCACTGGCCCTTTTTATACACCCTGGTGCCACAAGGGATCATTAGATTGTTAGCCTGCATTGGGTCTCAATGGTTCCTTGCTTCTCTTAACCCCTGTGTTGTCCCAATGCATCCCATGCCCTTTTAGGCCACTTGGTGTTACAATGAATCACTTGATTCTTGGCCTCTATGGTGTCATAATATTTCCATGTCTTTATTGGGCCCCATGCTTTCACAATTCATACCTGGCCCTTTTACAACCCCTGGTGCCACAAGGGATCATTAGATTGTTAGCCTGCATTGGGTCTCAATAGTTCCTTGCTTCTCTTAACCTCTATGGTGTCACAATGCATCCCATGCCCTTTTAGGCCACTTGGTGTTACAATGAATCACTTGATTCTTGGCCTCTATGGTGTCATAATATTTCCATGTCTTTATTGGGCCCCATGCTTTCACAATTCATCCCTGGCCCTTTTACCACCCCTGGTGCCACAAGGGATCATTAGATTGTTAGCCTGCATTGGGTCACAATAGTCCCTTGTTTCTCTTAACCCCTGTGGTGTCACAATGCATCCCATGCCCTTTTAGGCCACTTGATGTCACAATGAATCATTTGATTCTTGGCCTCCATGGTGGCATAATAGATCCTTGCTTCTATTGGTCCCCGTGCTGTAACAATCCATCACTGGCCCTTTTTATACCCCCTGGTGCCACAAGGGATCATTAGATTGTTAGCCTCCCTTGGGTCTCAATGGTTCCTTGCTTCTCTTAACCTCAGTGGTGTCACAATCCATCCCATGCCCTTTTAGGCCACTTGATGTCACAATGAATCATTTGATTCTTGGCCTCCATGGTGGCATAATAGATCCTTACTTCTATTGGTCCCCGTGCTGTAACAATCCATCCCTGGCCCTTTTTATACCCCCTGGTGTCACAAGGGACCATTAGATTGTTAGCCTCCCTTGGGTCACAATGGTTCCTTGCTTCTCTTAACCCCTGTGGTGTCACAATGCATCCCATGCCCTTTTAGGCCACTTGATGTCGCAATGAATCATTTGATTCTTGGCCTCCATGGTGGCATAATAGATCCTGCTTCTATTGGTCCCCGTGCTGTAACAATCCATCACTGGCCCTTTTTATACCCCCTGGTGCCACAAGGGATCATTAGATTGTTAGCCTCCCTTGGGTCTCAATGGTTCCTTGCTTCTCTTAACCTCAGTGGTGTCACAATGCATCCCATGCCCTTTTAGGCCACTTGATGTCACAATGAATCATTTGATGGTTGGCCTCCATGGTGGCATAATAGATCCTTGCTTCTATTGATCCCCGTGCTACAACAACCCATCCCTGACCCTTTTTATACCCCCTGGTGCCACAAGGGATCATTAGATTGTTAGCCTCCCTTGGGTCACAATGGTTCCTTGCTTCTCTTAACCCCTGTGGTGTCAAAATGCATCCCATGCCCTTTTAGGCCACTTGATGTCACAATGAAACATTTGATTCTTGGCCTCCATGGTGGCATAATAGATCCTTGCTTCTATTGGTCCCCGTGCTGTAACAATCCATCACTGGCCTTTTTATACCCCCTGGTGCCACAAGGGATCATTAGATTGTTAGCCTGCATTGGGTCACAATAGTGCCTTGCTTCTCTTAACCTCTATGTTGTCACAATGCATCCCATGCCCTTTTAGGCCACTTGGTGTTACAATGAATCACTTGATTCTTGGCCTCTATGGTGTCATAATATTTCCATGTCTTTATTGGGCCCCATGCTTTCACAATTCATCCCTGGCCCTTTTACCACCCCTGGTGCCACACGGGATCATTAGATTGTTGGCCTGCATTGGGTCACAATAGTGCCTTGTTTCTCTTAACCCCTGTGGTGTCACAATGCATCCCATGCCCTTTTAGGCCACTTGATGTCACAATGAATCATTTGATGGTTGGCCTCCATGGTGGCATAATAGATCCTTGCTTCTCTTGGTCCCCGTGCTACAACAATCCATCACTGGCCCTTTTTATACCCCCTGGTGCCACAAGGGGTCATTAGATTGATAGCCTCCAATGGTTCACAATGGTTCCTTGCTTCTCTTAACCCCTTTGGTGTCACAATGCATCCCATGCACTTTTTGGCCACTTGATGTTACAATGAATCATTTGATTCTTGGCCTCCATGGTGGCATAATAGATCCTTGCTTCTATTGGTCCCCGTGCTGTAACAATCCATCCCTGGCCCTTTTTATACCCCCTGGTGCCACAAGGGATCATTAGATTGTTAGCCTGCATTGGGTCACAATAGTGCCTTGGTTCTCTTAACCCCTGTGGTGTCACAATGCATCCCATGCCCTTTTAGGCCACTTGGTGTTACAATGAACCATTTGATTCTTGGCCTCTATGGTGTAATAATATTTCCATGACTTTATTGGGCCCCATGATTTCACAATTCATCCCTGGCCCTTTTACCACCCCTGGTGCCACAAGGGATCATTAGATTGTTAGCCTGCATTGGGTCACAATAGTGACTTGTTTCTCTTAACCCCTGTGGTGTCACAATGCATCCCATGCCCTTTTAGGCCACTTGATGTCACAATGAATCATTTGATGGTTGGCCTCCATGGTGGCATAATAGATCCTTGCTTCTATTGGTCCCCCTGCTACAACAATCCATCCCTGAACCTTTTTATACCGCCTGGTGCCACAAGGGATCATTAGATTGTTAGCCTCCCTTGGGTCACAATGGTTCCTTGCTTCTCTTAACCCCTGTGGTGTCACAATGCATCCCATGCACTTTTTGGCCACTTCATGTTACAATGAATCATTTGATTCTTGGCCTCCATGGTGGCATAATCGTTCCTTGATTCTATTGGTCCCCGTGCTGTAACAATCCATCACTGGGCCATTTTATACCCCCTGGTGCCACAAGGGATCATTAGATTGTTAGCCTCCCGTGGGTCTCAATGGTTCCTTGCTTCTCTTAACCCCTGTGGTGTCACAATGCATCCCATGCCCTTTTAGGCCACTTGATGTCGCAATGAATCATTTGATTCTTGGCCTCCATGGTGGCATAATAGATCCTTGCTTCTATTGGTCCCCGTGCTGTAACAATCCATCACTGGCCCTTTTTATACCCCCTGGTGCCACAAGGGATCATTAGATTGTTAGCCTCCCGTGGCTCTAAATGGTTCCTTGCTTCTCTTAACCCCTGTGGTTTCACAATCCATCCCATGCCCTTTTAGGCCACTTGATGTCACAATGAATCATTTGATTCTTGGCCTCCATGGTGGCATAATAGATCCTTGCTTCTATTTGTCCCCGTGCTGTAACAATCCATCACTGGCCCTTTTTATACCCCCTGGTGCCACAAGGGATCATTAGATTGTTAGCCTGCATTGGGTCTCAATGGTTCCTTGCTTCTCTTAACCTCTATGGTGTCACAATGCATCCCATGCCCTTTTAGGCCACTTGGTGTTACAATGAATCACTTGATTCTTGGCCTCTATGGTGTCATAATATTTCCATGTATTTATTGGGCCCCATGCTTTCACAATTCATCCCTGGCCCTTTTACAACCCCTGGTGTGACAAGGGATCATTAGATTGTTAGCCTGCATTGGGTCACAATAGTGCCTTGTTTCTCTTAACCCCTGTGGTGTCACAATGCATCCCATGCCCTTTTAGGCCACTTGATGTCACAATGAATCATTTGATGGTTGGCCTCCATGGTGGCATAATAGATCCTTGCTTCTATTGGTCCCCGTGCTACAACAATCCTTCCCTGGCCCTTTTTATACCCCCTGGTGCCTCAAGGGGTCATTAGATTGATAGCCTCCCATGGGTCACAATGGTTCCTTGCTTCTCTTAACCCCTGTGGTGTCACAATGCATCCCATGCCCTTTTAGGCCACTTCATGTCACAATGAATGATTTGATTCTTGGCCTCCATGGTGGCATAATAGATCCTTGCTTCTATTGGTCCCCGTGCTGTAACAATCCATCACTGGCCCTTTTTATACCCCCTGGTGCCACAAGGGATCATTAGATTGTTAGCCTCCCTGGGGTCACAATGATTCCTTGCTTCTCTTAACCCCTGTGGTGTCACAATGCATCCCATGCCCTTTTAGGCCACTTGATGTCACAATGAATCATTTGATGGTTGGCCTCCATGGTGGCATAATAGATCCTTGCTTCTATTGGCCCCCCTGCTACAACAATCCATCCCTGACACTTTTTATACCCCCTGGTGCCACAAGGGATCATTAGATTGTTAGTCTCCCTTGGGTCACAATGGTTCCTTGCTTCTCTTAACCCCTGTGGTGTCACAATGCATCCCATGCACTTTTAGGCCACTTGATGTCGCAATGAATCATTTGATTCTTGGCCTCCATGGTGGCATAATAGATCCTTGCTTCTATTGGTCCCCGTGCTGTAACAATCCATCCCTGAAACTTTTTATACCCCCTGGTGCCACAAGGGATCATTAGATTGTTAGCCTCCCGTGGGTCTCAATGGTTCCTTGCTTCTCTTAACCCCTGTGGTGTCACAATCCATCCCATGCCATTTTAGGCCACTTGATGTCACAATGAATCATTTGATTCTTGGCCTCCATGGTGGCATAATAGATGCTTGCTTCTATTGGTCCCCGTGCTGTAACAATCCATCACTGGCCCTTTTTATACCCCCTGGTGCCACAAGGGATCATTAGATTGTTAGCCTGCATTGGGTCTCAATGCTTCCTTGCTTCTCTTAACCTCTATGGTATCACAATGCATCCCATGCCCTTTTAGGCCACTTGGTGTTACAATGAATCACTTGATTCTTGGCCTCTATGGTGTCATAATATTTCCATGTCTTTAGGTGCCACAAGGGATCATTAGATTGTTAGCCTCCCTGGGGTCTCAATGGTTCCTTGCTTCTCTTAACCCCTGTGGTGTCACAATGCATCCCATGCCCTTTTAGGCCACTTGATGTCGCAATGAATCATTTGATTCTTGGCCTCCATGGTGGCATAATAGATCCTTGCTTCTATTGGTCCCCGTGCTGTAACAATCCATCACTGGCCCTTTTTATACCCCCTGGTGCCACAAGGGATCATTAGATTGTTAGCCTCCCGTGGCTCTAAATGGTTCCTTGCTTCTCTTAACCCCTGTGGTTTCACAATCCATCCCATGCCCTTTTAGGCCACTTGATGTCACAATGAATCATTTGATTCTTGGCCTCCATGGTGGCATAATAGATCCTTGCTTCTATTTGTCCCCATGCTGTAACAATCCATCACTGGCCCTTTTTATACCCCCTGGTGCCACAAGGGATCATTAGATTGTTAGCCTGCATTGGGTCTCAATGGTTCCTTGCTTCTCTTAACCTCTATGGTGTCACAATGCATCCCATGCCCTTTTAGGCCACTTGGTGTTACAATGAATCACTTGATTCTTGGCCTCTATGGTGTCATAATATTTCCATGTATTTATTGGGCCCCATGCTTTCACAATTCATCCCTGGCCCTTTTACAACCCCTGGTGTCACAAGGGATCATTAGATTGTTAGCCTGCATTGGGTCACAATAGTGCCTTGTTTCTCTTAACCCCTGTGGTGTCACAATGCATCCCATGCCCTTTTAGGCCACTTGATGTCACAATGAATCATTTGATGGTTGGCCTCCATGGTGGCATAACAGATCCTTGCTTCTATTGGTCCCCGTGCTACAACAATCCTTCCCTGGCCCTTTTTATACCCCCTGGTGCCACAAGGGGTCATTAGATTGATAGCCTCCCATGGGTCACAATGGTTCCTTGCTTCTCTTAACCCCTGTGGTGTCACAATGCATCCCATGCACTTTTTGGCCACTTCATGTTACAATGAATCATTTGATTCTTGGCCTCCATGGTGGCATAATCGTTCCTTGATTCTATTGGTCCCCGTGCTGTAACAATCCATCACTGGCCCTTTTTATACCCCCTGGTGCCACAAGGGATCATTAGATTGTTAGCCTGCATTGGGTCACAATGGTTCCTTGCTTCTCTTAACCCCTGTGGTGTCACAATGCATCCCATGCACTTTTAGGCCACTTGATGTCGCAATGAATCATTTGATTCTTGGCCTCCATGGTGGCATAATAGATCCTTGCTTCTATTGGTCCCCGTGCTGTAACAATCCATCCCTGAACCTTTTTATACCCCCTGGTGCCACAAGGGATCATTAGATTGTTAGCCTCCCGTGGGTCTCAATGGTTCCTTGCTTCTCTTAACCCCTGTGGTGTCACAATCCATCCCATGCCCTTTTAGGCCACTTGATGTCACAATGAATCATTTGATGGTTGGCCTCCATGGTGGCATAATAAATCCTTGCTTCTATTGGTCCCCGTGCTGTAACAATCCATCACTGGCCCTTTTTATACCCCCTGGTGCCACAAGGGATCATTAGATTGTTAGCCTGCATTGGGTCTCAATGGTTCCTTGCTTCTCTTAACCTCTATGGTGTCACAATGCATCCCATGCCCTTTTAGGCCACTTGGTGTTACAATGAATCACTTGATTCTTGGCCTCTATGGTGTCATAATATTTCCATGTCTTTAGGTGCCTCAAGGGATCATTAGATTGTTAGCCTGCATTGGGTCTCAATGTTTCCTTGATTCTCTTAACCTCTATGATGTCACAATGCATCCCATGCACTTTTAGGCCACTTGGTGTTACAATGAATCACTTGATTCTTGGCCTCTATGGTGTCATAATATTTCCATGTCTTTATTGGGCCCCACGCTTTCACAATTCATCCCTGGCCCTTTTACAACCCCTGGTGCCACAAGGGGTCATTAGATTGATAGCCTCCCATGGGTCACAATGGTTCCTTGCTTCTCTTAACCCCTGTGGTGTCACAATGCATCCCATGCACTTTTTGGCCACTTCATGTTACAATGAATCATTTGATTCTTGGCCTCCATGGTGGCATAATCGTTCCTTGATTCTATTGGTCCCCGTGCTGTAACAATCCATCACTGGCCCTTTTTATACCCCCTGGTGCCACAAGGGATCATTAGATTGTTAGCCTGCATTGGGTCACAATGGTTCCTTGCTTCTCTTAACCCCTGTGGTGTCACAATGCATCCCATGCACTTTTAGGCCACTTGATGTCGCAATGAATCATTTGATTCTTGGCCTCCATGGTGGCATAATAGATCCTTGCTTCTATTGGTCCCCGTGCTGTAACAATCCATCCCTGACCCTTTTTATACCCCCTGGTGCCACAAGGGATCATTAGATTGTTAGCCTCCCGTGGGTCTCAATGGTTCCTTGCTTCTCTTAACCCCTGTGGTGTCACAATCCATCCCATGCCCTTTTAGGCCACTTGATGTCACAATGAATCATTTGATGGTTGGCCTCCATGGTGGCATAATAAATCCTTGCTTCTATTGGTCCCCGTGCTGTAACAATCCATCACTGGCCCTTTTTATACCCCCTGGTGCCACAAGGGATCATTAGATTGTTAGCCTGCATTGGGTCTCAATGGTTCCTTGCTTCTCTTAACCTCTATGGTGTCACAATGCATCCCATGCCCTTTTAGGCCACTTGGTGTTACAATGAATCACTTGATTCTTGGCCTCTATGGTGTCATAATATT
This sequence comes from Cinclus cinclus, assembly GCF_963662255.1. NCBI lineage: Eukaryota > Metazoa > Chordata > Aves > Passeriformes > Cinclidae > Cinclus > Cinclus cinclus. Next base: position 2,580,928 of record NW_026912054.1, on the reverse strand, counting down.
TCCATGTCTTTAGGTGCCAAAAGGGATCATTAGATTGTTAGCCTGCATTGGGTCTCAATGTTTCCTTGATTCTCTTAACCTCTATGATGTCACAATGCATCCCATGCACTTTTAGGCCACTTGGTGTTACAATGAATCACTTGATTCTTGGCCTCTATGGTGTCATAATATTTCCATGTCTTTATTGGGCCCCACGCTTTCACAATTCATCCCTGGCCCTTTTACAACCCCTGGTGCCACAAGGGATCATTAGATTGTTAGCCTGCATTGGGTCACAATAGTGCCTTGCTTCTCTTAACCCCTGTGGTGTCACAATGCATCCCATGCCCTTTTAGGCCACTTGATGTCACAATGAATCATTTGATGGTTGGCCTCCATGGTGGCATAATAGATCCTTGCTTCTATTGGTCCCCGTGCTGTAACAATCCATCCCTGGCCCTTTTTATACCCCCTGGTGCCGCAAGGGATCATTAGATTGTTAGCCTCCCTTGGGTCACAATGTTTCCTTGCTTGTCTTAACCTCAGTGGTGTCACAATGCATCCCATGCCCTTTTAGGTCACTTGGTGTTGCAATGAATCATTTGATTCTTGGCCTCTATGGTGTCATAATATTTCCATGTCTTTATTGGGCCCCATGCTTTCACAATTCATCCCTGGCCCTTTTACAACCCCTGGTGCCACAAGGGATCATTAGATTGTTAGCCTGCATTGGGGCACAATAGTGCCTTGTTAATCTTAACCCCTGTGGTGTCACAATGCATCCCATGCCCTTTTAGGCCACTTGATGTCACAATGAATCATTTGATTCTTGGCCTCCATGGTGGCATAATAGATCCTTGCTTCTATTGGTCACCGTGCCACAACAATCCATCCCTGACACTTTTTATTCCCCCTGGTGCCACAAGGGATCATTAGATTGTTAGCCTCCCTTGGGTCACAATGGTTCCTTGCTTCTCTTAACCCCTGTGGTGTCAAAATGCATCCCATGCCCTTTTAGGCCACTTGATGTCGCAATGAATCATTTGATTCTTGGCCTCCATGGTGGCACAATAGATCCTTGCTTCTATTGGTCCCCGTGCTGTAACAATCCATCACTGGCCCTTTTTATACACCCTGGTGCCACAAGGGATCATATAGATTGTTAGCCTGCATTGGGTCTCAATGGTTCCTTGCTTCTCTTAACCTCTATGGTGTCACAATGCATCCCATGCCCTTTTAGGCCACTTGGTGTTACAATGAATCACTTGATTCTTGGCCTCTATGGTGTCATAATATTTCCATGTCTTTATTGGGCCCCATGCTTTCACAATTCATCCCTGGCCCTTTTACAACCCCTGGTGCCACAAGGGATCATTAGATTGTTAGCCTGCATTGGGTCACAATAGTGCCTTGTTTCTCTTAACCCCTGTGGTGTCACAATGCATCCCATGCCCTTTTAGGCCACTTGATGTCACAATGAATCATTTGATTCTTGGCCTCCATGGTGGCATAATTGATCCTTGCTTCTATTTGTCCCCGTGCTGTAACAATCCATCACTGGCCCTTTTTATACCCCCTGGTGCCACAAGGGATCATTAGATTGTTAGCCTCCCTTGGGTCACAATGGTTCCTTGTTTCTCTTAACCCCTGTGGTGTCACAATGCATCTCATGCCCTTTTAGGCCACTTGATGTCACAATGAATCATTTGATGGTTGGCCTCCATGGTGGCATAATAGATCCTTGCTTCTATTGGTCCCCGTGCTGTAACATTCCATCACTGGGCCTTTTACAAACCCTGGTGTCACAAGGGATCATTAGATTGTTAGCCTGCATTGGGTCACATTGGTTCCTTGCTTCTCTTATCCTCTGGGGTGTCACAATCCATCCCATGCCCTTTTAGGCCACTTGATGTTACAATGAAGCATTTGATTCTTGGCCTCCATGGTGGCATAATAGATCCTTGCTTCTATTGGTCCCCGTGCTGTAACAATCCATCACTGGCCCTTTTTATACCCCCTGGTGCCACAAGGGATCATTAGATTGTTAGCCTGCATTGGGTCACAATGGTTCCTTGCTTCTCTTAACCTCTATGGTGTCACAATGCATCCCATGCCCTTTTAGGCCACATGGTGTTACAGTGAATCACTTGATTCTTGGCCTCTATGGTGTCATAATATTTCCATGTCTTTATTGGGCCCCATGCTTTCACAATTCATCCCTGGCCCTTTTACAAACCCTGGTGCCACAAGGGATCATTAGATTGTTAGCCTCCCTTGGGTCTCAATGGTTCCTTGCTTCTCTTAACCTCAGTGGTGTCACAATGCATCCCATGCCCTTTTAGGCCACTTGATGTCACAATGAATCATTTGATGGTTGCCCTCCATGGTGGCATAATAGATCCTTGCTTCTATTGGTCCCCGTGCTACAACAATCCATCCCTGACCCTTTTTATACCCCCTGGTGCCACAAGGGATCATTAGATTGTTAGCCTCCCTTGGGTCACAATGGTTCCTTGCTTCTCTTAACCCCTGTGGTGTCAAAATGCATCCCATGCCCTTTTAGGCCACTTGATGTCGCAATGAATCATTTGATTCTTGGCCTCCATGGTGGCATAATAGATCCTTGCTTCTATTGGTCCCCGTGCTGTAACAATCCATCACTGGCTCTTTTTATACCCCCTGGTGCCACAAGGGATCATTAGATTGTTAGCCTCCCTTGGGTTACAATTGTTCCTTGCTTCTCTTAACCCCTGTGGTGTCACAATGCATCCCATGCCCTTTTAGGCCACTTGGTGTTACAATGAATCACTCGATTCTTGGCCTCTATGGTGTCATAATATTTCCATGTCTTTATTGGGCCCCATGCTTTCACAATTCATCCCTGGCCCTTTTACAACCCCTGGTGCCACAAGGGATCATTAGATTGTTAGCCTGCATTGGGTCACAATAGTGCCTTGTTTCTCTTAACCCCTGTGGTGTCACAATGCATCTCATGCCCTTTTAGGCCACTTGGTGTTACAATGAATCACTTGATTCTTGGCCTCTATGGTGTCATAATATTTCCATGTCTTTATTGGGCCCCATGCTTTCACAATTCATCCCTGGCCCTTTTACAACCCCTGGTGCCACAAGGGATCACTAGATTGTTAGCCTGCATTGGGGCACAATAGTGCCTTGTTTCTCTTAACCCCTGTGGTGTCACAATGCATCCCATGCCCTTTTAGGCCACTTGATGTCACAATGAATCATTTGATGGTTGGCCTCCATGGTGGCATAATAGATCCTTGCTTCTATTGGTCCCCGTGCTACAACAATCCATCACTGGCCCTTTTTATAGCCCCTGGTGCCACAAGGGGTCATTAGATTGATAGCCTCCAATGGTTCACAATGGTTCCTTGCTTCTCTTAACCCCTTTGGTGTCACAATGCATCCCATGGACTTTTTGGCCACTTCATGTTACAATGAATCATTTGATTCTTGGCCTCCATGGTGGCATAATCGTTCCTTGCTTCTATTGGTCCCCGTGCGGTAACATTCCAACACTGGGCCTTTTACAAACCCTGGTGTCACAAGGGATCATTAGATTGTTAGCCTGCATTGGGTCACAATGGTTCCTTGCTTCTCTTAACCTCTGTGGTGTCACAATGCATCCCATGCCCTTTTAGGCCACTTGATGTCACAATGAATCATTTGATTCTTGGCCTCCATGGTGGCATAATAGATCCTTGCTTCTATTGGTCCCCGTGCTGTAACAATCCATCACTGGGCCTTTTTATACCCCCTGGTGCCACAAGGGATCATTAGATTTTTAGCCTGCATTGGGTCACAATGTTTCCTTGCTTCTCTTAACCTCAGTGGTGTCACAATGCATCCCATGCCCTTTTAGGCCACTTGGTGTTACAATGAACCATTTGATTCTTGGCCTCTATGGTGTCATAATATTTCCATGTCTTTATTGGGCCCCATGCTTTCACAATTCATCCCTGTCCCTTTTACAACCCCTGGTGCCACAAGGGATCATTAGATTGTTAGCCTCCAGTGGGTCACAATAGTGCCTTGTTTCTCTTAACCCCTGTGGTGTCACAATGCATCCCATGCCCTTTTAGGCCACTTGATGTCGCAATGAATCATTTGATGGTTGGCCTCCATGGTGGCATAATAGATCCTTGCTTCTATTGGTCCCCGTGCTGTAACAATCCATTCCTGGCCCTTTTACAACCCCTTGTGTCACAAGGGACCATTAGATTGTTAGCCTCCCTTGGGTCACAATGGTTCCTTGCTTCTCTTAACCCCTGTGGTGTCAAAATGCATCCCATGCACATTTAGGCCACTTGATGTCACAATGAATCATTTGATTCTTGGCCTCCATGGTGGCATAATAGATGCTTGCTTCTATTGGTCCCCGTGCTGTAACAATCCATCACTGGCCCTTTTTATACCCCCTGGTGCCACAAGGGATCATTAGATTGTTAGCCTGCATTGGGTCTCAATGGTTCCTTGCTTCTCTTAACCTCTGTGGTGTCACAATGCATCCCATGCCCTTTTAGGCCACTTGATGTCACAATGAATCATTTGATGGTTGGCCTCCATGGTGGCATAATAGATCCTTGCTTCTATTGGTCCCCCTGCTACAACAATCCATCCCTGAACCTTTTTATACCACCTGGTGCCACAAGGGATCATTAGATTGTTAGCCTCCCTAGGGTCACAATGGTTCCTTGCTTCTCTTAACCCCTGTGGTGTCAAAATGCATCCCATGCCCTTTTAGGCCACTTGATGTCGCAATGAAACATTTGATGGTTGGCCTCCATGGTGGCATAATAGATCCTTGCTTCTATTGGTCCCCGTGCTACAACAATCCATCACTGGCCCTTTTTATACCCCCTGGTGCCACAAGGGATCATTAGATTGTTAGCCTCCCGTGGGTCTCAATGGTTCCTTGCTTCTCTTAACCCCTGTGGTGTCACAATCCATCCCATGCCCTTTTAGGCCACTTGATGTCACAATGAATAATTTGATTCTTGGCCTCCATGGTGGCATAATAGATCCTTGCTTCTATTGGTCCCCGTGCTGTAACAATCCATCACTGGCCCTTTTTATACCCCCTGGTGCCACAAGGGATCATTAGATTGTTAGCCTGCATTGGGTCTCAATGGTTCCTTGCTTCTCTTAACCTCTATGGTGTCACAATGCATCCCATGCCCTTTTAGGCCACTTGGTGTTACAATGAATCACTTGATTCTTGGCCTCTATGGTGTCATAATATTTCCATGTCTTTAGGTGACACAAGGGATCATTAGATTGTTAGCCTCCCTGGGGTCTCAATGGTTCCTTGATTCTCTTAACCTCTATGATGTCACAATGCATCCCATGCCCTTTTAGGCCACTTGGTGTTACAATGAATCACTTGATTCTTGGCCTCTATGGTGTCATAATATTTCCATGTCTTTATTGGGCCCCACGCTTTCACAATTCATCCCTGGCCCTTTTACAACCCCTGGTGCCACAAGGGATCATTAGATTGTTAGCCTGCATTGGGTCACAATAGTCCCTTGTTTCTCTTAACCCCTGTGGTGTCACAATGCATCCCATGCCCTTTTAGGCCACTTGATGTCACAATGAATCATTTGATGGTTGGCCTCCATGGTGGCATAATAGATCCTTGCTTCTATTGGTCCCCGTGCTACAACAATCCATCCCTGGCCCTTTTTATACCCCCTGGTGCCACAAGGGGTCATTAGATTGATAGCCTCCAATGGGTCACAATGGTTCCTTGCTTCTCTTAACCCCTGTGGTGTCACAATGCATCCCATGCACTTTTTGGCCACTTCATGTTACAATGAATCATTTGATTCTTGGCCTCCATGGTGGCATAATCGTTCCTTGATTCTATTGGTCCCCGTGCTGTAACAATCCATCACTGGGCCATTTTATACCCCCTGGTGCCACAAGGGATCATTAGATTGTTAGCCTCCCTTGGGTCACAATGGTTCCTTGCTTCTCTTAACCTCTGTGGTGTCCAAATGCATCCCATGCCCTTTTAGGCCACTTGATGTCACAATGAATCATTTGATGGTTGGCCTCCATGGTGGCATAATAGATCCTTGCTTCTATTGGTCCCCGTGCTGTAACAATCCATCACTGGCCCTTTTTATACCCCCTGGTGCCACAAGGGATCATTAGATTGTTAGCCTCCCTTGGGTCACAATGTTTCCTTGCTTCTCTTAACCTCAGTGGTGTCACAATGCATCCCATGCCCTTTTAGGTCACTTGGTGTTGCAATGAATCATTTGATTCTTGGCCTCTATGGTGTCATAATATTTCCATGTCTTTATTGGGCCCCATGCTTTCACAATTCATCCCTGGCCCTTTTACAACCCCTGGTGCCACAAGGGATCATTAGATTGTTAGCCTGCATTGGGGCACAATAGTGCCTTGTTTCTCTTAACCCCTGTGGTGTCACAATGCATCCCATGCCCTTTTAGGCCACTTGATGTCACAATGAATCATTTGATTCTTGGCCTCCATGGTGGCATAATAGATCCTTGCTTCTATTGGTCCCCGTGCCACAACAATCCATCCCTGACACTTTTTATACCCCCTGGTGCCACAAGGGATCATTAGATTGTTAGCCTCCCTTGGGTCACAATGGTTCCTTGCTTCTCTTAACCCCTGTGGTGTCAAAATGCATCCCATGCCCTTTTAGGCCACTTGATGTCGCAATGAATCATTTGATGGTTGGCCTCCATGGTGGCATAATAGATCCTTGCTTCTATTGCTCCCCGTGCTACAACAATCCATCCCTGGCCCTTTTTATACCCCCTGGTGCCACAAGGGGTCATTAGATTGATAGCCTCCAATGGGTCACAATGGTTCCTTGCTTCTCTTAACCCCTGTGGTGTCACAATGCATCCCATGCACTTTTTGGCCACTTCATGTTACAATGAATCATTTGATTCTTGGCCTCCATGGTGGCATAATCGTTCCTGGCTTCTATTGGTCCCCGTGCTGTAACATTCCATCACTGGGCCTTTTACAAACCCTGGTGTCACAAGGGATCATTAGATTGTTAGCCTGCAGTGGGTCACAATGTTTCCTTGCTTCTCTTAACCCCTGTGGTTTCACAATCCATCCCATGCCCTTTTAGGCCACTTGATGTCACAATGAATCATTTGATTCTTGGCCTCCATGGTGGCATAATAGATCCTTGCTTCTATTTGTCCCCGTGCTGTAACAATCCATCACTGGCCCTTTTTATACCCCCTGGTGCCACAAGGGATCATTAGATTGTTAGCCTGCATTGGGTCTCAATGGTTCCTTGCTTCTCTTAACCTCTATGGTGTCACAATGCATCCCATGCCCTTTTAGGCCACTTGGTGTTACAATGAATCACTTGATTCTTGGCCTCTATGGTGTCATAATATTTCCATGTATTTATTGGGCCCCATGCTTTCACAATTCATCCCTGGCCCTTTTACAAACCCTGGTGCCACAAGGGATCATTAGATTGTTAGCCTCCCTTGGGTCTCAATGGTTCCTTGCTTCTCTTAACCCCTGTGGTGTCACAATGCATCCCATGCCCTTTTAGGCCACTTGATGTCACAATGAATCATTTGATGGTTGGCCTCCATGGCGGCATAATCGTTCCTTGCTTCTATTGGTCCCCGTGCTGTAACAATCCTTCCCTGGCCCTTTTTATACCCCCTGGTGCCACAAGGGGTCATTAGATTGATAGCCTCCCATGGGTCACAATGGTTCCTTGCTTCTCTTAACCCCTGTGGTGTCACAATGCATCCCATGCACTTTTTGGCCACTTCATGTTACAATGAATCATTTGATTCTTGGCCTCCATGGTGGCATAATCGTTCCTTGATTCTATTGGTCCCCGTGCTGTAAAAATCCATCACTGGGCCATTTTATACCCCCTGGTGCCACAAGGGATCATTAGATTGTTAGCCTCCCTTGGGTCACAATGGTTCCTTGCTTCTCTTAACCCCTGTGGTGTCAAAATGCATCCCATGCACTTTTAGGCCACTTGATGTCACAATGAATCATTTGATGGTTGGCCTCCATGGTGGCATAATAGATCCTTGCTTCTATTGGTCCCCCTGCTACAACAATCCATCCCTGACCCTTTTTATACCCCATGGTGCCACAAGGGATCATTAGATTGTTAGCCTCCCTTGGGTCACAATGGTTCCTTGCTTCTCTTAACCCCTGTGGTGTCACAATGCATCCCATGCCATTTTAGGCCACTTGATGTCGCAATGAATCATTTGATTCTTGGCCTCCATGGTGGCATAATAGATCTTTGCTTCTATTGGTCCCCGTGCTGTAACAATCCATCACTGGCCCTTTTTATACCCCCTGGTGCCACAAGGGATCATTAGATTGTTAGCCTCCCGTGGGTCTCAATGGTTCCCTGCTTCTCTTAACCCCTGTGGTGTCACAATCCATCCCATGCCCTTTTACGCCACTTGATGTCACAATGAATCATTTGATGGTCGGCCTCCATGGTGGCATAATAGATCCTTGCTTCTATTGGTCCCCGTGCTGTAACAATCCATCACTGGCACTTTTTATACCCCCTGGTGCCACAAGGGATCATTAGATTGTTAGCCTCCCTTGGGTCTCAATGGTTCCTTGCTTCTCTTAACCTCTATGGTGTCACAATGCATCCCATGCCCTTTTAGGCCACTTGGTGTTACAATGAATCACTTGATTCTTGGCCTCTATGGTGTCATAATATTTCCATGTCTTTAGGTGCCACAAGGGATCATTAGATTGTTAGCCTGCATTGGGTCACAATAGTGCCTTGTTTCTCTTAACCCCTGTGGTGTCACAATGCATCCCATGCCCTTTTAGGCCACTTGATGTCACAATGAATCATTTGATTTTTGGCCTCCATGGTGGCATAATAGATCCTTGCTTCTATTGGTCCCCGTGCTGTAACAATCCATCCCTGAACCTTTTTATACCCCCTGGTGCCACAAGGGATCATTAGATTGTTAGCCTGCATTGGGTCTCAATGGTTCCTTGCTTCTCTTAACCCCTGTGGTGTCACAATCCATCCCATGCCCTTTTAGGCCACTTGATGTCACAATGAATCACTTGATTCTTGGCCTCTATGGTGTCATAATATTTCCATGTCTTTATTGGGCCCCATGCTGTCACAATTCATCCCTGGCCCTTTTACAACCCCTGGTGCCACAAGGGATCATTAGATTGTTAGCCTGCATTGGGGCACAATAGTGCCTTGTTTCTCTTAACCCCTGTGGTGTCACAATGCATCCCATGCCCTTTTAGGCCACTTGATGTCACAATGAATCATTTGATTCTTGGCCTCCATGGTGGCATAATAGATCCTTGCTTCTATTGGTCCCCGTGCTACAACAATCCATCCCTGACACTTTTTATACCCCCTGGTTCCACAAGGGATCATTAGATTGTTAGCCTCCCTTGGGTCACAATGGTTCCTTGCTTCTCTTAACCCCTGTGGTGTCAAAATGCATCCCATGCCCTTTTAGGCCACTTGATGTCGCAATGAATCATTTGATTCTTGGCCTCCATGGTGGCATAATCGATCCTTGCTTCTATTGGTCCCCGTGCTGTAACAATCCATCACTGGCCCTTTTTATACCCCCTGGAGCCACAAGGGATCATTAGATTGTTAGCCTGCATTGGGTCTCAATGTTTCCTTGCTTCTCTTAACCTCTATGGTGTCACAATGCATCCCATGCCCTTTTAGGTCACTTGGTGTTACAATGAATCACTTGATTCTTGGCCTCTATGGTGTCATAATATTTCCATGTCTTTATTGGGCCCCATGTTTTCACAATTCATCCCTGGCCCTTTTACAACCCCTGGTGCCACAAGGGATCATTAGATTGTTAGCCTGCATTGGGGCACAATAGTGCCTTGTTTCTCTTAACCCCTGTGGTGTCACAATGCATCCCATGCCCTTTTAGGCCACTTGATGTCACAATGAATCATTTGATGGTTGGCCTCCATGGTGGCATAATAGATCCTTGCTTCTATTGCTCCCCGTGCTACAACAATCCATCCCTGGCCCTTTTTATACACCCTGGTGCCACAAGGGGTCATTAGATTGATAGCCTCCAATGGGTCACAATGGTTCCTTGCTTCTCTTAACCCCTGTGGTGTCACAATGCATCCCATGCATTTTTGGCCAATTCATGTTACAATGAATCATTTGATTCTTGGCCTCCATGGTGGCATAATCGTTCCTGGCTTCTATTGGTCCCCGTGCTGTAACATTCCATCACTGGGCCTTTTACAAACCCTGGTGTCACAAGGGATCATTAGATTGTTAGCCTGCATTGGGTCACAATGGTTCCTTGCTTCTCTTAACCTCTGTGGTGTCACAATGCATCCCATGCCCTTTTAGGCCACTTGATGTCACAATGAATCATTTGATGGTTGGCCTCCATGGTGGCATAATAGATCCTTGATTCTATTGATCCCCGTGCTACAACAATCCATCCCTGACCCTTTTTATACCCCCTGGTGCCACAAGGGATCATTAGATTGTTAGCCTCCCTTGGGTCACAATGGTTCCTTGCTTCTCTTAACCCCTGTGGTGTCAAAATGCATCCCATGACCTTTTAGGCCACTTGATGTCGCAATGAAACATTAGATTCTTGGCCTCCATGGTGGCATAATAGATCCTTGCTTCTATTGGTCCCCGTGCTGTAACAATCCATCCCTGGCCCTTTTTATACCCCCTGGTGCCACAAGGGATCATTAGATTGTTAGCCTGCAGTGGGTCACAATGGTTCCTTGCTTCTCTTAACCTCAGTGGTGTCACAATGCATCCCATGCCCTTTTAGGCCACTTGATGGTACAATGAACCATTTGATTCTTGGCCTCTATGGTGTCATAATATTTCCATGTCTTTATTGGGCCCCATGCTTTCACAATTCATCCCTGGCCCTTTTACAACCCCTGGTGCCACAAGGGATCATTAGATTGTTAGCCTCCCTTGGGTCACCATAGTGCCTTGTTTCTCTTAACCCCTGTGGTGTCACAATGCATCCCATGCACTTTTAGGCCACTTGATGTCACAATGAATCATTTGATGGTTGGCCTCCATGGTGGCATAATAGATCCTTGCTTCTATTGATCCCCGTGCTGTAACAATCCATCACTGGCCCTTTTTATACACCCTGGTGCCACAAGGGATCATTAGATTGTTAGCCTCCAATGGGTCACAATGGTTCCTTGCTTCTCTTAACCCCTGTGGTGTCACAATGCATCCCATGCCCTTTTAGGCCACTTGATGTCACAATGAATCATTTGATGGTTGGCCTCCATGGTGGCATAATAGATCCTTGCTTCTATTGGTCCCCGTGCTGTAACAATCCATCCCTGAAACTTTTTATACCCCCTGGTGCCACAAGGGATCATTAGATTGTTAGCCTGCATTGGGTCTCAATGGTTCCTTGCTTCTCTTAACCCCTGTGGTGTCACAATCGATCCCATGCCCTTTTAGGCCACTTGATGTCACAATGAATCACTTGATTCTTGGCCTCTATGGTGTCATAATATTTCCATGTCTTTATTGGGCCCCATGCTGTCACAATTCATCCCTGGCCCTTTTACAACCCCTGGTGCCACAAGGGATCATTAGATTGTTAGCCTGCATTGGGTCACAATAGTGCCTTGTTTCTCTTAACCCCTGTGGTGTCACAATGCATCCCATGCCCTTTTAGGCCACTTGATGTCACAATGAATCATTTGATTCTTGGCCTCCATGGTGGCATAATAGATCCTTGCTTCTATTGGTCCCCGTGCTACAACAATCCATCCCTGACACTTTTTATACCCCCTGGTTCCACAAGGGATCATTAGATTGTTAGCCTCCCTTGGGTCACAATGGTTCCTTGCTTCTCTTAACCCCTGTGGTGTCAAAATGCATCCCATGCCCTTTTAGGCCACTTGATGTCGCAATGAATCATTTGATTCTTGCCCTCCATGGTGGCACAATAGATCCTTGCTTCTATTGGTCCCCGTGCTGTAACAATCCATCACTGGCCCTTTTTATACCCCCTGGAGCCACAAGGGATCATTAGATTGTTAGCCTGCATTGGGTCTCAATATTTCCTTGCTTCTCTTAACCTCTATGGTGTCACAATGCATCCCATGCCCTTTTAGGTCACTTGGTGTTACAATGAATCACTTGATTCTTGGCCTCTATGGTGTCATAATATTTCCATGTCTTTATTGGGCCCCATGCTTTCACAATTCATCCCTGGCCCTTTTACAACCCCTGGTGCCACAAGGGATCATTAGATTGTTAGCCTGCATTGGGGCACAATAGTGCCTTGTTTCTCTTAACCCCTGTGGTGTCACAATGCATCCCATGCCCTTTTAGGCCACTTGATGTCACAATGAATCATTTGATGGTTGGCCTCCATGGTGGCATAATAGATCCTTGCTTCTATTGCTCCCCGTGCTACAACAATCCATCCCTGGCCCTTTTTATACCCCCTGGTGCCACAAGGGGTCATTAGATTGATAGCCTCCAATGGGTCACAACGGTTCCTTGCTTCTCTTAACCCCTGTGGTGTCACAATGCATCCCATGGACTTTTTGGCCAATTCATGTTACAATGAATCATTTGATTCTTGGCCTCCATGGTGGCATAATCGTTCCTGGCTTCTATTGGTCCCCGTGCTGTAACATTCCATCACTGGGCCTTTTACAAACCCTGGTGTCACAAGGGATCATTAGATTGTTAGCCTGCATTGGGTCACAATGGTTCCTTGCTTCTCTTAACCTCTGTGGTGTCACAATGCATCCCATGCCCTTTTAGGCCACTTGATGTCACAATGAATCATTTGATGGTTGGCCTCCATGGTGGCATAATAGATCCTTGCTTCTATTGATCCCCGTGCTACAACAATCCATCCCTGACCCTTTTTATACCCCCTGGTGCCACAAGGGATCATTAGATTGTTAGTCTCCCTTGGGTCACAATGGTTCCTTGCTTCTCTTAACCCCTGTGGTGTCAAAATGCATCCCATGCCCTTTTAGGCCACTTCATGTTACAATGAATCATTTGATGGTTGGCCTCCATGGTGGCATAATAGATCCTTGCTTCTATTGATCCCCGTGCTACAACAATCCATCCCTGGCCCTTTTTATACCCCCTGGTGCCACAAGGGGTCATTAGATTGATAGCCTCCCATGGGTCACAATGGTTCCTTGCTTCTCTTAACCCCTGTGGTGTCACAATGCATCCCATGCACTTTTTGGCCACTTCATGTTACAATGAATCATTTGATTCTTGGCCTCCATGGTGGCATAATCGTTCCTTGATTCTATTGGTCCCCGTGCTGTAAAAATCCATCACTGGGCCATTTTATACCCCCTGGTGCCACAAGGGATCATTAGATTGTTAGCCTCCCTTGGGTCACAATGGTTCCTTGCTTCTCTTAACCCCTGTGGTGTCAAAATGCATCCCATGCACTTTTAGGCCACTTGATGTCACAATGAATCATTTGATGGTTGGCCTCCATGGTGGCATAATAGATCCTTGCTTCTATTGGTCCCCCTGCTACAACAATCCATCCCTGACCCTTTTTATACCCCCTGGTGCCACAAGGGATCATTAGATTGTTAGCCTCCCTTGGGTCACAATGGTTCCTTGCTTCTCTTAACCCCTGTGGTGTCACAATGCATCCCATGCCATTTTAGGCCACTTGATGTCGCAATGAATCATTTGATTCTTGGCCTCCATGGTGGCATAATAGATCTTTGCTTCTATTGGTCCCCGTGCTGTAACAATCCATCACTGGCCCTTTTTATACCCCCTGGTGCCACAAGGGATCATTAGATTGTTAGCCTCCAATGGGTCTCAATGGTTCCTTGCTTCTCTTAACCCCTGTGGTGTCACAATCCATCCCATGCCCTTTTAGGCCACTTGATGTCACAATGAATCATTTGATGGTCGGCCTCCATGGTGGCATAATAGATCCTTGCTTCTATTGGTCCCCGTGCTGTAACAATCCATCACTGGCCCTTTTTATACCCCCTGGTGCCACAAGGGATCATTAGATTGTTAGCCTGCATTGGGTCTCAATGGTTCCTTGCTTCTCTTAACCTCTATGGTGTCACAATGCATCCCATGCCCTTTTAGGCCACTTGGTGTTACAATGAATCACTTGATTCTTGGCCTCTATGGTGTCATAATATTTCCATGTCTTTAGGTGCCACAAGGGATCATTAGATTGTTAGCCTGCAGTGGGTCACAATGGTTCCTTGCTTCTCTTAACCTCAGTGGTGTCACAATGCATCCCATGCCCTTTTAGGCCACTTGATGGTACAATGAACCATTTGATTCTTGGCCTCTATGGTGTCATAATATTTCCATGTCTTTATTGGGCCCCATGCTTTCACAATTCATCCCTGCCCCTTTTACAACCCCTGGTGCCACAAGGGATCATTAGATTGTTAGCCTCCCTTGGGTCACCATAGTGCCTTGTTTCTCTTAACCCCTGTGGTGTCACAATGCATCCCATGCACTTTTAGGCCACTTGATGTCACAATGAATCATTTGATGGTTGGCCTCCATGGTGGCATAATAGATCCTTGCTTCTATTGATCCCCGTGCTGTAACAATCCATCACTGGCCCTTTTTATACACCCTGGTGCCACAAGGGATCATTAGATTGTTAGCCTCCAATGGGTCACAATGGTTCCTTGCTTCTCTTAACCCCTGTGGTGTCACAATGCATCCCATGCCCTTTTAGGCCACTTGATGTCACAATGAATCATTTGATGGTTGGCCTCCATGGTGGCATAATAGATCCTTGCTTCTATTGGTCCCCGTGCTGTAACAATCCATCCCTGAAACTTTTTATACCCCCTGGTGCCACAAGGGATCATTAGATTGTTAGCCTGCATTGGGTCTCAATGGTTCCTTGCTTCTCTTAACCCCTGTGGTGTCACAATCCATCCCATGCCCTTTTAGGCCACTTGATGTCACAATGAATCACTTGATTCTTGGCCTCTATGGTGTCATAATATTTCCATGTCTTTATTGGGCCCCATGCTGTCACAATTCATCCCTGGCCCTTTTACAACCCCTGGTGCCACAAGGGATCATTAGATTGTTAGCCTGCATTGGGTCACAATAGTGCCTTGTTTCTCTTAACCCCTGTGGTGTCACAATGCATCCCATGCCCTTTTAGGCCACTTGATGTCACAATGAATCATTTGATTCTTGGCCTCCATGGTGGCATAATAGATCCTTGCTTCTATTGGTCCCCGTGCTACAACAATCCATCCCTGACACTTTTTATACCCCCTGGTTCCACAAGGGATCATTAGATTGTTAGCCTCCCTTGGGTCACAATGGTTCCTTGCTTCTCTTAACCCCTGTGGTGTCAAAATGCATCCCATGCCCTTTTAGGCCACTTGATGTCGCAATGAATCATTTGATTCTTGCCCTCCATGGTGGCACAATAGATCCTTGCTTCTATTGGTCCCCGTGCTGTAACAATCCATCACTGGCCCTTTTTATACCCCCTGGAGCCACAAGGGATCATTAGATTGTTAGCCTGCATTGGGTCTCAATATTTCCTTGCTTCTCTTAACCTCTATGGTGTCACAATGCATCCCATGCCCTTTTAGGTCACTTGGTGTTACAATGAATCACTTGATTCTTGGCCTCTATGGTGTCATAATATTTCCATGTCTTTATTGGGCCCCATGCTTTCACAATTCATCCCTGGCCCTTTTACAACCCCTGGTGCCACAAGGGATCATTAGATTGTTAGCCTGCATTGGGGCACAATAGTGCCTTGTTTCTCTTAACCCCTGTGGTGTCACAATGCATCCCATGCCCTTTTAGGCCACTTGATGTCACAATGAATCATTTGATGGTTGGCCTCCATGGTGGCATAATAGATCCTTGCTTCTATTGCTCCCCGTGCTACAACAATCCATCCCTGGCCCTTTTTATACCCCCTGCTGCCACAAGGGGTCATTAGATTGATAGCCTCCAATGGGTCACAATGGTTCCTTGCTTCTCTTAACCCCTGTGGTGTCACAATGCATCCCATGGACTTTTTGGCCAATTCATGTTACAATGAATCATTTGATTCTTGGCCTCCATGGTGGCATAATCGTTCCTGGCTTCTATTGGTCCCCGTGCTGTAACATTCCATCACTGGGCCTTTTACAAACCCTGGTGTCACAAGGGATCATTAGATTGTTAGCCTGCATTGGGTCACAATGGTTCCTTGCTTCTCTTAACCTCTGTGGTGTCACAATGCATCCCATGCCCTTTTAGGCCACTTGATGTCACAATGAATCATTTGATGGTTGGCCTCCATGGTGGCATAATAGATCCTTGCTTCTATTGATCCCCGTGCTACAACAATCCATCCCTGACCCTTTTTATACCCCCTGGTGCCACAAGGGATCATTAGATTGTTAGTCTCCCTTGGGTCACAATGGTTCCTTGCTTCTCTTAACCCCTGTGGTGTCAAAATGCATCCCATGCCCTTTTAGGCCACTTGATGTCGCAATGAAACATTAGATTCTTGGCCTCCATGGTGGCATAATAGATCCTTGCTTCTATTGGTCCCCGTGCTGTAACAATCCATCCCTGGCCCTTTTTATACCCCCTGGTGCCACAAGGGATCATTAGATTGTTAGCCTGCATTGGGTCTCAATGTTTCCTTGCTTCTCTTAACCTCTATGATGTCACAATGCATCCCATGCCCTTTTAGGCCACTTGGTGTTACAATGAATCACTTGATTCTTGGCCTCTATGGTGTCATAATATTTCCATGTCTTTATTGGGCCCCATGCTTTCACAATTCATCCCTGGCCCTTTTACAACCCCTGGTGCCACAAGGGATCATTAGATTGTTAGCCTGCATTGGGGCACAATAGTGCCTTGTTTCTCTTAACCCCTGTGGTGTCACAATGCATCCCATGCTCTTTTAGGCCACTTGGTGTTACAATGAACCATTTGATTCCTGGCCTCTATGGTGTCATAATAGATCCTTGCTTCTATTGGTCCCCGTGCTACAACAATCCATCCCTGACACTTTTTATACCCCCTGGTGCCACAAGGGGTCATTAGATTGATAGCCTCCAATGGGTCACAATGGTTCCTTGCTTCTCTTAACCCCTGTGGTGTCACAATGCATCCCATGCACTTTTTGGCCACTTCATGTTACAATGAATCATTGGATTCTTGGCCTCCATGGTGTCATAATATTTCCATGTCTTTATTGGGCCCCATGCTTTCACAATTCATCCCTGGCCCTTTTACAAACCCTGGTGTCACAAGGGATCATTAGATTGTTAGCCTGCATTGGGTCACAATGGTTCCTTGCTTCTCTTAACCCCTGTGGTGTCACAATGCATCCCATGCCCTTTTAGGCCACTTGGTGTTACAATGAATCACTTGATTCTTGGCCTCTATGGTGTCATAATATTTCCATGTCTTTATTGGGCCCCATGCTTTCAGAATTTATCCCTGGCCCTTTTACCACCCCTGGTGCCACAAGGGATCATTAGATTGTTAGCCTGCATTGGGTCACAATAGTGCCTTGTTTCTCTTAACCCCTGTGGTGTCACAATGCATCCCATGCCCTTTTAGGCCACTTGATGTCACAATGAATCATTTGATGGTTGGCCTCCATGGTGGCATAATAGATCCTTGCTTCTATTGTTCCCCGTGCTACAACAATCCATCCCTGAAACTTTTTATACCCCCTGGTTCCACAAGGGATCATTAGATTGTTAGCCTCCCTTGGGTCACAATGGTTCCTTGCTTCTCTTAACCCCTGTGGTGTCAAAATGCATCCCATGCCCTTTTAGGCCACTTGATGTCGCATTGAATCATTTGATGGTTGGCCTCCATGGTGGCATAATAGATCCTTGCTTCTATTGGTCCCCGTGCTGTAACAATCCATCCCTGGCCCTTTTTATACCCCCTGGTGCCACAAGGGATCATTAGATTGTTAGCCTCCCTTGGGTCTCAATGGTTCCTTGCTTCTCTTAACCCCTGTGATGTCACAATCCATCCCATGCCCTTTTAGGCCACTTGATGTCACAATGAATCATTTGATTCTTGGCCTCCATGGTGGCATAATTGATCCTTGCTTCTATTTGTCCCCGTGCTGTAACAATCCATCACTGGGCCTTTTACAAACCCTGGTGTCACAAGGGATCATTAGATTGTGAGCCTCCCTTGGGTCACAATGGTGCCTTGCTTCTCTTAACCTCTGTGGTGTCACAATGCATCCCATGCCCTTTTAGGCCACTTGATGTCACAATGAATCATTTGATGGTTGGCCTCCATGGTGGCATAATCGTTCCTTGCTTCTATTGATCCCCGTGCTACAACAATCCATCCCTGACCCTTTTTATACCCCCTGGTGCCACAAGGGATCATTAGATTGTTAGCCTCCCTTGGGTCACAATGGTTCCTTGCTTCTCTTAACCCCTGTGGTGTCAAAATGCATCCCATGCCCTTTAAGGCAACTTGATGTCACAATGAATCATTTGATTCTTGGCCTCCATGGTGGCATAATAGATCCTTGCTTCTATTGGTCCCCGCGCTGTAACAATCCATCACTGGCCCTTTTTATACCCCCTGGTGCCACAAGGGATCATTAGATTGTTAGCCTCCCTTGGGTCTCAATGGTTCCTTGCTTCTCTTAACCCCTGTGGTGTCACAATCCATCCCATGCCCTTTTAGGCCTCTTTATGTCACAATGAATCATTTGATACTTGGCCTCCATGGTGGCATAATAGATCCTTGCTTCTATTGGTCCCCGTGCTACAACAATCCATCCCTGGCCCTTTTTATACCCCCTGGTGCCACAAGGGGTCATTAGATTGATAGCCTCCAATGGGTCACAATGGTTCCTTGCTTCTCTTAACCTCTGTGGTGTCACAATGCATCCCATGCACTTTTTGGCCGCTTCATGTTACAATTAATCATTTGATTCTTGGCCTCCATGGTGGCATAATCGTTCCTTGATTCTATTGGTCCCCGTGCTGTAACAATCCATCACTGGGCCTTTTTATACCCCCTGGTGCCACAAGGGATCATTAGATTGTTAGCCTCCCTTGGGTCACAATGGTTCCTTGCTTCTCTTAACCCCTGTGGTGTCACAATGCATCCCATGCCCTTTTAGGCCCCTTGATGTCACAATGAATCATTTGATTCTTGGCCTCCATGGTGGCATAATAGATCCTTGCTTCTATTGATCCCCGTGCTTTCACAATTCATCCCTGGCCCTTTTACCACGCCTGGTGTCACAAGGGATCATTACATTGTTAGCCTGCATTGGGTCACAATGGTTCCTTGCTTCTCTTAACCTCTGTGGTGTCCAAATGCATCCCATGCCCTTTTAGGCCACTTGATGTCACAATGAATCATTTGATGGTTGGCCTGCATGGTGGCATAATAGATCCTTGCTTCTATTGATCCCCGTGCTACAACAATCCATCCCTGACCCTTTTTATACCCCCTGGTGCCACAAGGGATCATTAGATTGTTAGTCTCCCTTGGGTCACAATGGTTCCTTGCTTCTCTTAACCCCTGTGGTGTCAAAATGCATCCCATGCCCTTTTAGGCCACTTGATGTCGCAATGAAACATTAGATTCTTGGCCTCCATGGTGGCATAATAGATCCTTGCTTCTATTGGTCCCCGTGCTGTAACAATCCATCCCTGGCCCTTTTTATACCCCCTGGTGCCACAAGGGATCATTAGATTGTTAGCCTGCAGTGGGTCTCAATGGTTCCTTGCTTCTCTTAACCTCAGTGGTGTCACAATCCATCCCATGCCCTTTTAGGCCACTTGATGGTACAATGAACCATTTGATTCTTGGCCTCTATGGTGTCATAATATTTCCATGTCTTTATTGGGCCCCATTCTTTCACAATTCATCCCTGCCCCTTTTACAACCCCTGGTGCCACAAGGGATCATTAGATTGTTAGCCTCCCTTGGGTCACAATGGTTCCTTGCTTCTCTTAACCCCTGTGTTGTCAAAATGCATCCCATGCCCTTTTAGGCCACTTGATGTCGCAATGAATCATTTGATGGTTGGCCTCCATGGTGGCATAATAGATCCTTGCTTCTATTGCTCCCCGTGCTGTAACAATCCATCAATGGCCCTTTTTATACCCCCTGGTGCCACAAGGGATCATTAGATTGTTAGCCTGCATTGGTTCTCAATGGTTCCTTGCTTCTCTTAACCTCAGTGGTGTCACAATCCATCCCATGCCCTTTTAGGCCACTTGATGTCACAATGAATCATTTGATTCTTGGCCTCCATGGTGGCATAATAGATCCTTGCTTCTATTGGTCCCCGTGCTGTAACAATCCGTCCCTGGCCCTTTTACAACCCCTGGTGTCACAAGGGACCATTAGATTGTTAGCCTCCCTTGGGTCACAATGGTTCCTTGCTTCTCTTAACCCCTGTGGTGTCACAGTGCACCCCATGCACTTTTAGGCCACTTGATGTCACAATGAATCATTTGATTCTTGGCCTCCATGGTGGCATAAGAGATCCTTGCTTCTATTGGTCCCCGTGCTGTAACAATCCATCACTGGCCCTTTTTATACCCCCTGGTGGCACAAGGGATCATTAGATTGTTAGCCTGCATTGGGTCTCAATGATTCCTTGCTTCTCTTAACCTCTATGGTGTCACAATGCATCCCATGCCCTTTTAGGCCACTTGGTGTTACAATGAATCACTTGATTCGTGGCCTCTATGGTGTCATAATATTTCCATGTCTTTATTGGGCCCCATGCTTTCACAATTCATCCCTGGCCCTTTTACAACCCCTGGTGCCACAAGGGATCATTAGATTGTTAGCCTGCATTGGGTCACAATAGTGCCTTGTTTCTCTTAACCCCTGTGGTGTCACAATGCATCCCATGCCCTTTTAGGCCACTTGATGTCACAATGAATCATTTGATGGTTGGCCTCCATGGTGGCATAATAGATCCTTGCTTCTATTGGTCCCCGTGCTACAACAATCCATCCCTGGCCATTTTATACCCCCTGGTGCCACAAGGGATCATTAGATTGTTAGCCTCCCTTGGGTCACAATGGTTCCTTGCTTCTCTTAACCCCTGTGGTGTCACAATGCATCCCATGCCCTTTTAGGGCACTTGATGTCGCAATTAATCATTTGATACTTGGCCTCCATGGTGGCATAATAGATCCTTGCTTCTATTGGTCCCCGTGCTGTTACAATCCATCACTGGCCCTTTTTATACCCCGTGGTTCCACAAGGGATCATTAGATTGTTAGCCTGCATTGGGTCTCAATGTTTCCTTGCTTCTCTTAACCTCTATGATGTCACAATGCATCCCATGCCCTTTTAGGCCACTTGGTGTTACAATGAATCACTTGATTCTTGGCCTCTATGGTGTCATAATATTTCCATGTCTTTATTGGGCCCCATGCTTTCACAATTCATCCCTGGCCCTTTTACAACCCCTGGTGCCACAAGGGATCATTAGATTGTTAGCCTGCATTGGGGCACAATAGTGCCTTGTTTCTCTTAACCCCTGTGGTGTCACAATGCATCCCATGCTCTTTTAGGCCACTTGGTGTTACAATGAACCATTTGATTCCTGGCCTCTATGGTGTCATAATAGATCCTTGCTTCTATTGGTCCCCGTGCTACAACAATCCATCCCTGACACTTTTTATACCCCCTGGTGCCACAAGGGGTCATTAGATTGATAGCCTCCAATGGGTCACAATGGTTCCTTGCTTCTCTTAACCCCTGTGGTGTCACAATGCATCCCATGCACTTTTTGGCCACTTCATGTTACAATGAATCATTGGATTCTTGGCCTCCATGGTGTCATAATATTTCCATGTCTTTATTGGGCCCCATGCTTTCACAATTCATCCCTGGCCCTTTTACAAACCCTGGTGTCACAAGGGATCATTAGATTGTTAGCCTGCATTGGGTCACAATGGTTCCTTGCTTCTCTTAACCCCTGTGGTGTCACAATGCATCCCATGCCCTTTTAGGCCACTTGGTGTTACAATGAATCACTTGATTCTTGGCCTCTATGGTGTCATAATATTTCCATGTCTTTATTGGGCCCCATGCTTTCAGAATTTATCCCTGGCCCTTTTACCACCCCTGGTGCCACAAGGGATCATTAGATTGTTAGCCTGCATTGGGTCACAATAGTGCCTTGTTTCTCTTAACCCCTGTGGTGTCACAATGCATCCCATGCCCTTTTAGGCCACTTGATGTCACAATGAATCATTTGATGGTTGGCCTCCATGGTGGCATAATAGATCCTTGCTTCTATTGGTCCCCGTGCTACAACAATCCATCCCTGAAACTTTTTATACCCCCTGGTGCCACAAGGGATCATTAGATTGTTAGCCTCCCTTGGGTCACAATGGTTCCTTGCTTCTCTTAACCCCTGTGGTGTCAAAATGCATCCCATGCCCTTTTAGGCCACTTGATGTCGCATTGAATCATTTGATGGTTGGCCTCCATGGTGGCATAATAGATCCTTGCTTCTATTGGTCCCCGTGCTGTAACAATCCATCCCTGGCCCTTTTTATACCCCCTGGTGCCACAAGGGATCATTAGATTGTTAGCCTCCCTTGGGTCTCAATGGTTCCTTGCTTCTCTTAACCCCTGTGATGTCACAATCCATCCCATGCCCTTTTAGGCCACTTGATGTCACAATGAATCATTTGATTCTTGGCCTCCATGGTGGCATAATTGATCCTTGCTTCTATTTGTCCCCGTGCTGTAACAATCCATCACTGGGCCTTTTACAAACCCTGGTGTCACAAGGGATCATTAGATTGTGAGCCTCCCTTGGGTCACAATGGTGCCTTGCTTCTCTTAACCTCTGTGGTGTCACAATGCATCCCATGCCCTTTTAGGCCACTTGATGTCACAATGAATCATTTGATGGTTGGCCTCCATGGTGGCATAATCGTTCCTTGCTTCTATTGATCCCCGTGCTACAACAATCCATCCCTGACCCTTTTTATACCCCCTGGTGCCACAAGGGATCATTAGATTGTTAGCCTCCCTTGGGTCACAATGGTTCCTTGCTTCTCTTAACCCCTGTGGTGTCAAAATGCATCCCATGCCCTTTAAGGCAACTTGATGTCACAATGAATCATTTGATTCTTGGCCTCCATGGTGGCATAATAGATCCTTGCTTCTATTGGTCCCCGCGCTGTAACAATCCATCACTGGCCCTTTTTATACCCCCTGGTGCCACAAGGGATCATTAGATTGTTAGCCTCCCTTGGGTCTCAATGGTTCCTTGCTTCTCTTAACCCCTGTGGTGTCACAATCCATCCCATGCCCTTTTAGGCCTCTTTATGTCACAATGAATCATTTGATACTTGGCCTCCATGGTGGCATAATAGATCCTTGCTTCTATTGGTCCCCGTGCTACAACAATCCATCCCTGGCCCTTTTTATACCCCCTGGTGCCACAAGGGGTCATTAGATTGATAGCCTCCAATGGGTCACAATGGTTCCTTGCTTCTCTTAACCTCTGTGGTGTCACAATGCATCCCATGCACTTTTTGGCCGCTTCATGTTACAATTAATCATTTGATTCTTGGCCTCCATGGTGGCATAATCGTTCCTTGATTCTATTGGTCCCCGTGCTGTAACAATCCATCACTGGGCCTTTTTATACCCCCTGGTGCCACAAGGGATCATTACATTGTTAGCCTGCATTGGGTCACAATGGTTCCTTGCTTCTCTTAACCTCTGTGGTGTCCAAATGCATCCCATGCCCTTTTAGGCCACTTGATGTCACAATGAATCATTTGATGGTTGGCCTGCATGGTGGCATAATAGATCCTTGCTTCTATTGATCCCCGTGCTACAACAATCCATCCCTGACCCTTTTTATACGCCCTGGTGCCACAAGGGATCATTAGATTGTTAGCCTCCCTTGGGTCACAATGGTTCCTTGCTTCTCTTAACCCCTGTGGTGTCACAATGCATCCCATGCCCTTTTAGGCCACTTGATGTCGCAATGAATCATTTGATGGTTGGCCTCCATGGTGGCATAATAGATCCTTGCTTCTATTGGTCCCCGTGCTGTAACAATCCATCCCTGTCCCTTTTTATACCCCCTGGTGCCACAAGGGATCATTAGATGGTTAGCCTGCATTGGGTCACAATGGTGCCTTGCTTCTCTTAACCTCTATGCTGTCACAATGCATCCCATGCCCTTTTAGGCCACTTGGTGTTACAATGAATCACTTGATTCTTGGCCTCTATGGTGTCATAATATTTCCATGTCTTTATTGGGCCCCATGCTTTCACAATTCATCCCTGGCCCTTTTACCACCCCTGGTGCCACAAGGGATCATTAGATTGTTAGCCTCCCTTGGGTCACAATGGTTCCTTGCTTCTCTTAACCCCTGAGGTGTCACAATGCATCCCATGCCCTTTTAGGCCACTTGATGTCACAATGAATCATTTGATTCTTGGCCTCCATGGTGGCATAATAGATCCTTGCTTCTATTGGTCCCCGTGCTGTAACATTCCATCACTGGGCCTTTTACAAACCCTGTTGTCACAAGGGATCATTAGATTGTTAGCCTCCCTTGGGTAACACTGGTGCCTTGCTTCTCTTAACCTCTGGGGTGTCACAATGCATCCCATGCCCTTTTAGGCCACTTGATGTCACAATGAATCATTTGATGGTTGGCCTCCATGGTGGCATAATAGATCCTTGCTTCTATTGATCCCCGTGCTACAACAATCCATCCCTGGCCATTTTTATACCCCCTGGTGCCACAAGGGATCATTAGATTGTTAGCCTCCCTTGGGTCACAATGGTTCCTTGCTTCTCTTAACCCCTGTGGTGTCAAAATGCATCCCATGCCCTTTTAGGCCACTTGATGTCACAATGAATCATTTGATGGTTGGCCTCCATGGTGGCATAATAGATCCTTGCTTCTATTGGTCCCCGTGCTGTAACAATCCATCCCTGGCCCTTTTTATACCCCCTGGTTCCACAAGGGATCATTAGATTGTTAGCCTGCATTGGGTCACAATGTTTCCTTGCTTCTCTTAACCTCAGTGGTGTCACAATGCATCCCATGCCCTTTTAGGCCACTTGGTGTTACAATGAATCATTTGATTGTTGGCCTCTAGGGTGTCATAATATTTCCATGTCTTTATTGGGCCCCATGCTTTCACAATTCATCCCTGGCCCTTTTACAAACCCTGGTGTCACAAGGGACCATTAGATTGTTAGCCTCCCTTGGGTCACAATTGTTCCTTGCTTCTCTTAACCCCTGTGGTGTCACAATGCATCCCATGCCCTTTTAGGCCACTTGATGTCACAATGAATCATTTGATTCTTGGCCTCCATGGTGGCATAATAGATCCTTGCTTCTATTGGTCCCCGTGCTGTAACAATCCATCCCTGGCCCTTTTTATACCCCCTGGTGCCACAAGGGATCATTAGATTGTTATCCTGCATTGGGTCACAATGGTTCCTTGTTTCTCTTAACCCCTGTGGTGTCACAATGCATCTCATGCCCTTTTAGGCCACTTGGTGTTACAATGAATCACTTGATTCTTGGCCTCTATGGTGTCATAATATTTCCATGTCTTTATTGGGCCCCATGCTTTCACAATTCATCCCTGGCCCTTTTACAACCCCTGGTGCCACAAGGGATCATTAGATTGTTAGCCTGCATTGGGTCACAATAGTGCCTTGTTTCTCTTAACCCCTGTGGTGTCACAATGCATCCCATGCCCTTTTAGGCCACTTGATGTCACAATGAATCATTTGATTCTTGGCCTCCATGGTGGCATAATAGATCCTTGCTTCTATTGGTCCCCGTGCTACAACAATCCATCCCTGAACCTTTTTATACCCCCTGGTGTCACAAGGGATCATTAGATTGTTAGCCTGCATTGGGTCACAATGGTTCCTTGCTTCTCTTAACCCCTGTGGTGTCAAAATGCATCCCATGCCCTTTTAGGCCACTTGATGTCGCAATGAATCATTTGATTCTTGGCCTCCATGGTGGCATAATAGATCCTTGCTTCTATTGGTCCCCGTGCTGTAACAATACATCACTGGCCTTTTAATACCCCATGGTGCCACAAGGGATCATTAGATGGTTAGCCTCCCTTGGGTCACAATGTTTCCTTGCTTCTCTTAACCCCTGTGGTGTCACAATGCATCCCATGCCCTTTTAGGCCACTTGATGTCACAATGAATCATTTGATACTTGGCCTCCATGGTGGCATAATAGATCCTTGCTTCTATTGGTCCCCGTGCTGTAACAATCCATCACTGGCCCTTTTTATACCCCCTGGTGCCACAAGGGATCATTAGATTGTTAGCCTGCATTGGGTCTCAATGGTTCCTTGCTTCTCTTAACCTCTATGGTGTCACAATGCATCCCATGCCATTTTGGGCCACTTGGTGTTTCAATGAATCACTTGATTCTTGGCCTCTATGGTGTCATAATATTTCCATGTCTTTATTGGGCCCCATGCTTTCACAATTCATCCCTGGCCCTTTTACAACCCCTGGTGCCACAAGGGTTCATTAGATTGTTAGCCTGCATTGGGTCACAATAGTGCCTTGTTTCTCTTAACCCCTGTGGTATCACAATGCATCCCATGCCCTTTTAGGCCACTTGATGTCGCAATGAATCATTTGATGGTTGGCCTCCATGGTGGCATAATAGATCCTTGCTTCTATTGATCCCCGTGCTACAACAATCCATCCCTGACCCTTTTTATACCCCCTGGTGCCACAAGGGATCATTAGATTGTTAGCCTCCCTTGGGTCACAATGGTTCCTTGCTTCTCTTAACCCCTGTGGTGTCACAATGCATCCCATGCCCTTTTAGGTCACTTGGTGTTACAATGAATCACTTGATTCTTGGCCTCTATGGTGTCATAATATTTCCATGTCTTTATTGGGCCCCATGCTTTCACAATTCATCCCTGGCCCTTTTACAACCCCTGGTGCCACAAGGGATCATTAGATTGTTAGCCTGCATTGGGTCACAATAGTGCCTTGTTTCTCTTAACCCCTGTGGTGTCACAATGCATCCCATGCCCTTTTAGGCTACTTGATGTCACAATGAATCATTTGATGGTTGGCCTCCATGGTGGCATAATAGATCCTTGCTTCTATTGCTCCCCGTGCTACAACAATCCATCCCTGGCCCTTTTTATACCCCCTGGTGCCACAAGGTGTCATTAGATTGATAGCCTCCAATGGGTCACAATGGTTCCTTGCTTCTCTTAACCCCTGTGGTGTCACAATGCATCCCATGCACTTTTTGGCCACTTCATGTTACAATGAATCATTTGATTCTTGGCCTCCATGGTGGCATAATCGTTCCTGGCTTCTATTGGTCCCCGTGCTGTAACATTCCATCACTGGGCCTTTTACAAACCCTGGTGTCACAAGGGATCATTAGATTGTTAGCCTGCAGTGGGTCACAATGTTTCCTTGCTTCTCTTAACCCCTGTGGTGTCACAATGCATCCCATGCCCTTTTAGGCAACTTGATGTCACAATGAATCATTTGATTCTTGGCCTCCATGGTGGCATAATAGATCCTTGCTTCTATTGGTCCCCGTGCTGTAACAATCCATCACTGGCCCTTTTTATACCCCCTGGTGCCACAAGGGATCATTAGATTGTTAGCCTGCATTGGGTCTCAATGGTTCCTTGCTTCTCTTAACCTCTATGGTGTCACAATGCATCCCATGCCCTTTTAGGCCACTTGGTGTTACAATGAATCACTTGATTCTTGGCCTCTATGGTGTCATAATATTTCCATGTCTTTATTGGGCCCCATGCTTTCACAATTCATCCCTGGCCCTTTTACAACCCCTGGTGCCACAAGGGATCATTAGATTGTTAGCCTCCCTTGGGTCTCAATGGTTCCTTGCTTCTCTTAACCCCTGTGGTGTCACAATGCATCCCATGCCCTTTTAGGCCACTTGATGTCACAATGAATCATTTGATGGTTGGCCTCCATGGCGGCATAATCGTTCCTTGCTTCTATTGGTCCCCGTGCTACAACAATCCTTCCCTGGCCCTTTTTATACCCCCTGGTGCCACAAGGGGTCATTAGATTGATAGCCTCCCATGGGTCACAATGGTTCCTTGCTTCTCTTAACCCCTGTGGTGTCACAATGCATCCCATGCACTTTTAGGCCACTTCATGTTACAATGAATCATTTGATTCTTGGCCTCCATGGTGGCATAATCGTTCCTTGATTCTATTGGTCCCCGTGCTGTAACAATCCATCACTGGGCCATTTTATACCCCCTGGTGCCACAAGGGATCATTAGATTGTTAGCCTCCCTTGGGTCACAATGGTTCCTTGCTTCTCTTAACCCCTGTGGTGTCAAAATGCATCCCATGCCCTTTTAGGCCACTTGATGTCACAATGAATCATTTGATGGTTGGCCTCCATGGTGGCATAATAGATCCTTGCTTCTATTGGTCCCCCTGCGACAACAATCCATCCCTGGCCATTTTATACGCCCTGGTGCCACAAGGGATCATTAGATTGTTAGCCTCCCTTTGGTCACAATGGTTCCTTGCTTCTCTTAACCCCTGTGGTGTCACAATGCATCCCATGCCATTTTAGGCCACTTGATGTCGCAATGAATCATTTGATTCTTGGCCTCCATGGTGGCATAATAGATCTTTGCTTCTATTGGTCTCCGTGCTGTAACAATCCATCACTGGCCCTTTTTATACCCCCTGGTGCCACAAGGGATCATTAGATTGTTAGCCTGCATTGGGTCTCAATGGTTCCTTGTTTCTCTTAACCTCTATGGTGTCACAATGCATCCCATGCCCTTTTAGGCCACTTGGTGTTACAATGAATCACTTGATTCTTGGCCTCTATGGTGTCATAATATTTCCATGTCTTTAGGTGCCACAAGGGATCATTAGATTGTTATCCTGCATTGGGTCTCAATGTTTCCTTGATTCTCTTAACCTCTATGATGTCACAATGCATCCCATGCCCTTTTAGGCCACTTGGTGTTACAATGAATCACTTGATTCTTGGCCTCTATGGTGTCAAAATATTTCCATGTCTTTATTGGGCCCCACGCTTTCACAATTCATCCCTGGCCCTTTTACAACCCCTGGTGCCACAAGGGATCATTAGATTGTTAGCCTGCATTGGGTCACAATAGTGCCTTGTTTCTCTTAACCCCTGTGGTGTCACAATGCATCCCATGCCCTTTTAGGCCACTTGATGTCACAATGAATCATTTGATTTTTGGCCTCCATGGTGGCATAATAGATCCTTGCTTCTATTGGTCCCCGTGCTGTAACAATCCATCACTGGCCCTTTTTATACCCCCTGGTGCCACAAGGGGTCATTAGATTGATAGCCTCCAATGGGTCACAATGGTTCCTTGCTTCTCTTAACCCCTGTGGTGTCACAATGCATCCCATGCACTTTTTGGCCACTTCATGTTACAATGAATCATTTGATGGTTGGCCTCCATGGTGGCATAATAGATCCTTGCTTCTATTGGTCCCCGTGCTGTAACAATCCATCACTGGGCCTTTTTATACCCCCTGGTGCCACAAGGGATCATTAGATTGTTAGCCTGCATTGGGTCACCATAGTGCCTTGTTTCTCTTAACCCCTGTGGTGTCACAATGCATCCCATGCCCTTTTAGGCCACTTGATGTCACAATGAATCATTTGATGGTTGGCCTCCATGGTGGCATAATAGATCCTTGCTTCTATTGATCCCCGTGCTACAACAATCCATCCCTGGCCCTTTTTATACACCCTGGTGCCACAAGGGATCATTAGATTGTTAGCCTCCCTTGGGTCACAATGGTTCCTTGCTTCTCTTAACCCCTGTGTTGTCAAAATGCATCCCATGCCCTTTTAGGCCACTTGATGTCGCAATGAATCATTTGATGGTTGGCCTCCATGGTGGCATAATAGATCCTTGCTTCTATTGGTCCCCGTGCTGTAACAATCCATCAATGGCCCTTTTTATACCCCCTGGTGCCACAAGGGATCATTAGATTGTTAGCCTGCATTGGGTCTCAATGGTTCCTTGCTTCTCTTAACCTCAGTGGTGTCACAATCCATCCCATGCCCTTTTAGGCCACTTGATGTCACAATGAATCATTTGATTCTTGGCCTCCATGGTGGCATAATAGATCCTTGCTTGTATTGGTCCCCGTGCTGTAACAATCCGTCCCTGGCCCTTTTACAACCCCTGGTGTCACAAGGGACCATTAGATTGTTAGCCTCCCTTGGGTCACAATGGTTCCTTGCTTCTCTTAACCCCTGTGGTGTCACAGTGCACCCCATGCACTTTTAGGCCACTTGATGTCACAATGAATCATTTGATTCTTGGCCTCCATGGTGGCATAAGAGATCCTTGCTTCTATTGGTCCCCGTGCTGTAACAATCCATCACTGGCCCTTTTTATACCCCCTGGTGCCACAAGGGATCATTAGATTGTTAGCCTGCATTGGGTCTCAATGATTCCTTGCTTCTCTTAACCTCTATGGTGTCACAATGCATCCCATGCCCTTTTAGGCCACTTGGTGTTACAATGAATCACTTGATTCTTGGCCTCTATGGTGTCATAATATTTCCATGTCTTTATTGGGCCCCATGCTTTCACAATTCATCCCTGGCCCTTTTACCACCCCTGGTGCCACAAGGGATCATTAGATTGTTAGCCTGCATTGGGTCACAATAGTGCCTTGTTTCTCTTAACCCCTGTGGTGTCACAATGCATCCCATGCCCTTTTAGGCCACTTGATGTCACAATGAATCATTTGATGGTTGGCCTCCATGGTGGCATAATAGATCCTTGCTTCTATTGGTCCCCGTGCTACAACAATCCATCCCTGGCCATTTTATACCCCCTGGTGCCACAAGGGATCATTAGATTGTTAGCCTCCCTTGGGTCACAATGGTTCCTTGCTTCTCTTAACCCCTGTGGTGTCACAATGCATCCCATGCCCTTTTAGGCCACTTGATGTCGCAATGAATCATTTGATTCTTGGCCTCCATGGTGGCATAATAGATCCTTGCTTCTATTGGTCCCCGTGCTGTTACAATCCATCACTGGCCCTTTTTATACCCCGTGGTTCCACAAGGGATCATTAGATTGTTAGCCTGCATTGGGTCTCAATGTTTCCTTGCTTCTCTTAACCTCTATGATGTCACAATGCATCCCATGCCCTTTTAGGCCACTTGGTGTTACAATGAATCACTTGATTCTTGGCCTCTATGGTGTCATAATATTTCCATGTCTTTATTGGGCCCCATGCTTTCACAATTCATCCCTGGCCCTTTTACAACCCCTGGGGCCACAAGGGATCATTAGATTGTTAGCCTGCATTGGGGCACAATAGTGCCTTGTTTCTCTTAACCCCTGTGGTGTCACAATGCATCCCATGCCCTTTTAGGCCACTTGGTGTTACAATGAACAATTTGATTCCTGGCCTCTATGGTGTCATAATAGATCCTTGCTTCTATTGGTCCCCGTGATACAACAATCCATCCCTGACACTTTTTATACCCCCTGGTGCCACAAGGGGTCATTAGATTGTTAGCCTCCCTTGGGTCACAATGGTTCCTTGCTTCTCTTAACCCCTGTGGTGTCACAATGCATCCCATGCACTTTTTGG
Source organism: Cinclus cinclus (assembly GCF_963662255.1). Classification (NCBI taxonomy): domain Eukaryota; kingdom Metazoa; phylum Chordata; class Aves; order Passeriformes; family Cinclidae; genus Cinclus; species Cinclus cinclus. Next base: position 2,549,237 of record NW_026912054.1, on the reverse strand, counting down.
CCACTTCATGTTACAATGAATCATTGGATTCTTGGCCTCCATGGTGGCATAATAGATCCTTGCTTCTATTGGTCCCCGTGCTGTAATAATCCATCACTGGCCCTTTTTATACCCCCTGGTGCCACAAGGGATCATTAGATTGTTAGCCTGCATTGGGTCACAATGGTTCCTTGCTTCTCTTAACCTCTGTGGTGTCACAATGCATCCCATGCCCTTTTAGGCCACTTGATGTCACAATGAATCATTTGATTCTTGGCCTCCATGGTGGCATAATAGATCCTTGCTTCTATTGGTCCCCGTGCTGTAACATTCCATCACTGGGCCTTTTACAAACCCTGGTGTCACAAGGGATCATTACATTGTTAGCCTGCATTGGGTCACAATGGTTCCTTGCTTCTCTTAACCTCTGTGGTGTCACAATGCATCCCATGCCCTTTTAGGCCACTTGATGTCGCAATGAATCATTTGATGGTTGGCCTCCATGGTGGCATAATAGATCCTTGCTTCTATTGGTCCCCGTGCTGTAACAATCCATCCCTGGCCTTTTTATACCCCCTGGTGCCACAAGGGATCATTAGATTGTTAGCCTGCATTGGGTCACAATGTTTCCTTGCTTCTCTTAACCTCAGTGGTGTCACAATGCATCCCATGCCCTTTTAGGCCACTTGGTGTTACAATGAACCATTTGATTCTTGGCCTCTATGGTGTCATAATATTTCCATGTCTTTATTGGGCCCCATGCTTTCACAATTCTTCCCTGGCCCTTTTACAAACCCTGGTGTCACAAGGGACCATTAGATTGTTAGCCTCCCTTGGGTCACAATGGTTCCTTGCTTCTCTTAACCCCTGTGGTGTCACAATGCATCCCATGCCCTTTTAGGCCACTTCATGTCACAATGAATGATTTGATTCTTGGCCTCCATGGTGGCATAATAGATCCTTGCTTCTATTGGTCCCCGTGCTGTAACAATCCATCACTGGCCCTTTTTATACCCCCTGGTGCCACAAGGGATCATTAGATTGTTAGCCTGCATTGGGTCACAATAGTGCCTTGTTTCTCTTAACCCCTGTGGTGTCACAATGCATCCCATGCCCTTTTAGGCCACTTGATGTCACAATGAATCATTTGATTCTTGGCCTCCATGGTGGCATAATAGATCCTTGCTTCTATTGTTCCCCGTGCTACAACAATCCATCCCTGACCCTTTTTATACCCCCTGGTGCCACAAGGGATCATTAGATTGTTAGCCTCCCTTGGGTCACAATGGTTCCTTGCTTCTCTTAACCCCTGTGGTGTCAAAATGCATCCCATGCCCTTTTAGGCCACTTGATGTCGCAATGAATCACTTGATTCTTGGCCTCCATGGTGGCATAATAGATCCTTGCTTCTATTGGTCCCCGTGCTGTAACAATCCATCCCTGGCCCTTTTTATACCCCCTGGTGCCACAAGGGATCATTAGATTGTTAGCCTCCCTTGGGTCTCAATGGTTCCTTGCTTCTCTTAACCCCTGTGGTGTCACAATCCATCCCATGCCCTTTTAGGCCACTTGATGTCACAATGAATCATTTGATGGTTGGCCTCCATGGTGGCATAATAGATCCTTGCTTCTATTTGTCCCCGTGCTGTAACAATCCATCACTGGGCCTTTTACAAACCCTGGTGTCACAAGGGATCATTAGATTGTGAGCCTCCCTTGGGTCACAATGGTGCCTTGCTTCTCTTAACCTCTGTGGTGTCACAATGCATCCCATGCCCTTTTAGGCCACTTGATGTCACAATGAATCATTTGATGGTTGGCCTCCATGGTGGCATAATAGATCCTTGCTTCTATTGATCCCCGTGCTACAACAATCCATCCCTGACCCTTTTTATACCCCCTGGTGCCACAAGGGATCATTAGATTGTTAGCCTCCCTTGGGTCACAATGGTTCCTTGCTTCTCTTAACCCCTGTGGTGTCAAAATGCATCCCATGCACTTTTAGGCCACTTGATGTCACAATGAATCATTTGATTCTTGGCCTCCATGGTGGCATAAGAGATCCTTGCTTCTATTGGTCCCCGCGCTGTAACAATCCATCACTGGCCCGTTTTATACCCCCTGGTGCCACAAGGGATCATTAGATTGTTAGCCTCCCTTGGGTCTCAATGGTTCCTTGCTTCTCTTAACCCCTGTGGTGTCACAATCCATCCCATGCCCTTTTAGGCCTCTTTATGTCACAATGAATCATTTGATACTTGGCCTCCATGGTGGCATAATAGATCCTTGCTTCTATTGGTCCCCGTGCTGTAACAATCCATCCCTGGCCCTTTTTATACCCCCTGGTGCCACAAGGGGTCATTAGATTGATAGCCTCCAATGGGTCACAATGGTTCCTTGCTTCTCTTAACCTCTGTGGTGTCACAATGCATCCCATGCACTTTTTGGCCGCTTCATGTTACAATTAATCATTTGATTCTTGGCCTCCATGGTGGCATAATCGTTCCTTGATTCTATTGGTCCCCGTGCTGTAACAATCCATCCCTGGCCCTTTTTATACCCCCTGGTGCCACAAGGGATCATTAGATGGTTAGCCTGCATTGGGTCACAATGGTGCCTTGCTTCTCTTAACCTCTATGCTGTCACAATGCATCCCATGCCCTTTTAGGCCACTTGGTGTTACAATGAATCACTTGATTCTTGGCCTCTATGGTGTCATAATATTTCCATGTCTTTATTGGGCCCCATGCTTTCACAATTCATCCCTGGCCCTTTTACCACGCCTGGTGCCACAAGGGATCATTAGATTGTTAGCCTGCATTGGGTCACAATGGTTCCTTGCTTCTCTTAACCCCTGAGGTGTCCAAATGCATCCCATGCCCTTTTAGGCCACTTGATGTCACAATGAATCATTTGATTCTTGGCCTCCATGGTGGCATAATAGATCCTTGCTTCTATTGGTCCCCGTGCTGTAACATTCCATCACTGGGCCTTTTACAAACCCTGGTGTCACAAGGGATCATTAGATTGTTAGCCTCCCTTGGGTAACACTGGTGCCTTGCTTCTCTTAACCTCTGTGGTGTCACAATGCATCCCATGCCCTTTTAGGCCACTTGATGTCACAATGAATCATTTGATGGTTGGCCTCCATGGTGGCATAATAGATCCTTGCTTCTATTGATACCCGTGCTACAACAATCCATCCCTGAACCTTTTTATAGCCCCTGGTGCCACAAGGGATCATTAGATTGTTAGCCTCCCTTGGGTCACAATGGTTCCTTGCTTCTCTTAACCCCTGTGGTGTCACAATGCATCCCATGCCCTTTTAGGCCACTTGATGTCACAATGAATCATTTGATGGTTGGCCTCCATGGTGGCATAATAGATCCTTGCTTCTATTGGTCCCCGTGCTTTAACGATCCATCCCTGGCCCTTTTTATATCCCCTGGTTCCACAAGGGATCATTAGATTGTTAGCATGCATTGGGTCACAATGTTTCCTTGCTTCTCTTAACCTCAGTGGTGTCACAATGCATCCCATGCCCTTTTAGGCCACTTGGTGTTACAATGAATCATTTGATTGTTGGCCTCTATGGTGTCATAATATTTCCATGTCTTTATTGGGCCCCATGCTTTCACAATTCATCCCTGGCCCTTTTACAAACCCTGGTGTCACAAGGGACCATTAGATTGTTAGCCTCCCTTGGGTCACAATTGTTCCTTGCTTCTCTTAACCCCTGTGGTGTCACAATGCATCCCATGCCCTTTTAGGCAACTTGATGTCACAATGAATCATTTGATTCTTGGCCTCCATGGTGGCATAATAGATCCTTGCTTCTATTGGTCCCCGTGCTGTAACAATCCATCCCTGGCCCTTTTTATACCCCCTGGTGCCACAAGGGATCATTAGATTGTTAGCCTGCATTGGGTCTCAATGGTTCCTTGCTTCTCTTAACCTCTGTGGTGTCACAATGCATCCCATGCCCTTTTAGGCCACTTGGTGTTACAATGAATCACTTGATTCTTGGCCTCTATGGTGTCATAATATTTCCATGTCTTTATTGGGCCCCATGCTTTCACAATTCATCCCTGGCCCTTTTACAACCCCTGGTGCCACAAGGGATCATTAGATTGTTAGCCTGCATTGGGTCACAATAGTGCCTTGTTTCTCTTAACCCCTGTGGTGTCACAATGCATCCCATGCCCTTTTAGGCCACTTGATGTCACAATGAATCATTTGATGGTTGGCCTCCATGGTGGCATAATAGATCCTTGCTTCTATTGGTCCCCGTGCTACAACAATCCATCCCTGGCCATTTTATACCCCCTGGTGCCACAAGTGGTCATTAGATTGTTAGCCTCCCTTGGGTCACAATGGTACCTTGCTTCTCTTAACCCCTGTGGTGTCACAATGCATCCCATGCACTTTTTGGCCACTTCATGTTACAATGAATCATTTGATTCTTGGCCTCCATGGTGGCATAATCGTTCCTTGATTCTATTGGTCCCCGTGCTGTAACAATCCATCCCTGACACTTTTTATACCCCCTGGTGCCACAAGGGATCATTAGATTGTTAGCCTCCCTTGGGTCACAATGGTTCCTTGCTTCTCTTAACCCCTGTGGTGTCACAATGCATCCCATGCCCTTTTAGACCACTTGATGTCACAATGAATCATTTGATTCTTGGCCTCCATGGTGGCATAATCGATCCTTGCTTCTATTGGTCCCTGTGCTCTAACATTCCATCACTGGGCCTTTTACAAACCCTGGTGTCACAAGGGATCATTAGATTGTTAGCCTGCATTGGGTCACAATGGTTCCTTGCTTCTCTTAACCTCTGTGGTGTCACAATGCATCCCATGCCCTTTTAGGCCACTTGATGTCACAATGAATCATTTGATGGTTGGCCTCCATGGTGGCATAATAGATCCTAGCTTCTATTGATCCCCGTGCTACAACAATCCATCCCTGACAAGTTTTATACCCCCTGGTGCCACAAGGGATTCTTAGATTGTTAGCCTCCCTTGGGTCACAATGGTTCCTTGCTTCTCTTAACCCCTGTGGTGTCACAATGCATCCCATGCCCTTTTAGGCCACTTGATGTCACAATGAATCATTTGATTCTTGGCCTCCATGGTGGCATAATAGATCCTTGCTTCTATTGGTCCCCGTGCTGTAACAATCCATCCCTGGCCCTTTTTATACCCCCTGGTGCCACAAGGGATCATTAGATTGTTAGCCTGCATTGGGTCTCAATGGTTCCTTGCTTCTCTTAACCTCTGTGGTGTCACAATGCATCCCATGCCCTTTTAGGCCACTTGGTGTTACAATGAATCACTTGATTCTTGGCCTCTATGGTGTCATAATATTTCCATGTCTTTATTGGGCCCCATGCTTTCACAATTCATCCCTGGCCCTTTTACAACCCCTGGTGCCACAAGGGATCATTAGATTGTTAGCCTGCATTGGGTCACAATAGTGCCTTGTTTCTCTTAACCCCTGTGGTGTCACAATGCATCCCATGCCCTTTTAGGCCACTTGATGTCACAATGAATCATTTGATGGTTGGCCTCCATGGTGGCATAATAGATCCTTGCTTCTATTGGTCCCCGTGCTACAACAATCCATCCCTGGCCATTTTATACCCCCTGGTGCCACAAGTGGTCATTAGATTGTTAGCCTCCCTTGGGTCACAATGGTTCCTTGCTTCTCTTAACCCCTGTGGTGTCACAATGCATCCCATGCACTTTTTGGCCACTTCATGTTACAATGAATCATTTGATTCTTGGCCTCCATGGTGGCATAATCGTTCCTTGATTCTATTGGTCCCCGTGCTGTAACAATCCATCCCTGACCCTTTTTATACCCCCTGGTGCCACAAGGGATCATTAGATTGTTAGCCTCCCTTGGGTCACAATGGTTCCTTGCTTCTCTTAACCCCTGTGGTGTCACAATGCATCCCATGCCCTTTTAGACCACTTGATGTCACAATGAATCATTTGATTCTTGGCCTCCATGGTGGCATAATCGATCCTTGCTTCTATTGGTCCCTGTGCTCTAACATTCCATCACTGGGCCTTTTACAAACCCTGGTGTCACAAGGGATCATTAGATTGTTAGCCTGCATTGGGTCACAATGGTTCCTTGCTTCTCTTAACCTCTGTGGTGTCACAATGCATCCCATGCCCTTTTAGGCCACTTGATGTCACAATGAATCATTTGATGGTTGGCCTCCATGGTGGCATAATAGATCCTAGCTTCTATTGATCCCCGTGCTACAACAATCCATCCCTGACAATTTTTATACCCCCTGGTGCCACAAGGGATTCTTAGATTGTTAGCCTCCCTTGGGTCACAATGGTTCCTTGCTTCTCTTAACCTCTATGGTGTCAAAATGCATCCCATGCCCTTTAAGGCAACTTGATGTCACAATGAATCATTTGATGGTTGGCCTCCATGGTGGCATAATAGATCCTTGCTTCTATTGGTCCCCGTGCTACAACAATCCATCCCTGAACCTTTTTATACTCCCTGGTGCCACAAGGGATCATTAGATTGTTAGCCTCCTTTGGGTCTCAATGGTTCCTTGCTTCTCTTAACCCCTGTGGTGTCACAATCCATCCCATGCCCTTTTAGGCCACTTGATGTCACAATGAATCATTTGATTCTTGGCCTCCATGGTGGCATAATCGATCCTTGCTTCTATTGGTCCCCGTGCTGTAACAATCCATCACTGGCCCTTTTTATACCCCCTGGTGCCACAAGGGATCATTAGATTGTTAGCCTGCATTGGGTCTCAATGCTTCCTTGCTTCTCTTAACCTCTATGATGTCACAATGCATCCCATGCCCTTTTAGGCCACTTGGTGTTACAATGAATCACTTGATTCTTGGCCTCTATGGTGTCATAATATTTCCATGTCTTTATTGGGCCCCATGCTTTCACAATTCATCCCTGGCCCTTTTACAACCCCTGGTGCCACAAGGGATCATTAGATTGTTAGCCTGCATTGGGTCACAATAGTGCCTTGTTTCTCTTAACCCCTGAGGTGTCACAATGCATCCCATGCCCTTTTAGGCCACTTGATGTCACAATGAATCATTTGATTCTTGGCCTCCATGGTGGCATAATAGATCCTTGCTTCTATAGGTCCCCATGCTGTCACAGTTCATCCGTGGTCCTTTTGCGCCCCCTGGTGTCAAAAGGGATCCTTAGATTGTTAGCCTGCATTGGGTCACAATGGTTCCTTGCTTCTCTTAACCCCTGTGGTGTCACAATGCATCCCATGCCCTTTTAGGCCACTTGGTGTTACAATGAATCATTTGAATCTTGGCCTCTATGGCGTCAGAATGTTTCCATGTTTTTCTTGGGCCCCATGCTTTCACAATTCATCCCTGGCCCTATTACAACCCCTGGTGTCGCAATGGATCATTAGATTGTTAGCCTCCCTTGGGTCACAATGGTTCCTAGCTTCTCTTAACCTCTGTGGTGTCACAATGCATTCCAAGCCCTTTTAGGCCACTTGATGTCACAATGAATCATTTGATTCTTGGCCTTCATGGTGTCATAATAGATCCTTGCTTCTATAGGTCCCCATGTTGTCACAATTCATCCGTGGTCCTTTTGCGCCCCCTGGTGTCAATAGGGATTCTTAGATTGTTAGCCTGCATTGCGTCACAATGGTTCCTTGCTTCTCTTAACCTCTGTGGTGTCACAATGCATCCCATGCCCTTTTAGGCCACTTGATGTCACAATGAATCATTTGATTCTTGGCCTTCATGGTGTCATAATAGATCCTTGCTTCTATAGGTCCCCATGCTGTCACAGTTCGTCCGTGGTCCTTTTGCGCCCCCTGGTGTCAGAAGGGAATCTTAGATAGTTAGCTTGCATTGGGTCACAAATGTTCCTTTCTTCTCTTAACCTCTGTGGTGTCACAATGCATCTCATGCCCTTTAAGGCCACTTGGTGTTACAATGAATCATTTGAGTCTTGGCCTCTATGGTGTCAAAATGTTTCCATGTTTTTCTTGGGCTCCATGCTTTCACAATTCATTCCTGGCCCTATTACAACCCCTGGTGTCACAATGGATCATTAGATTGTTAGCCTCCCTTGGGACACAATGGTTCCTTGCTTCTCTTAACCTCTGTGGTGTCACAATGCATTCCAAGCCCTTTTAGGCCACTTGATGTCACAATGAATCATTTGATTCTTGGCCTTCATGGTGTCATAATAGATCCTTGCTTCTATAGGTCCCCATGATGTCACAGTTCATCCGTGGTCCTTTTGCGCCACCTGGTGTCAAAAGGGATTCTTAGATTGTTAGCCTGCATTGGGTCACAATGGTTCCTTGCTTCTCTTAACCTCTGTGGTGTCACAATGCATCCCATGCCCTTTTAGGCCACTTGGTGTTACAATGAATCATTTGAGTCTTGGCCTCTATGGTGTCAAAATGTTTCCATGTTTTTCTTGGGCTCCATGCTTTCACAATTCATCCCTGGCCCTATTACAACCCCTGGTGTCACAATGGGTCATTAGATTGTTAGCCTCCCTTGGGTCACAATGGTTCCCTGCTTCTCTTAACCTCTGTGGTGTCACAATGCATTCCAAGCCCTTTTAGGCCACTTGATGTCACAATGAATCATTTGATTCTTGGCCTTCATGGTGTCATAATAGATCCTTGCTTCTATAGGTCCCCATGCCGTCACAGTTCATCCGTGGTCCTTTTGCGCCCCCTGGTGTCAAAAGGGATCCTTAGATTGTTAGCCTGCATTGGGTCACAATGGTTCCTTGCTTCTCTTAACCCCTGTGGTGTCACAATGCATCCCATGCCCTTTTAGGCCACTTGGTGTTACAATGAATCATTTGAGTCTTGGCCTCTATGGTGTCAGAATGTTTCCATGTTTTTCTTGGGCCCCATGCTTTCACAAGTCATCCCTGGCCCTATTACAACCCCTGGTGTCACAGGGGATCATTATATTGTTAGCCTCCCTTGGGTCACAATGGTTCCTTGCTTCTCTTAACCTCTGTGGTGTCACAATGCAACCCATGCCCTTTTAGGCCACTTGATGTCACAATGAATCATTTGATTCTTGGCCTTCATGGTGTCATAATATATCCTTGCTTCTATAGGTCCCCATGTTGTCACAGTTCATCCGTGGTCCTTTTGCGCCCCCTGGTATCAAAAGGGAATCTTGGATAGTTAGCCTGCATTGGGTGACAATGGTTCCTGGCTTTTCTTAACCTCTGTGGTGTCACAATGCATCCCATGCCCTTTTAGGCCACTTGGTGTCACAATGAATCATTTGATTCTTGGCCTTCATGGTGTCATAATAGATCCTTGCTTCTATAGGTCCCCATGCTTTCACAATTCATCCCTGGCCCTATTACAACCCCGGGAGTCACAATGGATCATTAGATTGTTAGCCTCCCTTGGGACACAATGGTTCCTTGCTTCTCTTAACCTCTGTGGTGTCACAATGCATTCCAAGCCCTTTTAGGCCACTTGATGTCAAAATGAATCATTTGATTCTTGGCCTTCATGGTGTCAGAATAGATCCTTGCTTCTATAGGTCCCCATGCTTTCACAGTTCATCCGTGGTCCTTTTGCAACCCCTGGTGTCAAAAGGGATTCTTAGATTGTTAGCCTGCATTGGGTCACAATGGTTCCTTGCTTCTCTTAACCCCTGTGGTGTCACAATGCATCCCATGCCCTTTTAGGCCACTTGGTGTTACAATGAATTATTTGAGTCTTGGCCTCTATGGTGTCAAAATGTTTCCATGTTTTTCTTGGGCTCCATGCTTTCACAATTCATCCCTGGCCCTATTACAACCCCTGGTGTCACAATGGATCATTAGATTGTTAGCCTCCCTTGGGTCACAATGGTTCCTTGCTTCTCTTAACCTCTGTGGTGTCACAATGCATTCCAAGCCCTTTTAGGCCACTTGATGTCACAATGAATCATTTGATTCTTCTCCTTCATGGTGTCATAATAAATCCTCGCTTCTATTGGTCCCCATGCTGTCACAGTTCATCCGTGGTCCTTTTGCGCCCCCTGGTGTCAAAAGGGAATCTTAGATAGTTAGCCTGCATTGGGTCACAATGGTTCCTTGCTTCTCTTAACCTCTGTGGTGTCACAATGCATCCCATGCCCTTTTAGGCCACTTGGTGTTACAATGAATCATTTGAGTCTTGGCCTCTATGTTGTCATAATTTTTCCATGTTTTTCTTGGGCCCCATGCTTCCACAATTCATCCCTGGCCCTATTACAACCCCTGGTGTCACAATGGATCATTAGATTGTTAGACTCCCTTGGGTCACAATGGTTCCCTGCTTCTCTTAACCTCTGTGGTGTCACAATGCATTCCAAGCCCTTTTAGGCCACTTGATGTCACAAAGAATCATTTGATTCTTGGCCTCCAGGGTGCCATAATAGATCCTTGCTTCTATAGGTCCCCATGCTGTCACAGTTCATCCGTGGTCCTTTTGCGCCCCCTGGTATCAAAAGGGAATCTTGGATAGTTAGCCTGCATTGGGTGACAATGGTTCCTTGCTTTTCTTAACCTCTGTGGTGTCACAATGCATCCCATGCCCTTTTAGGCCACTTGGTGTCACAATGAATCATTTGATTCTTGGCCTTCATGGTGTCATAATAGATCCTTGCTTCTATAGGTCCCCATGCTTTCACAATTCATCCCTGGCCCTATTACAACCCCTGGTGTCACAATGGATCATTAGATTGTTAGCCTCCCTTGGGTCACAATGGTTTCTTGCTTCTCTTAACCTCTGTGGTGTCACAATGCATTCCAAGCCCTTTTAGGCCACTTGATGTCACAATGAATCATTTGATTCTTGCCCTCCATGGTGTCATAATAGATCCTTGCTTCTATAGGTCCCCATGCTGTCACAGTTCATCCGTGGTCCTTTTGCGCCCCCTGGTGTCAAAAGGGAATCTTGGATAGTTAGCCTGCATTGGGTGACAATGGTTCCTTGCTTCTCTTAACCTCTGTGGTGTCACAATGCATCCCATGCCCTTTTAGGCCACTTGGTGTTACAATGAATCATTTGAGTCTTGGCCTCTATGGTGTCAGAATGTTTCCATGTTTTTCTTGGGCCCCATGTTTTCACAATTCATCCCTGGCCCTATTACAACCCCTGGTGTCACAATGGATCATTAGATTGTTAGCCTCCCTTGGGTCACAATGGTTCCTTGCTTCTCTTAACCTCTGTGGTGTCACAATGCATTCCAAGCCCTTTTAGGCCACTTGATGTCACAATGAATCATTTGATTCTTGGCCTTCATGGTGTCATAATAGATCCTTGCTTCTATAGGTCCCCATGCTGTCACAGTTCATCCGTGGTCCTTTTGCGCCCCCTGGTGTCAAAAGGGATTCTTAGATTGTTAGCCTGCATTGGGTCACAATGGTTCCCTGCTTCTCTTAACCTCTGTGGTGTCACAATGCATCCCATGCCCTTTAAGGCCACTTGGTGTTACAATGAATCATTTGAGTCTTGGCCTCTATGGTGTCATAATTTTTCCATGATTAATTGTGCCCCATGCTTTCACAATTCATCCCTGGCCCTATTACAACCCCTGGTGTCACAGGGGATCATTAGATTGTTAGCCTCCCTTGGGTCACAATGGTTCCTTGCTTCTCTTAACCTCTGTGGTGTCACAATGCATTCCAAGCCCTTTTAGGCCACTTGATGTCACAATGAATCATTTGATTCTTGGCCTTCATGGTGTCAGAATAGATCCTTGTTTCTATAGGTCCCCATGCTTTCACAGTTCATCCGTGGTCCTTTTGCAACCCCTGGTGTCAAAAGGGATTCTTAGATTGTTAGCCTGCATTGGGTCACAATGGTTCCTTGCTTCTCTTAACCTCTGTGGTGTCACAATGCATCCCATGCCCTTTTAGGCCACTTGGTGTTACAATGAATCATTTGAGTCTTGGCCTCTATGGTGTCATAATATTTCCATGATTTATTGTGCCCCATGCTTTCACAATTCATCCCTGGCCCTATTACAACCCCTGGTGTCACAATGGATCATTAGATTGTTAGACTCCCTTGGGTCACAATGGTTCCCTGCTTCTCTTAACCTCTGTGGTGTCACAATGCATTCCAAGCCCTTTTAGGCCACTTGATGTCACAAAGAATCATTTGATTCTTGGCCTCCAGGGTGCCATAATAGATCCTTGCTTCTATAGGTCCCCATGCTGTCACAGTTCATCCGTGGTCCTTTTGCGCCCCCTGGTATCAAAAGGGAATCTTGGATAGTTAGCCTGCATTGGGTGACAATGGTTCCTTGCTTTTCTTAACCTCTGTGGTGTCACAATGCATCCCATGCCCTTTTAGGCCACTTGGTGTCACAATGAATCATTTGATTCTTGGCCTTCATGGTGTCATAATAGATCCTTGCTTCTATAGGTCCCCATGCTTTCACAATTCATCCCTGGCCCTATTACAACCCCTGGTGTCACAATGGATCATTAGATTGTTAGCCTGCATTGGGTGACAATGGTTCCTTGCTTCTCTTAACCTCTGTGGTGTCACAATGCATCCCATGCCCTTTTAGGCCACTTGGTGTTACAATGAATCATTTGAGTCTTGGCCTCTATGGTGTCAGAATGTTTCCATGTTTTTCTTGGGCCCCATGCTTTCACAATTCATCCCTGGCCCTATTACAACCCCTGGTGTCACAATGGATCATTAGATTGTTAGCCTCCCTTGGGTCACAATGGTTCCTTGCTTCTCTTAACCTCTGTGGTGTCACAATGCATTCCAAGCCCTTTTAGGCCACTTGATGTCACAATGAATCATTTGATTCTTGGCCTTCATGGTGTCATAATAGATCCTTGCTTCTATAGGTCCCCATGCTGTCACAGTTCATCCGTGGTCCTTTTGCGCCCCCTGGTGTCAAAAGGGATTCTTAGATTGTTAGCCTGCATTGGGTCACAATGGTTCCCTGCTTCTCTTAACCTCTGTGGTGTCACAATGCATCCCATGCCCTTTTAGGCCACTTGGTGTTACAATGAATCATTTGAGTCTTGGCCTCTATGGTGTCATAATTTTTCCATGATTAATTGTGCCCCATGCTTTCACAATTCATCCCTGGCCCTATTACAACCCCTGGTGTCACAGGGGATCATTAGATTGTTAGCCTCCCTTGGGACACAATGGTTCCTTGCTTCTCTTAACCTCTGTGGTGTCACAATGCATTCCAAGCCCTTTTAGGCCACTTGATGTCAAAATGAATCATTTGATTCTTGGCCTTCATGGTGTCAGAATAGATCCTTGCTTCTATAGGTCCCCATGCTTTCACAGTTCATCCGTGGTCCTTTTGCAACCCCTGGTGTCAAAAGGGATTCTTAGATTGTTAGCCTGCATTGGGTCACAATGGTTCCTTGCTTCTCTTAACCCCTGTGGTGTCACAATGCATCCCATGCCCTTTTAGGCCACTTGGTGTTACAATGAATTATTTGAGTCTTGGCCTCTATGGTGTCAAAATGTTTCCATGTTTTTCTTGGGCTCCATGCTTTCACAATTCATCCCTGGCCCTATTACAACCCCTGGTGTCACAATGGATCATTAGATTGTTAGCCTCCCTTGGGTCACAATGGTTCCTTGCTTCTCTTAACCTCTGTGGTGTCACAATGCATTCCAAGCCCTTTTAGGCCACTTGATGTCACAATGAATCATTTGATTCTTCTCCTTCATGGTGTCATAATAAATCCTCGCTTCTATTGGTCCCCATGCTGTCACAGTTCATCCGTGGTCCTTTTGCGCCCCCTGGTGTCAAAAGGGAATCTTAGATAGTTAGCCTGCATTGGGTCACAATGGTTCCTTGCTTCTCTTAACCTCTGTGGTGTCACAATGCATCCCATGCCCTTTTAGGCCACTTGGTGTTACAATGAATCATTTGAGTCTTGGCCTCTATGTTGTCATAATTTTTCCATGTTTTTCTTGGGCCCCATGCTTCCACAATTCATCCCTGGCCCTATTACAACCCCTGGTGTCACAATGGATCATTAGATTGTTAGACTCCCTTGGGTCACAATGGTTCCCTGCTTCTCTTAACCTCTGTGGTGTCACAATGCATTCCAAGCCCTTTTAGGCCACTTGATGTCACAAAGAATCATTTGATTCTTGGCCTCCAGGGTGCCATAATAGATCCTTGCTTCTATAGGTCCCCATGCTGTCACAGTTCATCCGTGGTCCTTTTGCGCCCCCTGGTATCAAAAGGGAATCTTGGATAGTTAGCCTGCATTGGGTGACAATGGTTCCTTGCTTTTCTTAACCTCTGTGGTGTCACAATGCATCCCATGCCCTTTTAGGCCACTTGGTGTCACAATGAATCATTTGATTCTTGGCCTTCATGGTGTCATAATAGATCCTTGCTTCTATAGGTCCCCATGCTTTCACAATTCATCCCTGGCCCTATTACAACCCCTGGTGTCACAATGGATCATTAGATTGTTAGCCTCCCTTGGGTCACAATGGTTTCTTGCTTCTCTTAACCTCTGTGGTGTCACAATGCATTCCAAGCCCTTTTAGGCCACTTGATGTCACAATGAATCATTTGATTCTTGCCCTCCATGGTGTCATTATAGATCCTTGCTTCTATAGGTCCCCATGCTGTCACAGTTCATCCGTGGTCCTTTTGCGCCCCCTGGTGTCAAAAGGGAATCTTGGATAGTTAGCCTGCATTGGGTGACAATGGTTCCTTGCTTCTCTTAACCTCTGTGGTGTCACAATGCATCCCATGCCCTTTTAGGCCACTTGGTGTTACAATGAATCATTTGAGTCTTGGCCTCTATGGTGTCAGAATGTTTCCATGTTTTTCTTGGGCCCCATGCTTTCACAATTCATCCCTGGCCCTATTACAACCCCTGGTGTCACAATGGATCATTAGATTGTTAGCCTCCCTTGGGTCACAATGGTTCCTTGCTTCTCTTAACCTCTGTGGTGTCACAATGCATTCCAAGCCCTTTTAGGCCACTTGATGTCACAATGAATCATTTGATTCTTGGCCTTCATGGTGTCATAATAGATCCTTGCTTCTATAGGTCCCCATGCTGTCACAGTTCATCCGTGGTCCTTTTGCGCCCCCTGGTGTCAAAAGGGATTCTTAGATTGTTAGCCTGCATTGGGTCACAATGGTTCCTTGCTTCTCTTAACCTCTGTGGTGTCACAATGCATCCCATGCCCTTTAAGGCCACTTGGTGTTACAATGAATCATTTGAGTCTTGGCCTCTATGGTGTCATAATTTTTCCATGATTAATTGTGCCCCATGCTTTCACAATTCATCCCTGGCCCTATTACAACCCCTGGTGTCACAGGGGATCATTAGATTGTTAGCCTCCCTTGGGTCACAATGGTTCCTTGCTTCTCTTAACCTCTGTGGTGTCACAATGCATTCCAAGCCCTTTTAGGCCACTTGATGTCACAATGAATCATTTGATTCTTGGCCTTCATGGTGTCAGAATAGATCCTTGTTTCTATAGGTCCCCATGCTTTCACAGTTCATCCGTGGTCCTTTTGCAACCCCTGGTGTCAAAAGGGATTCTTAGATTGTTAGCCTGCATTGGGTCACAATGGTTCCTTGCTTCTCTTAACCTCTGTGGTGTCACAATGCATCCCATGCCCTTTTAGGCCACTTGGTGTTACAATGAATTATTTGAGTCTTGGCCTCTATGGTGTCAAAATGTTTCCATGTTTTTCTTGGGCTCCATGCTTTCACAATTCATCCCTGGCCCTATTACAACCCCTGGTGTCACAATGGATCATTAGATTGTTAGCCTCCCTTGGGTCACAATGGTTCCTTGCTTCTCTTAACCTCTGTGGTGTCACAATGCATTCCAAGCCCTTTTAGGCCACTTGATGTCACAATGAATCATTTGATTCTTCTCCTTCATGGTGTCATAATAAATCCTCGCTTCTATTGGTCCCCATGCTGTCACAGTTCATCCGTGGTCCTTTTGCGCCCCCTGGTGTCAAAAGGGAATCTTAGATAGTTAGCCTGCATTGGGTCACAATGGTTCCTTGCTTCTCTTAACCTCTGTGGTGTCACAATGCATCCCATGCCCTTTTAGGCCACTTGGTGTTACAATGAATCATTTGAGTCTTGGCCTCTATGGTGTCATAATTTTTCCATGTTTTTCTTGGGCCCCATGCTTTCACAATTCATCCCTGGCCCTATTACAACCCCTGGTGTCACAATGGATCATTAGATTGTTAGCCTCCATTGGGTCACAATGGTTCCTTGCTTCTCTTAACCTCTGTGGTGTCACAATGCATTCCAAGCCCTTTTAGGCCACTTGATGTCACAATGAATCATTTGATTCTTGGCCTTCATGGTGTCATAATAGATCCTTGCTTCTATAGGTCCCCATGCTGTCACAGTTCATCCGTGGTCCTTTTGCGCCCCCTGGTGTCAAAAGGGATTCTTAGATTATTAGCCTGCATTGGGTCACAATGGTTCCCTGCTTCTCTTAACCTCTGTGGTGTCACAATGCATCCCATGCCCTTTTAGGCCACTTGGTGTTACAATGAATTATTTGAGTCTTGGCCTCTATGGTGTCAAAATGTTTCCATGTTTTTCTTGGGCTCCATGCTTTCACAATTCATCCCTGGCCCTATTACAACCCCTGGTGTCACAATGGATCATTAGATTGTTAGCCTCCCTTGGGTCACAATGGTTCCTTGCTTCTCTTAACCTCTGTGGTGTCACAATGCATTCCAAGCCCTTTTAGGCCACTTGATGTCACAATGAATCATTTGATTCTTCTCCTTCATGGTGTCATAATAAATCCTCGCTTCTATTGGTCCCCATGCTGTCACAGTTCATCCGTGGTCCTTTTGCGCCCCCTGGTGTCAAAAGGGAATCTTAGATACTTAGCCTGCATTGGGTGACAATGGTTCCTTGCTTCTCTTAACCTCTGTGGTGTCACAATGCATCCCATGCCCTTTTAGGCCACTTGGTGTTACAATGAATCATTTGAGTCTTGGCCTCTATGTTGTCATAATTTTTCCATGTTTTTCTTGGGCCCCATGCTTTCACAATTCATCCCTGGCCCTATTACAACCCCTGGTGTCACAATGGATCATTAGATTGTTAGCCTCCCTTGGGTCACAATGGTTCCTTGCTTCTCTTAACCTCTGTGGTGTCACAATGCATTCCAAGCCCTTTTAGGCCACTTGATGTCACAATGAATCATTTGATTCTTGGCCTTCATGGTGTCATAATAAATCCTTGCTTCTATAGGTCCCCATGCTGTCACAGTTCATCGGTGGTCCTTTTGCAACCCCTGGTGTCAAAAGGGATTCTTAGATTGTTAGCCTGCATTGGGTCACAATGGTTCCTTGTTTCTCTTAACCTCTGCGGTGTCACAATGCATCCCATGACCTTTTAGGCCACTTGATGTCACAATGAATCATTTGAGTCTTGGCCTCTATGGTGTCAGAACGTTTGCATGTTTTTCTTGGGCCCCATGCTTTCACAATTCATCCCTGGCCCTATTACAACCCCTGGTGTCACAATGGATCATTAGTTTGTTAGCCTCCCTTGGGTCACAATGGTTCCTTGCTTCTCTTAACCTCTGTGGTGTCACAATGCATTCCAAGCCCTTTTAGGCCACTTGATGTCACAATGAATCATTTGATTCTTGGCCTTCATGGTGTCATAATAGATCCTTGCTTCCATAGGTCCCCATGTTGTCACAGTTCATCCGTGGTCCTTTTGCGCCCCCTGGTGTCAAAAGGGATTCTTAGATTATTAGCCTGCATTGGGTCACAATGGTTCCTTGCTTCTCTTAACCTCTGTGGTGTCACAATGCATCCCATGCCCTTTTAGGCCACTTGATGTCACAATGAATCATTTGATTCTTGGCCTTCATGGTGTCATAATAGATCCTTGCTTCTATAGGTCCCCATGCTGTCACAGTTCATCCGTGGTCCTTTTGCGCCCCCTGGTGTCAAAAGGGATTCTTAGATTGTTAGCCTGCATTGGGTCACAATGGTTCCTTGCTTCTCTTAACCTCTGTGGTGTCACAATGCATCCCATGCCCTTTTAGGCCACTTGGTGTTACAATGAATCATTTGAGTCTTGGCCTCTATGGTGTCATAATATTTCCATTATTTATTGTGCCCCATGCTTTCACAATTCATCCTTGGCCCTATTACAACCCCTGGTGTCACAATGGATCATTAGATTGTTAGCCTCCCTTGGGTCACAATGGTTCCCTGCTTCTCTTAACCTCTGTGGTGTCACAATGCATTTCAAGCCCTTTTAGGCCACTTGATGTCACAATGAATCATTTGATTCTTGGCCTCCATGGTGTCATAATAGATCCTTGCTTCTATAGGTCCCCATGCTTTCACAGTTCATCCGTGGTCCTTTTGCAACCCCTGGTGTCAAAAGGGATTCTTAGATTGTTAGCCTGCATTGGGTCACAATGGTTCCTTGCTTCTCTTAACCCCTGTGGTGTCACAATGCATCCCATGCCCTTTTAGGCCACTTGGTGTTACAATGAATCATTTGAGTCTTGGCCTCTATGGTGTCAAAATGTTTCCATGTTTTTCTTGGGCTCCATGCTTTCACAATTCATCCCTGGCCCTATTACAACCCCTGGTGTCACAATGGATCATTATATTGTTAGCCTCCCTTGGGTCACAATGGTTCCTTGCTTCTCTTAACCTCTGTGGTGTCACAATGCATTCCAAGCCCTTTTAGGCCACTTGATGTCACAATCAATCATTTGATTCTTGGCCTTCATGGTGTCATAATAGATCCTTGCTTCTATAGGTCCCCATGCTGTCACAGTTCATCCGTGGAGCTTTTGCACCCCCTGGTGTCAAAAGGGATTCTTAGATTGTTACCCTGCATTGGGTCACAATTGTTCCTTGCTTCTCTTAACCTCTGTGGTGTCACAATGCATCCCATGCCCTTTTAGGCCACTTGATGTCACAATGAATCATTTGATTCTTGGCCTTCATGGTGTCATAATAGATCCTTGCTTCTATAGGTCCCCATGCTGTCACAGTTCATCCGTGGTTCTTTTGCGCCCCCTGGTGTCAAAAGGGATTCTTAGATTGTTAGCCTGCATTGGGTCACAATGGTTCCTTGTTTCTCTTAACCTCTGTGGTGTCACAATGCATCCCATGCACTTTTAGGCCTCTTGATGTCACAATGAATCATTTGAGTCTTGGCCTCTATGGTGTCAGAAGGTTTGCATGTTTTTCTTGGGCCCCATGCTTTCACAATTCATCCCTGGCCCTATTACAACCCCTGGTGTCACAATGGATCATTAGATTGTTAGCCTCCCTTGGGTCACAATGGTTCCTTGCTTCTCTTAACCTCTGTGGTGTCACAATGCATTCCAAGCCCTTTTAGGCCACTTGATGTCACAATGAATCATTTGATTCTTGGCCTTCATGGTGTCATAATAGATCCTTGCTTCCATAGGTCCCCATGTTGTCACAGTTCATCCGTGGTCCTTTTGCGCCCCCTGGTGTCAAAAGGGATTCTTAGATTATTAGCCTGCATTGGGTCACAATGGTTCCTTGCTTCTCTTAACCTCTGTGGTGTCACAATGCATCCCATGCCCTTTTAGGCCACTTGATGTCACAATGAATCATTTGATTCTTGGCCTTCATGGTGTCATAATAGATCCTTGCTTCTATAGGTCCCCATGCTGTCACAGTTCATCCGTGGTCCTTTTGCGCCCCCTGGTGTCAAAAGGGATTCTTAGATTGTTAGCCTGCATTGGGTCACAATGGTTCCTTGCTTCTCTTAACCTCTGTGGTGTCACAATGCATCCCATGCCCTTTTAGGCCACTTGGTGTTACAATGAATCATTTGAGTCTTGGCCTCGATGGTGTCAGAATGTTTCCATGTTTTTCTTGGGCCCCATGCTTTCACAATTCATCCCTGGCCCTATTACAACCCCTGGTGTCGCAATGGATCATTAGATTGTTAGCCTCCCTTGGGTCACAATGGTTCCTAGCTTCTCTTAACCTCTGTGGTGTCACAATGCATTCCAAGCCCTTTTAGGCCTCTTGATGTCACAATGAATCATTTGATTCTTGGCCTTCATGGTGTCATAATAGATCCTTGTTTCTATAGGTCCCCATGTTGTCACAATTCATCCGTGGTCCTTTTGCGCCCCCTGGTGTCAATAGGGATTCTTAGATTGTTAGCCTGCATTGCGACACAATGCTTCCTTGCTTCTCTTAACCTCTGTGGTGTCACAATGCATCCCATGCCCTTTTAGGCCACTTGATGTCACAATGAATCATTTGATTCTTGGCCTTCATGGTGTCATAATAGATCCTTGCTTCTATAGGTCCCCATGCTGTCACAGTTCTTCCGTGGTCCTTTTGCGCCCCCTGGTGTCAGAAGGGAATCTTAGATTGTTAGCCTGCATTGGGTCACAAATGTTCCTTTCTTCTCTTAACCTCTGTGGTGTCACAATGCATCTCATGCCCTTTTAGGCCACTTGGTGTTACAATGAATCATTTGAGTCTTGGCCTCTATGGTGTCATAATATTTCCATGATTTATTGTGCCCCATGCTTTCACAATTCATTCCTGGCCCTATTACAACCCCTGGTGTCACAATGGATCATTAGATTGTTAGCCTCCCTTGGGACACAATGGTTCCTTGCTTCTCTTAACCTCTGTGGTGTCACAATGCATTCCAAGCCCTTTTAGGCCACTTGATGTCACAATGAATCATTTGATTCTTGGCCTTCATGGTGTCATAATAGATCCTTGCTTCTATAGGTCCCCATGCTGTCACAGTTCATCCGTGGTCCTTTTGCGCCACCTGGTGTCAAAAGGGATTCTTAGATTGTTAGCCTGCATTGGGTCACAATGGTTCCTTGCTTCTCTTAACCCCTGTGGTGTCACAATGCATCCCATGCCCTTTTAGGCCACTTGGTGTTACAATGAATCATTTGAGTCTTGGCCTCTATGGTGTCAAAATGTTTCCATGTTTTTCTTGGGCTCCATGCTTTCACAATTCATCCCTGGCCCTATTACAACCCCTGGTGTCACAATGGGTCATTAGATTGTTAGCCTCCCATGGGTCACAATGGTTCCCTGCTTCTCTTAACCTCTGTGGTGTCACAATGCATTCCAAGCCCTTTTAGGCCACTTGATGTCACAATGAATCATTTGATTCTTGGCCTTCATGGTGTCATAATAGATCCTTGCTTCTATAGGTCCCCATGCCGTCACAGTTCATCCGTGGTCCTTTTGCGCCCCCTGGTGTCAAAAGGGATCCTTAGATTGTTAGCCTGCATTGGGTCACAATGGTTCCTTGCTTCTCTTAACCCCTGTGGTGTCACAATGCATCCCATGCCCTTTTAGGCCACTTGGTGTTACAATGAATCATTTGAGTCTTGGCCTCTATGGTGTCAGAATGTTTCCATGTTTTTCTTGGGCCCCATGCTTTCACAATTCATCCCTGGCCCTATTACAACCCCTGGTGTCGCAATGGATCATTAGATTGTTAGCCTCCCTTGGGTCACAATGGTTCCTAGCTTCTCTTAACCTCTGTGGTGTCACAATGCATTCCAAGCCCTTTTAGGCCACTTGATGTCACAATGAATCATTTGATTCTTGGCCTTCATGGTGTCATAATAGATCCTTGCTTCTATAGGTCCCCATGTTGTCACAATTCATCCGTGGTCCTTTTGCGCCCCCTGGTGTCAATAGGGATTCTTAGATTGTTAGCCTGCATTGCGTCACAATGGTTCCTTGCTTCTCTTAACCTCTGTGGTGTCACAATGCATCCCATGCCCTTTTAGGCCACTTGATGTCACAATGAATCATTTGATTCTTGGCCTTCATGGTGTCATAATAGATCCTTGCTTCTATAGGTCCCCATGCTGTCACAGTTCTTCCGTGGTCCTTTTGCGCCCCCTTGTGTCAGAAGGGAATCTTAGATAGTTAGCCTGCATTGGGTCACAAATGTTCCTTTCTTCTCTTAACCTCTGTGTTGTCACAATGCATCTCATGCCCTTTTAGGCCACTTGGTGTTACAATGAATCATTTGAGTCTTGGCCTCTATGGTGTCATAATGTTTCCATGTTTTTCTTGGGCCCCATGCTTTCACAATTCATCCCTGGCCCTATTACAACCCCTGGTGTCACAGGGGATCATTAGATTGTTAGCCTCCCTTGGGTCACAATGGTTCCTTGCTTCTCTTAACCTCTGTGGTGTCACAATGCATTCCAAGCCTTTTTAGGCCACTTGATGTCACAATGAATCATTTGATTCTTCTCCTTCATGGTGTCATAATAGATCCTTGCTTCTATAGGTCCCCATGCTGTCACAGTTCATCCGTGGTCCTTTTGCGCCCCCTGGTGTCAAAAGGTATTCTTAGATTGTTAGCCTGCATTGGGTCACAATGGTTCCCTGCTTCTCTTAACCTCTGTGGTGTCACAATGCATCCCATGCCCTTTTAGGCCACTTGGTGTTACAATGAATCATTTGAGTCTTGGCCTATATGGTGTCATAATATTTCCATGATTTATTGTGCCCCATGCTTTCACAATTCATCCCTGGCCCTATTAAAACCCCTGGTGTCACAGGGGATCATTAGATTGTTAACCTCCCTTGGATCACAATTGTTCCCTGCTTCTCTTAACCTCTGTGGTGTCACAATGCATCCCATGCCCTTTTAGGCCACTTGATGTCACAATGAATCATTTGATTCTTGGCCTTCATGGTGTCATAATAGATCCTTGCTTCTATAGGTCCCCATGCTGTCACAGTTCATCCGTGGTCCTTTTGCGCCCCCTGGTGTCAAAAGGGATTCTTAGATTGTTAGCCTGCATTGGGTCACAATGGTTCCTTGCTTCTCTTAACCTCTGTGGTGTCACAATGCATCCCATGCCCTTTTTGGCCACTTGATGTCACAATGAATCATTTGAGTCTTGGCCTCTATGGTGTCAGAAGGTTTGCATGTTTTTCTTGGGCCCCATGCTTTCACAATTCATCCCTGGCCCTATTACAACCCCTGGTGTCACAATGGATCATTAGATTGTTAGACTCCCTTGGGTCACAATGGTTCCCTGCTTCTCTTAACCTCTGTGGTGTCACAATGCATTCCAAGCCCTTTTAGGCCACTTGATGTCACAAAGAATCATTTGATTCTTGGCCTCCAGGGTGCCATAATAGATCCTTGCTTCTATAGGTCCCCATGCTGTCACAGTTCATCCGTGGTCCTTTTGCGCCCCCTGGTATCAAAAGGGAATCTTGGATAGTTAGCCTGCATTGGGTGACAATGGTTCCTTGCTTCTCTTAACCTCTGTGGTGTCACAATGCATCCCATGCCCTTTTAGGCCACTTGGTGTCACAATGAATCATTTGATTCTTGGCCTTCATGGTGTCATAATAGATCCTTGCTTCTATAGGTCCCCATGCTTTCACAATTCATCACTGGCCCTATTACAACCCCGGGAGTCACAATGGATCATTAGATTGTTAGCCTCCCTTGGGTCACAATGGTTTCTTGCTTCTCTTAACCTCTGTGGTGTCACAATGCATCCCATGCCCTTTTAGGCCACTTGGTGTTACAATGAATCATTTGAGTCTTGGCCTCTATGGTGTCATAATTTTTCCATGATTAATTGTGCCCCATGCTTTCACAATTCATCCCTGGCCCTATTACAACCCCTGGTGTCAGAGGGGATCATTAGATTGTTAGCCTCCCTTGGGTCACAATGGTTCCTTGCTTCTCTTAACCTCTGTGGTGTCACAATGCATTCCAAGCCCTTTTAGGCCACTTGATGTCAAAATGAATCATTTGATTCTTGGCCTTCATGGTGTCAGAATAGATCCTTGCTTCTATAGGTCCCCATGCTTTCACAGTTCATCCGTGGTCCTTTTGCAACCCCTGGTGTCAAAAGGGATTCTTAGATTGTTAGCCTGCATTGGGTCACAATGGTTCCTTGCTTCTCTTAACCCCTGTGGTGTCACAATGCATCCCATGCCCTTTTAGGCCACTTGGTGTAACAATGAATTATTTGAGTCTTGGCCTCTATGGTGTCAAAATGTTTCCATGTTTTTCTTGGGCTCCATGCTTTCACAATTCATCCCTGGCCCTATTACAACCCCTGGTGTCACAATGGATCATTAGATTGTTAGCCTCCCTTGGGTCACAATGGTTCCTTGCTTCTCTTAACCTCTGTGGTGTCACAATGCATTCCAAGCCCTTTTAGGCCACTTGATGTCACAATGAATCATTTGATTCTTCTCCTTCATGGTGTCATAATAAATCCTCGCTTCTATTGGTCCCCATGCTGTCACAGTTCATCCGTGGTCCTTTTGCGCCCCCTGGTGTCAAAAGGGAATCTTAGATAGTTAGCCTGCATTGGGTCACAATGGTTCCTTGCTTCTCTTAACCTCTGTGGTGTCACAATGCATCCCATGCCCTTTTAGGCCACTTGGTGTTACAATGAATCATTTGAGTCTTGGCCTCTATGTTGTCATAATTTTTCCATGTTTTTCTTGGGCCCCATGCTTTCACAATTCATCCCTGGCCCTATTACAACCCCTGGTGTCACAATGGATCATTAGATTGTTAGCCTCCCTTGGGTCACAATGGTTCCTTGCTTCTCTTAACCTCTGTGGTGTCACAATGCATTCCAAGCCCTTTTAGGCCACTTGATGTCACAATGAATCATTTGATTCTTGGCCTTCATGGTGTCATAATAGATCCTTGCTTCTATAGGTCCCCATGCTGTCACAGTTCATCCGTGGTCCTTTTGCGCCCCCTGGTGTCAAAAGGGATTCTTAGATTATTAGCCTGCATTGGGTCACAATGGTTCCCTGCTTCTCTTAACCTCTGTGGTGTCACAATGCATCCCATGCCCTTTTAGGCCACTTGGTGTTACAATGAATCATTTCAGTCTTGGCCTCTATGGTGTCATTATATTTCCATGATTTATTGTGCCCCATGCTTTCACAATTCATCCCTGGCCCTATTACAGCCCCTGGTGTCACAGGGGATCATTAGATTGTTAGCCTCCCTTGGGTCACAATGGTTCCTTGCTTCTCTTAACCTCTGTGGTGTCACAATGCATTCCAAGCCCTTTTAGGCCACTTGATGTCACAATGAATCATTTGATTCTTGGCCTTCATGGTGTCATAATAGATCCTTGCTTCTATAGGTCCCCATGTTTTCACAGTTCATCCGTGGTCCTTTTGCAACCCCTGGTGTCAAAAGGGATTCTTAGATTGTTAGCCTGCATTGGGTCACAATGGTTCCTTGCTTCTCTTAACCTCTGTGGTGTCACAATGCATCCCATGCCCTTTTAGGCCACTTGGTGTTACAATGAATTATTTGAGTCTTGGCCTCTATGGTGTCAAAATGTTTCCATGTTTTTCTTGGGCTCCATGCTTTCACAATTCATCCCTGGCCCTATTACAACCCCTGGTGTCACAATGGATCATTAGATTGTTAGCCTCCCTTGGGTCACAATGGTTCATTGCTTCTATTAACCTCTGTGGTGTCACAATGCATTCCAAGCCCTTTTAGGCCACTTGATGTCACAATGAATCATTTGATTCTTCTCCTTCATGGTGTCATAATAAATCCTCGCTTCTATTGGTCCCCATGCTGTCACAGTTCATCCGTGGTCCTTTTGCGCCCCCTGGTGTCAAAAGGGAATCTTAGATACTTAGCCTGCTTTGGGTCACAATGGTTCCTTGCTTCTCTTAACCTCTGTGGTGTCACAATGCATCCCATGCCCTTTTAGGCCACTTGGTGTTACAATGAATCATTTGAGTCTTGGCCTCTATGGTGTCATAATTTTTCCATGTTTTTCTTGATCCCCATGCTTTCACAATTCATCCCTGGCCCTATTACAACCCCTGGTGTCACAATGGATCATTAGATTGTTAGCCTCCCTTGGGTCACAATGGTTCCTTGCTTCTCTTAACCTCTGTGGTGTCACAATGCATTCCAAGCCCTTTTAGGCCACTTGATGTCACAATGAATCATTTGATTCTTGGCCTTCATGGTGTCATAATAAATCCTTGCTTCTATAGGTCCCCATGCTGTCACAGTTCATCCGTGGTCCTTTTGCGCCCCCTGGTGTCAAAAGTGATTCTTAGATTGTTAGCCTGCATTGGGTCACAATGGTTCCTTGTTTCTCTTAACCTCTGTGGTGTCACAATGCATCCCATGCCCTTTTAGGCCACTTGATGTCACAATGAATCATTTGATTCTTGGCCTTCATGGTGTCATAATAGATCCTTGCTTCTATAGGTCCCCATGCTGTCACAGTTCATCCGTGGTCCTTTTGCGCCCCCTGGTGTCAAAAGGGATCCTTAGATTGTTAGCCTCCCTTGGGTCACAATGGTTCCTTGCTTCTCTTAACCCCTGTGGTGTCACAATGCATCCCATGCCCTTTTAGGCCACTTGGTGTTACAATGAATCATTTGAGTCTTGGCCTCTATGGTGTCAAAATGTTTCCATGTTTTCCTTGGGCTCCATGCTTTCACAATTCATCCCTGGCCCTATTACAACCCCTGGTGTCACAAGGGACCATTAGATTGTTAGCCTCCCTTGGGTCGCAAGGGTTTCTTGTTTCTCTTAACCCCTGTGGTGTCACAATGCATCCCATGCCCTTTTAGGCCACTTGATGTCACAATGAATCATTTGATTCTTGGCCTTCATGGTGTCATAATAGATCCTTGCTTCTATTGGTCCCCATGTTGTCACAATTCATCCGTGGTCCTTTTGCGCCCCCTGGTGTCAAAAGGGATTCTTAGATTGTTAGCCTGCATTGGGTCACAATGGTTCCTTGCTTCTCTTAACCTCTGTGGTGTCACAATGCATCCCATGCCCTTTTAGGCCACTTGATGTCACAATGAATCATTTGATTCTTGGCCTTCATGGTGTCATAATAGATCCTTGCTTCTATAGGTCCCCATGCTGTCACAGTTCTTCCGTGGTCCTTTTGCGCCCCCTGGTGTCAGAAGGGAATCTTAGATAGTTAGCCTGCATTGGGTCACAAAGGTTCCTTGCTTCTCCTAACCTCTGTGGTGTCACAATGCATCTCATGCCCTTTTAGGCCACTTGGTGTTACAATGAATCATTTGAGTCTTGGCCTCTATGGTGTCATAATGTTTCCATGTTTTTCTTGGGCCCCATGCTTTCACAATTCATCCCTGGCCCTATTACAACCCCTGGTGTCACAGGGGATCATTAGATTGTTAGCCTCCCTTGGGTCACAATGGTTCCTTGCTTCTCTTAACCTCTGTGGTGTCACAATGCATTCCAAGCCTTTTTAGGCCACTTGATGTCACAATGAATCATTTGATTCTTGGCCTTCATGGTGTCATAATAGATCCTTGCTTCTATAGGTCCCCATGCTGTCACAGTTCATCCGTGGTCCTTTTGCGCCCCCTGGTGTCAAAAGGGATTCTTAGATTGTTAGCCTGCATTGGGTCACAATGGTTCCCTGCTTCTCTTAACCTCTGTGGTGTCACAATGCATCCCATGCCCTTTTAGGCCACTTGGTGTTACAATGAATCATTTGAGTCTTGGCCTCTATGGTGTCAAAATGTTTCCATGTTTTTCTTGGGCTCCATGCTTTCACAATTCATTCCAGGCCCTATTACAACCCCTGGTGTCACAATGGGTCATTAGATTGTTAGCCTCCCTTGGGCCACAATGGTTCCTTGCTTCTCTTAACCTCTGTGGTGTCACAATGCATTCCAAGCCCTTTTAAGCCACTTGATGTCACAATGAATCATTTGATTCTTGGCCTTCATGGTGTCATAATAGATCCTTGCTTCTATAGGTCCCCATGCTGTCACAGTTCATCGGTGGTCCTTTTGCGCCCCCTGGTGTCAAAAGGGATTCTTAGATTGTTAGCCTGCATTGGGTCACAAGGGTTCCTTGCTTCTCTTAACCTCTGTGGTGTCACAATGCATCCCATGCCCTTTTAGGCCACTTGGTGTTACAATGAATCATTTGAGTCTTGGCCTCTATGGTGTCATAATATTTCCATGATTTATTGTGCCCCATGCTTTCACAATTCATTCCTGGCCCTATTACAACCCCTGGTGTCACAATGGATCATTAGATTGTTAGCCTCCCTTGGGTCACAATGGTTCCCTGCTTCTCTTAACCTCTGTGGTGTCACAATGCATCCCATGCCCTTTTAGGCCACTTGGTGTTACAATGAATCATTTGAATCTTGGCCTCTATGGTGTCAAAATGTTTCCATGTTTTTCTTGGGCTCCATGCTTTCACAATTCATCCCTGGCCCTATTACGACCCCTGGTGTCACAATGGATCATTAGATTGTTAGCCTCCCTTGGGTCACAATGGTTCCTTGCTTCTCTTAACCTCTGTGGTGTCACAATGCATCCCAAGCCCTTTTAGGCCACTTGATGTCACAATGAATCATTTGATTCTTGGCCTTCATGGTGTCATAATAGATCCTTGCTTCTATAGGTCCCCATGCTGTCACAATTCATCCGTTGTCCTTTTGTACCCCCTGGTGTCAAAAGGGATTCTTAGATTGTTAGCCTGCATTGGGTCACAATGGTTCCTTGCTTCTCTTAACCTCTGTGGTGTCACAATGCATCCCATGCCCTTTTAGGCCACTTGGTGTTACAATGAATCATTTGAGTCTTGGCCTCTATGGTGTCATAATATTTCCATGATTTATTGTGCCCCATGCTTTCACAATTCATCCCTGGCCCTATTACAACCCCTGGTGTCCCAGGGGATCATTAGATTGTTAACCTCCCTTGGATCACAATTGTTCCCTGCTTCTCTTAACCTCTGTGGTGTCACAATGCATCCCATGCCCTTTTAGGCCACTTGATGTCACAATGAATCATTTGATTCTTGGCCTTCATGGTGTCATAATGGTTCCTTGCTTCTATAGGTCCCCATGCTGTCACAGTTCATCCGTGGTCCTTTTGCGCCCCCTGGTGTCAAAAGGGATTCTTAGATTGTTAGCCTGCATTGGGTCACAAGGGTTCCTTGCTTCTCTTAACCTCTGTGGTGTCACAATGCATCCCATGCCCTTTTAGGCCACTTGGTGTTACAATGAATCATTTGAGTCTTGGCCTCTATGTTGTCATAATTTTTCCATGTTTTTCTTGGGCCCCATGCTTTCACAATTCATCCCTGGCCCTATTACAACCCCTGGTGTCACAATGGATCATTAGATTGTTAGCCTCCCTTGGGTCACAATGGTTCCTTGCTTCTCTTAACCTCTGTGGTGTCACAATGCATTCCAAGCCCTTTTAGGCCACTTGATGTCACAATGAATCATTTGATTCTTGGCCTTCATGGTGTCATAATAAATCCTTGCTTCTATAGGTCCCCATGCTGTCACAGTTCATCCGTGGTCCTTTTGCGCCCCCTGGTGTCAAAAGGGATTCTTAGATTATTAGCCTGCATTGGGTCACAATGGTTCCTTGCTTCTCTTAACCTCTGTGGTGTCACAATGCATATCATGCCCTTTTAGGCCACTTGGTGTTACAATGAATCATTTGAGTCTTGGCCTCTATGGTGTCATAATGATTCCATGTTTTACTTGGGCCCCATGCTTTCACAATTCATCCCTGGCCCTATTACAACCCCTGGTGTCACAATGGATCATTAGATTGTTAGCCTCCATTGGGTCACAATGGTTCCTTGCTTCTCTTAACCTCTGTGGTGTCACAATGCATTCCAAGCACTTTTAGGCCACTTGATGTCACAATGAATCATTTGATTCTTGGCCTTCATGTTGTCATAATAGATCCTTGCTTCTATAGGTCCCCATGCTGTCACAGTTCATCCGTGGACCTTTTGCACCCCCTGGTGTCAAAAGGGATTCTTAGATTGTTAGCCTGCATTGGGTCACAATGGTTCCTTGCTTCTCTTAACCTCTGTGGTGTCACAATGCATCCCATGCCCTTTTAGGCCACTTGATGTCACAATGAATCATTTGATTCTTGGCCGTCATGGTGTCATAATAGATCCTTGCTTCTATAGGTCCCCATGCTGTCACAGTTCATCCGTGGTTCTTTTGCGCCCCCTGGTGTCAAAAGGGATTCTTAGATTGTTAGCCTGCATTGGGTCACAATGGTTCCTTGTTTCTCTTAACCTCTGTGGTGTCACAATGCATCCCATGCCCTTTTAGGCCAATTGATGTCACAATGAATCATTTGAGTCTTGGCCTCTATGGTGTCAGAAGGTTTGCATGTTTTTCTTGGGCCCCATGCTTTCACAATTCATCCCTGGCCCTATTACAACCCCTGGTGTCACAATGGATCATTAGATTGTTAGCCTCCCTTGGGTCACAATGGTTCCTTGCTTCTCTTACCCTCTGTGGTGTCACAATGCAATCCAAGCCCTTTTAGGCCACTTGATGTCACAATGAATCATTTGATTCTTGGCCTTCATGGTGTCATAATAGATCCTTGCTTCTATAGGTCCCCATGCTGTCACAGTTCATCCGTGGTCCTTTTGCGCCCCCTGGTGTCAAAAGGGATTCTTAGATTATTAGCCTGCATTGGGTCACAATGGTTCCTTGCTTCTCTTAACCTCTGTGGTGTCACAATGCATCCCATGCCCTTTTAGGCCACTTGATGTCACAATGAATCATTTGATTCTTGGCCTTCATGGTGTCATAATAGATCCTTGCTTCTATAGGTCCCCATGCTGTCACAGTTCATCCCTGGCCCTATTACAACCCCTGGTGTCAAAAGGGATTCTTAGATTGTTAGCCTGCATTGGGTCACAATGGTTCCTTGCTTCTCTTAACCTCTGTGGTGTCACAATGCATTCCAAGCCTTTTTAGGCCACTTGATGTCACAATGAATCATTTGATTCTTGGCCTTCATGGTGTCATAATAGATCCTTGCTTCTATAGGTCCCCATGCTGTCACAGTTCATCCGTGGTCCTTTTGCGCCCCCTGGTGTCAAAAGGTATTCTTAGATTGTTAGCCTGCATTGGGTCACAATGGTTCCCTGCTTCTCTTAACCTCTGTGGTGTCACAATGCATCCCATGCCCTTTTAGGCCACTTGGTGTTACAATGAATCATTTGAGTCTTGGCCTCTATGGTGTCAAAATGTTTCCATGCTTTTCTTGGGCTCCATGCTTTCACAATTCATCCCTGGCCCTATTACAACCCCTGGTGTCACAATGGATCATTGGATTGTTAGCCTCCCTTGGGCCACAATGGTTCCTTGCTTCTCTTAACCTCTGTGGTGTCACAATGCATCCCAAGCCCTTTTAGGCCACTTGATGTCACAATGAATCATTTGATTCTTGGCCTTCATGGTGTCATAATAGATCCTTGCTTCTATAGGTCCCCATGCTGTCACAATTCATCCGTGGTCCTTTTGCGCCCCCTGGTGTCAAAAGGGATTCTTAGATTGTTAGCCTGCATTGGGTCACAATGGTTCCTTGCTTCTCTTAACCCCTGTGGTGTCACAATGCATCCCATGCCCTTTTAGGCCACTTGGTGTTACAATGAATCATTTGAGTCTTGGCCTCTATGGTGTCAAAATGTTTCCATGTTTTTCTTGGGCTCCATGCTTTCACAATTCATCCCTGGCCCTATTACAACCCCTGGTGTCCCAGGGGATCATTAGATTGTTAACCTCCCTTGGATCACAATTGTTCCCTGCTTCTCTTAACCTCTGTGGTGTCACAATGCATCCCATGCCCTTTTAGCCCACTTGATGTCACAATGAATCATTTGATTCTTGGCCTTCATGGTGTCATAATAGATCCTTGCTTCTATAGGTCCCCATGCTGTCACAGTTCATCCGTGGTCCTTTTGCGCCCCCTGGTGTGAAAAGGGATTCTTAGATTGTTAGCCTGCATTGGGTCACAAGGGTTCCTTGCTTCTCTTAACCTCTGTGGTGTCACAATGCATCCCATGCCCTTTTAGGCCACTTGGTGTTACAATGAATCATTTGAGTCTTGGCCTCTATGTTGTCATAATTTTTCCATGTTTTTCTTGGGCCCCATGCTTTCACAATTCATCCCTGGCCCTATTACAACCCCTGGTGTCACAATGGATCATTAGATTGTTAGCCTCCCTTGGGTCACAATGGTTCCTTGCTTCTCTTAACCTCTGTGGTGTCACAATGCATTCCAAGCCCTTTTAGGCCACTTGATGTCACAATGAATCATTTGATTCTTGGCCTTCATGGTATCATAATAAATCCTTGCTTCTATAGGTCCCCATGCTGTCACAGTTCATCCGTGGTCCTTTTGCGCCCCCTGGTGTCAAAAGGGATTCTTAGATTATTAGCCTGCATTGGGTCACAATGGTTCCTTGCTTCTCTTAACCTCTGTGGTGTCACAATGCATCCCATGCCCTTTTAGGCCACTTGGTGTTACAATGAATCATTTGAGTCTTGGCCTCTATGGTGTCATAATGTTTCCATGTTTTACTTGGGCCCCATGCTTTCACAATTCATCCCTGGCCCTATTACAACCCCTGGTGTCACAATGGATCATTAGATTGTTAGCCTCCATTGGGTCACAATGGTTCCTTGCTTCTCTTAACCTCTGTGGTGTCACAATGCATTCCAAGCCCTTTTAGGCCACTTGATGTCACAATGAATCATTTGATTCTTGGCCTTCATGGTGTCATAATAGATCCTTGCTTCTATAGGTTCCCATGCTGTCACAGTTCATCCGTGGACCTTTTGCACCCCCTGGTGTCAAAAGGGATTCTTAGATTGTTAGCCTGCATTGGGTCACAATGGTTCCTTGCTTCTCTTAACCTCTGTGGTGTCACAATGCATCCCATGCCCTTTTAGGCCACTTGATGTCACAATGAATCATTTGATTCTTGGCCTTCATGGTGTCATAATAGATCCTTGCTTCTATAGGTCCCCATGCTGTCACAGTTCATCCGTGGTTCTTTTGCGCCCCCTGGTGTCAAAAGGGATTCTTAGATTGTTAGCCTGCATTGGGTAACAATGGTTCCTTGTTTCTCTTAACCTCTGTGGTGTCACAATGCATCCCATGCCCTTTTAGGCCACTTGATGTCACAATGAATCATTTGAGTCTTGGCCTCTATGGTGTCAGAAGGTTTGCATGTTTTTCTTGGGCCCCATGCTTTCACAATTCATCCCTGGCCCTATTACAACCCCTGGTGTCACAATGGATCATTAGATTGTTAGCCTCCCTTGGGTCACAATGGTTCCTTGCTTCTCTTAACCTCTGTGGTGTCACAATGCATTCCAAGCCCTTTTAGGCCACTTGATGTCACAATGAATCATTTGATTCTTGGCCTTCATGGTGTCATAATAGATCCTTGCTTCTATAGGTTCCCATGCTGTCACAGTTCATCCATGGACCTTTTGCACCCCCTGGTGTCAAAAGGGATTCTTAGATTGTTAGCCTGCATTGGGTCACAATGGTTCCTTGCTTCTCTTAACCTCTGTGGTGTCACAATGCATCCAATGCCCTTTTAGGCCACTTGATGTCACAATGAATCATTTGATTCTTGGCCTTCATGGTGTCAGAATAGATCCTTGCTTCTATAGGTCCCCATGCTGTCACAGTTCATCCGTGGTTCTTTTGCGCCCCCTGGTGTCAAAAGGGATTCTTAGATTGTTAGCCTGCATTGGGTCACAATGGTTCCTTGCTTCTCTTAACCTCTGTGGTGTCACAATGCAACCCATGCCCTTTTAGGCCACTTGATGTCACAATGAATCAATTGATTCTTGGCCTTCATGGTGTCATAACAGATCCTTGCTTCTATAGATCCCCATGCTGTCACAGTTCATCCGTGGTACTTTTGCGCCCCCTGGTGTCAAAAGGGATTCTTAGTTTGTTCGCCTGCATTGGGTCACAATGGTTCCTTGCTTCTCTTAACCCCTGTGGTGTCACAATGCATCCCATGCCCTTTTAGGCCACTTGATGTCACAATGAATCATTTGATTCTTGGCCTCCATGGTGGCATAATAGATCCTTGCTTCTATTGGTCCCCGTGCTGTAACATTCCATCACTGGGCCTTTTACAACCCCTGGTGTCACAATGGATCATTAGATTGTTAGCCTCCCTTGGGTCACAATGGTTCCTTGCTTCTCTTAACCTCTGTGGTGTCACAATGCATTCCAAGCCCTTTTAGGCCACTTGATGTCACAATGAATCATTTGATTCTTGGCCTTCATGGTGTCATAATAGATCCTTGCTTCTATAGGTTCCCATGCTGTCACAGTTCATCCATGGACCTTTTGCACCCCCTGGTGTCAAAAGGGATTCTTAGATTGTTAGCCTGCATTGGGTCACAATGGTTCCTTGCTTCTCTTAACCTCTGTGGTGTCACAATGCATCCAATGCCCTTTTAGGCCACTTGATGTCACAATGAATCATTTGATTCTTGGCCTTCATGGTGTCAGAATAGATCCTTGCTTCTATAGGTCCCCATGCTGTCACAGTTCATCCGTGGTTCTTTTGCGCCCCCTGGTGTCAAAAGGGATTCTTAGATTGTTAGCCTGCATTGGGTCACAAGGGTTCCTTGCTTCTCTTAACCTCTGTGGTGTCACAATGCAACCCATGCCCTTTTAGGCCACTTGATGTCACAATGAATCAATTGATTCTTGGCCTTCATGGTGTCATAACAGATCCTTGCTTCTATAGATCCCCATGCTGTCACAGTTCATCCGTGGTACTTTTGCGCCCCCTGGTGTCAAAAGGGATTCTTAGTTTGTTCGCCTGCATTGGGTCACAATGGTTCCTTGCTTCTCTTAACCCCTGTGGTGTCACAATGCATCCCATGCCATTTTAGGCCACTTGATGTCACAATGAATCATTTGATTCTTGGCCTCCATGGTGGCATAATAGATCCTTGCTTCTATTGGTCCCCGTGCTGTAACATTCCATCACTGGGCCTTTTACAAACCCTGGTGTCTCAAGGGATCATTAGATTGTTAGCCTGCATTGGGTCACAATGGTGCCTTGCTTCTCTTAACCTCTGTGGTGTCACAATGCATCCCATGCCCTTTTAGGCCACTTGATGTCACAATGAATCATTTGATTCTCGGCCTCCATGGTGGCATAATAGATCCTTGCTTCTATTGGTCCCCGTGCTGTAACAATCCATCACTGGGCCTTTTACAAACCCTGGTGCCACAAGGGATCATTAGATTGTTAGCCTCCCTTGGGTCACAATGGTTCCTTGCTTCTCTTAACCTCTGTGGTGTCACAATGCATTCCAAGCCCTTTTAGGCCACTTGATGTCACAATGAATCATTTGATTCTTGGCTTTCATGGTGTCATAATAGATCCTTGCTTCTATAGGTCCCCATGCTGTCACAGTTCATCCGTGGTCCTTTTGAGCCCCCTGGTGTCAAAAGGGATTCTTAGATTGTTAGCCTCCCTTGGGTCACAATGGTTCCTTGCTTCTCTTAACCTCTGTGGTGTCACAATGCATCCCATGCCCTTTTAGGCCACTTGGTGTTACAATGAATCATTTGAGTCTTGGCCTCTATAGTGTCATAATGTTTCCATGTTTTTCTTGGGCCCCATGCTTCCACAATTCATCCCTGGCCCTATTACAAACCCTGGTGTCACAATGGATCATTAGATTGTTAGCCTCCCTTGGGTCACAATGGTTCCTTGCTTCGCTTAACCTCTGTGGTGTCACAATGCATTCCAAGCCCTTTTCGGCCACTTGATGTCACAATGAATCATTTGATTCTTTTTCTTCATGGTGTCATAATAAATCCTTGCTTCTATAGGTCCCCATGCTGTCACAGTTCATCGGTGGTCCTTTTGCGCCCCCTGGTGTCAAAAGGGATTCTTAGATTGTTAGCCTGCATTGGGTCACAATGGTTCCTTGCTTCTCTTAACCTCTGCGGTGTCACAATGCAACCCATGCCCTTTTAGGCCACTTGATGTCACAATGAATCATTTGATTCTTGGCCTCCATGGTGGCATAATAGATCCTTGCTTCTATTGGTCCCCGTGCTGTAACAATACATCACTGGGCCTTTTACAACCCCTGGTGTCACAAGGGATCATTAGATTGTTAGCCTGCATTGGGTCACAATGGTGCCTTGCTTCTCTTAACCTCTGTGGTGTCACAATGCATCCCATGCCCTTTTAGCCCACTTGATGTCACAATGAATCATTTGATTCTTGGCCTCCATGGTGGCATAATAGATCCTTGCTTCTATTGGTCCCCGTGCTACAACAATCCATCCCTGGCCCTTTTTATAACCCCTGGTGCCACAAGGGATCATTAGATTGTTAGCCTCCCTTGGATCACAATTGTTCCTTGCTTCTCTTAACCCCTGTGGTGTAACAATGCATCCCATGCCCTTTTAGGCCACTTGATGTCACAATGAATCATTTGATTCTTGGCCTCCAGGGTGGCATAATAGATCCTTGCTTCTATTGGTCCCCGTGCTGTAACATTCCATCACTGGGGCTTTTACAAAC
Organism: Cinclus cinclus; assembly: GCF_963662255.1. Taxonomy (NCBI): domain Eukaryota; kingdom Metazoa; phylum Chordata; class Aves; order Passeriformes; family Cinclidae; genus Cinclus; species Cinclus cinclus. The sequence continues at coordinate 2,512,816 of NW_026912054.1, read as the reverse complement.
CCTGGTGTCACAAGGGATCATTAGATTGTTAGCCTGCATTGGGTCACAATGGTGCCTTGCTTCTCTTAACCTCTGTGGTGTCACAATGCATCCCATGCACTTTTAGGCCACTTGATGTCACAATGAATCATTTGATTCTTGGCCTCCATGGTGGCATAATAGATCCTTGCTTCTATTGGGCCCCATGCTTTCACAATTCATCCCTGGCCCTTTTACAACACCTTGTGTGACAAGGGATCATTAGATTGTTAGCCTGCATTGGGTCACAATGGTTCCTTGCTTCTCTTAACCTCTGTGGTGTCACAATGCATTCCAAGCCCTTTTAGGCCACTTGGTGTTACAATGAATCATTTGAGTCTTGGCCTCTATGGTGTCATAATATATCCATGTTTTTATTGTGCCCCATGCTGCCACAATTCATCCCTGGCCCTATTACAACCCCTGGTGTCAACAGGGATCATTAGATTTTTAGCCTGCATTGGGTCACAATGGTTCCTTGCTTCTCTTAGCCCCTGTGGTGTCAAAATGCATCCCATGCCCTTTTAGGCCACTTGATGTCGCAGTGAATCATTTGATTCTTGGCCTCCATGGTGGCATAATAGATCCTTGCTTGTATTGGTCCCCGTGCTGTAACAATCCATCACTGGCCCTTTTTATACCCCCTGGTGCCACAAGGGATCATTATATTGTTAGCCTGCATTGGGTCACAATGGTTCCCTGCTTCTCTTAACCTCTGTGGTGTCACAATGCATCCCATGCCCTTTTAGGCCACTTGGTGTCACAATGAATCATTTGAGTCTTGGCCTCTATGGTGTCATAATATTTCCATGTCTTTATTGGGCCCCATGCTTTCACAATTCATCCCTGGCCCTTTTACAACCCCTGGTGTCACAAGGGGTCATTAGATTGTTAGCCTCCCTTGGGTCACAATGGTTCCCTGCTTCTCTTAACCTCTGTGGTGTCACAATGCATTCCAAGCCCTTTTAGGCCACTTGATGTCACAATGAATCATTTGATTCTTGGCCTCCACGGTGCCATAATAGATCCTTGCTTCTATAGGTCCCCATGCTGTCACAGTTCATCCGTGGTCCTTTTGCGCCCCCTGGTATCAAAAGGGAATCTTGGATAGTTAGCCTGCATTGGGTGACAATGGTTCCTTGCTTTTCTTAACCTCTGTGGTGTCACAATGCATCCCATGCCCTTTTAGGCCACTTGGTGTCACAGTGAATCATTTGATTTTTGGCCTTCATGGTGTCATAATAGATCCTTGCTTCTATAGGTCCCCATGCTTTCACAATTCATTGCTGGCCCTATTACAACCCCTGGTGTCACAATGGATCATTAGATTGTTAGCCTCCCTTGGGTCACAATGGTTCCTTGCTTCTCTTAACCTCTGTGGTGTCACAATGCAACCCATGCCCTTTTAGGCCACTTGATGTCACAATGAATCATTTGATTCTTGGCCTTCATGGTGTCATAATAGATCCTTGCTTCTATAGGTCCCCATGCTCTCACAGTTCATCCGTGGTCCTTTTGCGCCCCCTGGTGTCAAAAGGGATTCTTAGATTGTTAGCCTCCCTTGGGTCACAATGGTTCCTTGCTTCTCTTAACCCCTGTGGTGTCACAATGCATCCCATGCCCTTTTAGGCCACTTGGTGTTACAATGAATCATTTGAGTCTTGGCCTCTATGGTGTCATAATGTTTCCATGTTTTTCTTGGGCCCCATGCTTTCACAATTCAACCCTGGCCCTATTACAACCCCTGGTGTCACAATGGATCATTAGATTGTTAGCCTCCTTTGGGTCACAATGGTTCCTTGCTTCTCTTAACCTCTGTGGTGTCACAATGCATCCCATGCCCTTTTAGGCCACTTGGTGTTACAATGAATCATTTGAATCTTGGCCTCTATGGTGTCATAATATTTCCATGATTTATTGTGCCCCATGCTTTCACAATTCATCCCTGGCCCTATTACAACCCCTGGTGTCACAGGGGATCATTAGATTGTTAGCCTCCCTTGGACCACAATTGTTCCCTGCTTCTCTTAACCTCTGTGGTTTCACAATGAATTCCAAGCCTTTTTAGGCCACTTGATGTCACAATGAATCATTTGATTCTTGGCCTTCATGGTGTCATAATAGATCCTTGCTTCTATAGGTCCCCATGCCGTCACAGTTCATCCGTGGTCCATTTGCGCCCCCTGGTGTCAAAAGGGATTCTTAGATTGTTAGCCTGCATTGCGTCACAATGGTTCCTTGCTTCTCTTAACCTCTGTGGTGTCACAATGCAACCCATGCCCTTTTAGGCCACTTGATGTCACAATGAATCAATTGATTCTCGGCCTTCATGGTGTCATAACAGATCCTTGCTTCTATAGGTCCCCATGCTGTCACAGTTCATCCGTGGTACTTTTGCGCCCCCTGGTGTCAAAAGGGATTCTTAGTTTGTTCGCCTGCATTGGGTCACAATGGTTCCTTGCTTCTCTTAACCCCTGTGGTGTCACAATGCATCCCATGCCATTTTAGGCCACTTGATGTCACAATGAATCATTTGATTCTTGGCCTCCATGGTGGCATAATAGATCCTTGCTTCTATTGGTCCCCGTGCTGTAACATTCCATCACTGGGCCTTTTACAAACCCTGGTGTCACAAGGGATCATTAGATTGTTAGCCTGCATTGGGTCACAATGGTGCCTTGCTTCTCTTAACCTCTGTGGTGTCACAATGCATCCCATGCCCTTTTAGGCCACTTGATGTCACAATGAATCATTTGATTCTCGGCCTCCATGGTGGCATAATAGATCCTTGCTTCTATTGGTCCCCGTGCTGTAACAATCCATCACTGGGCCTTTTACAAACCCTGGTGCCACAAGGGATCATTAGATTGTTAGCCTCCCTTGGGTCACAATGGTTCCTTGCTTCTCTTAACCTCTGTGGTGTCACAATGCATTCCAAGCCCTTTTAGGCCACTTGATGTCACAATGAATCATTTGATTCTTGGCCTTCATGGTGTCATAATAGATCCTTGCTTCTATAGGTCCCCATGCTGTCACAGTTCATCCGTGGTCCTTTTGAGCCCCCTGGTGTCAAAAGGGATTCTTAGATTGTTAGCCTCCCTTGGGTCACAATGGTTCCTTGCTTCGCTTAACCTCTGTGGTGTCACAATGCATTCCAAGCCCTTTTCGGCCACTTGATGTCACAATGAATCATTTGATTCTTTTTCTTCATGGTGTCATAATAAATCCTTGCTTCTATAGGTCCCCATGCTGTCACAGTTCATCGGTGGTCCTTTTGCGCCCCCTGGTGTCAAAAGGGATTCTTAGATTGTTAGCCTGCATTGGGTCACAATGGTTCCTTGCTTCTCTTAACCTCTGCGGTGTCACAATGCAACCCATGCCCTTTTAGGCCACTTGATGTCACAATGAATCATTTGATTCTTGGCCTTCATGGTGTCATAATAGATCCTTGCTTCTATAGGTCCCCATGCTGTCACAGTTCATCCGTGGTCCTTTTGCGCCCCCTGGTGTCAAAAGGGATTCTTAGATTGTTAGCCTCCCTTGGGTCACAATGGTTCCTTGCTTCTCTTAACCCCTGTGGTGTCACAATGCATCCCATGCCCTTTTAGGCCACTTGGTGTTACAATGAATCATTTGAGTCTTGGCCTCTATGGTGTCATAATGTTTCCATGTTTTTCTTGGGCCCCATGCTTTCACAATTCATCCCTGGCCCTATTACAACCCCTGGTGTCACAATGGATCATTAGATTGTTAGCCTCCTTTGGGTCACAATGGTTCCTTGCTTCTCTTAACCTCTGTGGTGTCACAATGCATCCCATGCCCTTTTAGGCCACTTGATGTCACAATGAATCATTTGATTCTTGGCCTTCATGGTGTCATAATAGATCCTTGCTTCTATAGGTCCCCATGCTGTCACAGTTCATCCGTGGTCCTTTTGCGCCCCCTGGTGTCTGAAGGGAATCTTAGATTGTTAGCCTTCATTGGGTCACAATGGTTCCTTGCTTCTCTTAACCTCTGTGGTGTCACAATGCATCCCATGCCCTTTTAGGCCACTTGGTGTTACAATGAATCATTTGAATCTTGGCCTCTATGGTGTCATAATATTTCCATGATTTATTGTGCCCCATGCTTTCACAATTCATCCCTGGCCCTATTACAACCCCTGGTGTCACAGGGGATCATTAGATTGTTAGCCTCCCTTGGACCACAATTGTTCCCTGCTTCTCTTAACCTCTGTGGTTTCACAATGCATTCCAAGCCTTTTTAGGCCACTTGATGTCACAATGAATCATTTGATTCTTGGCCTTCATGGTGTCATAATAGATCCTTGCTTCTATAGGTCCCCATGCCGTCACAGTTCATCCGTGGTCCATTTGCGCCCCCTGGTGTCAAAAGGGATTCTTAGATTGTTAGCCTGCATTGGGTCACAATGGTTCCTTGCTTCTCTTAACCCCTGTGGTGTCACAATGCAACCCATGCCATTTTAGGCCACTTGATGTCACAATGAATCATTTGATTCTTGGCCTCCATGGTGGCATAATAGATCCTTGCTTCTATTGGTCCCCGTGCTGTAACATTCCATCACTGGGCCTTTTACAAACCCTGGTGTCACAAGGGATCATTAGATTGTTAGCCTGCATTGGGTCACAATGGTGCCTTGCTTCTCTTAACCTCTGTGGTGTCACAATGCATCCCATGCCCTTTTAGGCCACTTGATGTCACAATGAATCATTTGATTCTCGGCCTCCATGGTGGCATAATAGATCCTTGCTTCTATTGGTCCCCGTGCTGTAACAATCCATCACTGGGCCTTTTACAAACCCTGGTGCCACAAGGGATCATTAGATTGTTAGCCTCCCTTGGGTCACAATGGTTCCTTGCTTCTCTTAACCTCTGTGGTGTCACAATGCATTCCAAGCCCTTTTAGGCCACTTGATGTCACAATGAATCATTTGATTCTTGGCCTTCATGGTGTCATAATAGATCCTTGCTTCTATAGGTCCCCATGCCGTCACAGTTCATCCGTGGTCCATTTGCGCCCCCTGGTGTCAAAAGGGATTCTTAGATTGTTAGCCTGCATTGGGTCACAATGGTTCCTTGCTTCTCTTAACCTCTGTGGTGTCACAATGCAACCCATGCCCTTTTAGGCCACTTGATGTCACAATGAATCAATTGATTCTCGGCCTTCATGGTGTCATAACAGATCCTTGCTTCTATAGGTCCCCATGCTGTCACAGTTCATCCGTGGTACTTTTGCGCCCCCTGGTGTCAAAAGGGATTCTTAGTTTGTTCGCCTGCATTGGGTCACAATGGTTCCTTGCTTCTCTTAACCCCTGTGGTGTCACAATGCATCCCATGCCATTTTAGGCCACTTGATGTCACAATGAATCATTTGATTCTTGGCCTCCATGGTGGCATAATAGATCCTTGCTTCTATTGGTCCCCGTGCTGTAACATTCCATCACTGGGCCTTTTAAAAACCCTGGTGTCACAAGGGATCATTAGATTGTTAGCCTGCATTGGGTCACAATGGTGCCTTGCTTCTCTTAACCTCTGTGGTGTCACAATGCATCCCATGCCCTTTTAGGCCACTTGATGTCACAATGAATCATTTGATTCTCGGCCTCCATGGTGGCATAATAGATCCTTGCTTCTATTGGTCCCCGTGCTGTAACAATCCATCACTGGGCCTTTTACAAACCCTGGTGCCACAAGGGATCATTAGATTGTTAGCCTCCCTTGGGTCACAATGGTTCCTTGCTTCTCTTAACCTCTGTGGTGTCACAATGCATTCCAAGCCCTTTTAGGCCACTTGGTGTTACAATGAATCATTTGAGTCTTGGCCTCTATGGTGTCATAATGTTTCCATGTTTTTCTTGGGCTCCATCCTTTCACAATTCATCCCTGGCCCTATTACAACCCCTGGTGTCACAATGGGTCATTAGATTGTTAGCCTCCCTTGGGTCACAATGGTTCCCTGCTTCTCTTAACCTCTGTGGTGTCACAATGCATTCCAAGCCCTTTTAGGCCACTTGATGTCACAATGAATCATTTGATTCTTGGCCTTCATGGTGTCATAATAGATCCTTGCTTCTATAGGTCCCCATGCCGTCACAGTTCATCCGTGGTCCTTTTGCGCCCCCTGGTGCCAAAAGGGATTCTTAGATTCTTAGCCTGCATTGGGTAACAATGGTTCCTTGCTTCTCTTAACCTCTGTGGTGTCACAATGCATCCCATGCCCTTTTAGGCCACTTGATGTCACAATGAATCATTTGATTCTTGGCCTCCATGGTGGCATAATAGATCCTTGCTTCTATTGGTCCCCGTGCTGTAACAATACATCACTGGGCCTTTTACCACCCCTGGTGTCACAAGGGATCATTAGATTGTTAGCCTGCATTGGGTCACAATGGTGCCTTGCTTCTCTTAACCTCTGTGGTGTCACAATCCATCCCATGCCCTTTTAGCCCACTTGATGTCACAATGAATCATTTGATTCTTGGCCTCCATGGTGGCATAATAGATCCTTGCTTCTATTGGTCCCCGTGCTACAACAATCCATCCCTGGCCCTTTTTATAACCCCTGGTGCCACAAGGGATCATTAGATTGTTAGCCTCCCTTGGATCACAATTGTTCCTTGCTTCTCTTAACCCCTGTGGTGTAACAATGCATCCCATGCCCTTTTAGGCCACTTGATGTCACAATGAATCATTTGATTCTTGGCCTCCAGGGTGGCATAATAGATCCTTGCTTCTATTGGTCCCCGTGCTGTAACATTCCATCACTGGGGCTTTTACAAACCCTGGTGTCACAATGGATCATTAGATTGTTAGCCTCCCTTGGGTCACAATGGTTCCTTGCTTCTCTTAACCTCTGTGGTGTCACAATGCAACCCATGCCCTTTTAGGCCACTTGATGTCACAATGAATCATTTGATTCTTGGCCTTCATGGTGTCATAATAGATCCTTGCTTCTATAGGTCCCCATGCTGTCACAGTTCATCCGTGGTCCTTTTGCGCCCCCTGGTGTCTGAAGGGAATCTTAGATTGTTAGCCTGCATTGGGTCACAATGGTTCCTTGCTTCTCTTAACCCCTGTGGTGTCACAATGCATCCCATGCCATTTTAGGCCACTTGATGTCACAATGAATCATTTGATTCTTGGCCTCCATGGTGGCATAATAGATCCTTGCTTCTATTGGTCCCCGTGCTGTAACATTCCATCACTGGGCCTTTTACAAACCCTGGTGTCACAAGGGATCATTAGATTGTTAGCCTGCATTGGGTCACAATGGTGCCTTGCTTCTCTTAACCTCTGTGGTGTCACAATGCATCCCATGCCCTTTTAGGCCACTTGATGTCACAATGAATCATTTGATTCTCGGCCTCCATGGTGGCATAATAGATCCTTGCTTCTATTGGTCCCCGTGCTGTAACAATCCATCACTGGGCTTTTTACAAACCCTGGTGCCACAAGGGAACATTAGATTGTTAGCCTCCCTTGGGTCACAATGGTTCCTTGCTTCTCTTAACCTCTGTGGTGTCACAATGCAACCCATGCCCTTTTAGGCCACTTGATGTCACAATGAATCATTTGATTCTTGGCCTTCATGGTGTCATAATAGATCCTTGCTTCTATAGGTCCCCATGCTGTCACAGTTCATCCGTGGTCCTTTTGAGCCCCCTGGTGTCAAAAGGGATTCTTAGATTGTTAGCCTGCATTGGGTCACAATGGTTCCTTGCTTCTCTTAACCTCTGTGGTGTCACAATGCATCCCATGCCCTTTTAGGCCACTTGGTGTTACAATGAATCATTTGAGTCTTGGCCTCTATAGTGTCATAATGTTTCCATGTTTTTCTTGGGCCCCATGCTTCCACAATTCATCCCTGGCCCTATTACAAACCCTGGTGTCACAATGGATCATTAGATTGTTAGCCTCCCTTGGGTCACAATGGTTTCTTGCTTCGCTTAACCTCTGTGGTGTCACAATGCATCCCATGCACTTTTAGGCCACTTGATGTCACAATGAATCATTTGATTCTTGGCCTCCATGGTGGCATAATAGATCCTTGCTTCTATTGGGCCCCATGCTTTCACAATTCATCCCTGGCCCTTTTATAACACCTTGTGTGACAAGGGATCATTAGATTGTTAGCCTGCATTGGGTCACAATGGTTCCTTGCTTCTCTTAACCTCTGTGGTGTCACAATGCATCCCATGCCCTTTTAGGCCACTTGATGTCACAATGAATCATTTGAGTCTTGGCCTCCATGGTGGCATAATAGATCCTTGCTTCTATTGGTCCCCGTGCTGTAACAATACATCACTGGGCCTTTTACCACCCCTGGTGTCACAAGGGATCATTAGATTGTTAGCCTGCATTGGGTCACAATGGTGCCTTGCTTCTCTTAACCTCTGTGGTGTCACAATGCATCCCATGCCCTTTTAGCCCACTTGATGTCACAATGAATCATTTGATTCTTGGCCTCCATGGTGGCATAATAGATCCTTGCTTCTATTGGTCCCCGTGCTACAACAATCCATCCCTGGCCCTTTTTATAACCCCTGGTGCCACAAGGGATCATTAGATTGTTAGCCTCCCTTGGATCACAATTGTTCCTTGCTTCTCTTAACCCCTGTGGTGTAACAATGCATCCCATGCCCTTTTAGGCCACTTGATGTCACAATGAATCATTTGATTCTTGGCCTCCAGGGTGGCATAATAGATCCTTGCTTCTATTGGTCCCCGTGCTGTAACATTCCATCACTGGGGCTTTTACAAACCCTGGTGTCACAATGGATCATTAGATTGTTAGCCTCCCTTGGGTCACAATGGTTCCTTGCTTCTCTTAACCTCTGTGGTGTCACAATGCAACCCATGCCCTTTTAGGCCACTTGATGTCACAATGAATCATTTGATTCTTGGCCTTCATGGTGTCATAATAGATCCTTGCTTCTATAGGTCCCCATGCTGTCACAGTTCATCCGTGGTCCTTTTGCGCCCCCTGGTGTCTGAAGGGAATCATAGATTGTTAGCCTGCATTGGGTCACAATGGTTCCTTGCTTCTCTTAACCTCTGTGGTGTCACAATGCATCTCATGCCCTTTTAGGCCACTTGGTGTTACAATGAATCATTTGATTCTTGGCCTCTATGGTGTCATAATGTTTCCATGATTTTCTTGGGCCCCATGCTTTCACAATTCATCCCTGGCCCTATTACAACCCCTGGTGTCACAATGGATCATTAGATTGTTAGCCTCCCTTGGGTCACAATGGTTTCTTGCTTCGCTTAACCTCTGTGGTGTCACAATGCATCCCATGCACTTTTAGGCCACTTGATGTCACAATGAATCATTTGATTCTCGGCCTCCATGGTGGCATAATAGATCCTTGCTTCTATTGGTCCCCGTGCTGTAACAATCCATCACTGGGCTTTTTACAAACCCTGGTGCCACAAGGGAACATTAGATTGTTAGCCTCCCTTGGGTCACAATGGTTCCTTGCTTCTCTTAACCTCTGTGGTGTCACAATGCATTCCAAGCCCTTTTAGGCCACTTGATGTCACAATGAATCATTTGATTCTTGGCCTTCATGGTGTCATAATAGATCCTTGCTTCTATAGGTCCCCATGCTGTCACAGTTCATCCGTGGTCCTTTTGAGCCCCCTGGTGTCAAAAGGGATTCTTAGATTGTTAGCCTGCATTGGGTCACAATGGTTCCTTGCTTCTCTTAACCTCTGTGGTGTCACAATGCATCCCATGCCCTTTTAGGCCACTTGGTGTTACAATGAATCATTTGAGTCTTGGCCTCTATAGTGTCATAATGTTTCCATGTTTTTCTTGGGCCCCATGCTTCCACAATTCATCCCTGGACCTATTACAAACCCTGGTGTCACAATGGATCATTAGATTGTTAGCCTCCCTTGGGTCACAATGGTTTCTTTCTTCGCTTAACCTCTGTGGTGTCACAATGCATCCCATGCACTTTTAGGCCACTTGATGTCACAATGAATCATTTGATTCTTGGCCTCCATGGTGGCATAATAGATCCTTGCTTCTATTGGGCCCCATGCTTTCACAATTCATCCCTGGCCCTTTTACAACACCTTGTGTGACAAGGGATCATTAGATTGTTAGCCTGCATTGGGTCACAATGGTTCCTTGCTTCTCTTAACCTCTGTGGTGTCACAATGCATTCCAAGCCCTTTTAGGCCACTTGGTGTTACAATGAATCATTTGAGTCTTGGCCTCTATGGTGTCATAATATATCCATGTTTTTATTGTGCCCCATGCTGCCACAATTCATCCCTGGCCCTATTACAACCCCTGGTGTCAACAGGGATCATTAGATTTTTAGCCTGCATTGGGTCACAATGGTTCCTTGCTTCTCTTAGCCCCTGTGGTGTCAAAATGCATCCCATGCCCTTTTAGGCCACTTGATGTCGCAGTGAATCATTTGATTCTTGGCCTCCATGGTGGCATAATAGATCCTTGCTTGTATTGGTCCCCGTGCTGTAACAATCCATCACTGGCCCTTTTTATACCCCCTGGTGCCACAAGGGATCATTATATTGTTAGCCTGCATTGGGTCACAATGGTTCCTTGCTTCTCTTAACCTCTGTGGTGTCACAATGCATCCCATGCCCTTTTAGGCCACTTGGTGTCACAATGAATCATTTGAGTCTTGGCCTCTATGGTGTCATAATATTTCCATGTCTTTATTGGGCCCCATGCTTTCACAATTCATCCCTGGCCCTTTTACAACCCCTGGTGTCACAAGGGGTCATTAGATTGTTAGCCTCCCTTGGGTCACAATGGTTCCTTGCTTCTCTTAACATCTGTGGTGTCACAATGCATCCCATGCCCTTTTAGGCCACTTGATGTCACAATGAATCATTTGATTCTTGGCCTCCATGGTGTCATAATCGCTCCTTGTTTCTATTGGTCCCCATGCTGTCAAAATTCATCCCTGGCCCTATTACAACCCCTGGTGTCACAAGGGATCATTAGATTGTTAGCCTGCCTTGGGTAACAATGGTTCCTTGCTTCTCTTAACCTCTGTGGTGTCACAATGCATCCCATGCCCTTTTAGGCCACTTGGTGTCATAATGAATCATTTGATTCTTGGCCTCCATGGTGGCATAATAGATCTTTGCTTCTTTTGGGCCCCATGCTTTCACAATACATCCCTGGCCCTATTACAACCCCTGGTGTCACAATGGATCATTAGATTGTTAGCCTCCCTTGGGTAAAAATGGTTCCTTGCTTCTCTTAACCTCTGTGGTGTCACAATGCATCCCATGCCCTTTTAGGCCACTTGATGTCACAATGAATCATTTGATTCTTGGCCTCTATGGTGTCATAATGGTTCCTTGTTTCTATTGGGCCCCATGCTGTCACAATCCATCCCTGGCCATTTTTATACCCCCTGGTGCCACAAGGGATCATTAGATTGTTAGCCTGCATTGGGTCACAATGGTTCCTTGCTTCTCTTAACCTCTGTGGTGTCACAATGCATCCCATGCCCTTTTAGGCCACTTGATGTCACAATGAATCATTTGGTTCTTGGCCTTCATGGTGTCAGAATAGATCCTTGTTCTATAGGTCCCCATCCTGTCACAGTTCATCAGTGGTCCTTTTGCGCCCCCTGGTGTCAAAAGGGATTGTTAGATTGTTAGCCTGCATTGGGTCACAAAGGTTCCCTGCTTCTCTTAACCTCTGTGGTGTCACAATGCATCCCATGCCCTTTTGGGCCACTTGATGTCACAATGAATCATTTGATTCTTGGCCTTCCTGGTGTCATAATAGATCCTTGTTCTATAGGTCCCCATGCTGTCACAGTTCATGCGTGGTCCTTTTGCGCCCCCTGGTGTCAAAAGGGATTCTTAGATTGTTAGCCTGCATTGGGTCACAATGGTTCCTTGCTTCTCTTAATCCCTGTGGAGTCACAATGCATCCCATGCCCTTTTAGGCCACTTGATGTCACAATGAATCATTTGATTCTTGGCCTTCCTGGTGTCATAATAGATCCTTGTTCTATAGGTCCCCATGCTGTCACAGTTCATCCGTGGTCCTTTTGCGCCCCCTGGTGTCAAAAAGGGATTCTTAGATTGTTAGCCTGCATTGGGTCACAATGGTTCCCTGCTTCTCTTAACCTCTGTGGTGTCACAATGCATCCCATGCCCTTTTAGGCCACTTGGTGTTACAATGAATCATTTGAATCTTGGCCTCTATGGCGTCATAATATTTCCATGATTTATTGTGCCCCATGCTTTCACAATTCATCCCTGGCCCTATTACAACCCCTGGTGTCACAGGGGATCATTAGATTGTTAGCCTCCCTTGGGCCACAATGGTTCCCTGCTTCTCTTAACCTCTGTGGTGTCACAATGCATTCCAAGCCCTTTTAGGCCACTTGATGTCACAATGAATCATTTGATTCTTGGCCTTCATGGTGTCATAATAGATCCTTGCTTCTATAGGTCCCCATGCCGTCACAGTTCATCCGTGGTCCTTTTGAGCCCCCTGGTGTCAAAAGGGATTCTTAGATTGTTAGCCTACATTGGGTCACAATGGTTCCTTGCTTCTCTTAACCTCTGTGGTGTCACAATGCATCCCATGCCCTTTTAGGCCACTTGGTGTTACAATGAATCATTTGAGTCTTGGCCTCTATGGTGTCATAATGTTTCCATGTTTTTCTTGGGCCCCATGCTTTCACAATTCATCCCTGGCCCTATTACAAACCCTGGTGTCACAATGGATCATTAGATTGTTAGCCTCCCTTGGGTCACAATGGTTCCTTGCTTCTCTTAACCTCTGTGGTGTCACAATGCATTCCAAGCCCTTTTAGGCCACTTGATGTCACAATGAATCATTTGATTCTTTTCCTTCATGGTGTCATAATAAATCCTTGCTTCTATAGGTCCCCATGCTGTCACAGTGCATCCGAGGTCCTTTTGCGCCCCCTGGTGTCAAAAGGGATTCTTAGATTGTTAGCCTGCATTGGGTCACAATGGTTCCTTGCTTCTCTTAACCTCTGTGGTGTCACAATGCATCCCATGCCCTTTTAGGCCACTTGATGTCACAATGAATCGTTTGATTCTTGGCCTTCATGGTGTCGTAATAGATCCTTGCTTCTATAGGTCCCCATGCTGTCACAGTTCATCCGTGGTCCTTTTGCGCCCCCTGGTGTCAAAAGGGATTCTTAGATTGTTAGCCTGCATTGGGTCACAATGGTTCCCTGCTTCTCTTAACCTCTGTGGTGTCACAATGCATCCCATGCCCTTTTAGGCCACTTGGTGTTACAATGAATCATTTGAGTCTTGGCCTCTATGGTGTCATAATGTTTCCATGTTCTTCTTGGGCCCCATGCTTTCACAATTCATCCCTGGCCCTATTACAAACCCTGGTGTCACAATGGATCATTAGATTGTTAGCCTCCCTTGGGTCACAATGGTTCCTTGCTTCTCTTAACCTCTGTGGTGTCACAATGCATTCCAAGCCCTTTTAGGCCACTTGATGTCACAATGAATCATTTGATTCTTGGCCTTCATGGTGTCATAATAAATCCTTGCTTCTATAGGTCCCCATGCTGTCACAGTTCATCCGTGGTCCTTTTGCGCCCCCTGGTGTCAAAAGGGATTCTTAGATTCTTAGCCTGCATTGGGTCACAATGGTTCCTTGCTTCTCTTAACCTCTGTGGTGTCACAATGCATCCCATGCCCTTTTAGGCCACTTGGTGTTACAATGAATCATTTGAGTCTTGGCCTCTATGGTGTCATAATGATTCCATGTTTTACTTGGGCCCCATGCTTTCACAATTCATCCCTGGCCCTATTACAACCCCTGGTGTCACAATGGATCATTAGATTGTTAGCCTCCATTGGGTCACAATGGTTCCTTGCTTCTCTTAACCTCTGTGGTGTCACAATGCATTCCAAGCCCTTTTAGGCCACTTGATGTCACAATGAATCATTTGATTCTTGGCCTTCATGGTGTCATAATAGATCCTTGCTTCTATAGGTCCCCATGCTGTCACAGTTCATCCGTGGTCCTTTTGCACCCCCTGGTGTCAAAAGGGATTCTTAGATTGTTAGCCTGCATTGGGTCACAATGGTTCCTTGCTTCTCTTAACCTCTGTGGTGTCACAATGCATCCCATGCCCTTTTAGGCCACTTGATGTCACAATGAATCATTTGATTCTTGGCCTCCATGGTGGCATAATAGATCCTTGCTTGTATTGGTCCCCGTGCTGTAACAATCCATCACTGGCCCTTTTTATACCCCCTGGTGCCACAAGGGATCATTAGATTGTTAGCCTGCATTGGGTCACAATGGTTCCTTGCTTCTCTTAACCTCTGTGGTGTCACAATGCATCCCATGCCCTTTTAGGCCACTTGGTGTCACAATGAATCATTTGAGTCTTGGCCTCTATGGTGTCATAATATTTCCATGTCTTTATTGGGCCCCATGCTTTCACAATTCATCCCTGGCCCTTTTACAACCCCTGGTGTCACAAGGGGTCATTAGATTGTTAGCCTCCCTTGGGTCACAATGGTTCCTTGCTTCTCTTAACCTCTGTGGTGTCACAATGCATCCCATGCCCTTTTAGGCCACTTGATGTCACAATGAATCATTTGATTCTTGGCCTCCATGGTGTCATAATCGCTCCTTGTTTCTATTGGTCCCCATGCTGTCAAAATTCATCCCTGGCCCTATTACAACCCCTGGTGTCACAAGGGATCATTAGATTGTTAGCCTGCATTGGGTAACAATGGTTCCTTGCTTCTCTTAACCTCTGTGGTGTCACAATGCATCCCATGCCCTTTTAGGCCACTTGGTGTCATAATGAATCATTTGATTCTTGGCCTCCATGGTGGCATAATAGATCTTTGCTTCTATTGGGCCCCATGCTTTCACAATATATCCCTGGCCCTATTACAACCCCTGGTGTCACAATGGATCATTAGATTGTTAGCCTCCCTTGGGTAAAAATGGTTCCTTGCTTCTCTTAACCTCTGTGGTGTCACAATGCATCCCATGCCCTTTTAGGCCACTTGATGTCACAATGAATCATTTGATTCTTGGCCTCTATGGTGTCATAATGGTTCCTTGTTTCTATTGGGCCCCATGCTGTCACAATCCATCCCTGGCCATTTTTATACCCCCTGGTGCCACAAGGGATCATTAGATTGTTAGCCTGCATTGGGTCACAATGGTTCCTTGCTTCTCTTAACCTCTGTGGTGTCACAATGCATCCCATGCCCTTTTAGGCCACTTGATGTCACAATGAATCATTTGGTTCTTGGCCTTCATGGTGTCAGAATAGATCCTTGTTCTATAGGTCCCCATCCTGTCACAGTTCATCAGTGGTCCTTTTGCGCCCCCTGGTGTCAAAAGGGATTGTTAGATTGTTAGCCTGCATTGGGTCACAATGGTTCCCTGCTTCTCTTAACCTCTGTGGTGTCACAATGCATTCCAAGCCCTTTTAGGCCACTTGATGTCACAATGAATCATTTGATTCTTGGCCTTCATGGTGTCATAATAGATCCTTGCTTCTATAGGTCCCCATGCTGTCACAGTTCATGCGTGGTCCTTTTGCGCCCCCTGGTGTCAAAAGGGATTCTTAGATTGTTAGCCTGCATTGGGTCACAATGGTTCCTTGCTTCTCTTAATCCCTGTGGAGTCACAATGCATCCCATGCCCTTTTAGGCCACTTGATGTCACAATGAATCATTTGATTCTTTTCCTTCATGGTGTCATAATAGATCCTTGTTCTATAGGTCCCCATGCTGTCACAGTTCATCCGTGGTCCTTTTGCGCCCCCTGGTGTCAAAAAGGGATTCTTAGATTGTTAGCCTGCATTGGGTCACAATGGTTCCCTGCTTCTCTTAACCTCTGTGGTGTCACAATGCATCCCATGCCCTTTTAGGCCACTTGGTGTTACAATGAATCATTTGAATCTTGGCCTCTATGGCGTCATAATATTTCCATGATTTATTGTGCCCCATGCTTTCACAATTCATCCCTGGCCCTATTACAACCCCTGGTGTCACAGGGGATCATTAGATTGTTAGCCTCCCTTGGGCCACAATGGTTCCCTGCTTCTCTTAACCTCTGTGGTGTCACAATGCATTCCAAGCCCTTTTAGGCCACTTGATGTCACAATGAATCATTTGATTCTTGGCCTTCATGGTGTCATAATAGATCCTTGCTTCTATAGGTCCCCATGCCGTCACAGTTCATCCGTGGTCCTTTTGAGCCCCCTGGTGTCAAAAGGGATTCTTAGATTGTTAGCCTCCCTTGGGTCACAATGGTTCCTTGCTTCTCTTAACCTCTGTGGTGTCACAATGCATTCCAAGCCCTTTTAGGCCACTTGATGTCACAATGAATCATTTGATTCTTTTCCTTCATGGTGTCATAATAAATCCTTGCTTCTATAGGTCCCCATGCTGTTACAGTTCTTCCGAGGTCCTTTTGCGCCCCCTGGTGTCAAAAGCGATTCTTAGATTGTTAGCCTGCATTGGGTAACAATGGTTCCTTGCTTCTCTTAACCTCTGTGGTGTCACCATGCATCCCATGCCCTTTTAGGCCACTTGATGTCACAATGAATCGTTTGATTCTTGGCCTTCATGGTGTCGTAATAGATCCTTGCTTCTATAGGTCCCCATGCTGTCACAGTTCATCCGTGGTCCTTTTGCGCCCCCTGGTGTCAAAAGGGATTCTTAGATTGTTAGCCTGCATTGGGTCACAATGGTTCCCTGCTTCTCTTAACCTCTGTGGTGTCACAATGCATCCCATGCCCTTTTAGGCCACTTGGTGTTACAATGAATCATTTGAGTCTTGGCCTCTATGGTGTCATAATGTTTCCATGTTCTTCTTGGGCCCCATGCTTTCACAATTCATCCCTGGCCCTATTACAAACCCTGGTGTCACAATGGATCATTAGATTGTTATCCTCCCTTGGGTCACAATGGTTCCTTGCTTCTCTTAACCTCTGTGGTGTCACAATGCATTCCAAGCCCTTTTAGGCCACTTGATGTCACAATGAATCATTTGATTCTTGGCCTTCATGGTGTCATAATAAATCCTTGCTTCTATAGGTCCCCATGCTGTCACAGTTCATCCGTGGTCCTTTTGCGCCCCCTGGTGTCAAAAGGGATTCTTAGATTATTAGCCTGCATTGGGTCACAATGGTTCCTTGCTTCTCTTAACCTCTGTGGTGTCACAATGCATCCCATGCCCTTTTAGGCCACTTGGTGTTACAATGAATCATTTGAGTCTTGGCCTCTATGGTGTCATAATGATTCCATGTTTTACTTGGGCCCCATGCTTTCACAATTCATCCCTGGCCCTATTACAACCCCTGGTGTCACAATGGATCATTAGATTGTTAGCCTCCATTGGGTCACAATGGTTCCTTGCTTCTCTTAACCTCTGTGGTGTCACAATGCATTCCAAGCCCTTTTAGGCCACTTGATGTCACAATGAATCATTTGATTCTTGGCCTTCATGGTGTCATAATAGATCCTTGCTTCTATAGGTCCCCATGCTGTCACAGTTCATCCGTGGACCTTTTGCACCCCCTGGTGTCAAAAGGGATTCTTAGATTGTTAGCCTGCATTGGGTCACAATGGTTCCTTGCTTCTCTTAACCTCTGTGGTGTCACAATGCATCCCATGCCCTTTTAGGCCACTTGATGTCACAATGAATCATTTGATTCTTGGCCTTCATGGTGTCATAATAGATCCTTGCTTCTATAGGTCCCCATGCTGTCACAGTTCATCCGTGGTTCTTTTGCGCCCCCTGGTGTCAAAAGGGATTCTTAGATTGTTAGCCTGCATTGGGTCACAATGGTTCCTTGTTTCTCTTAACCTCTGTGGTGTCACAATGCATCCCATGCCCTTTTAGGCCACTTGATGTCACAATGAATCATTTGAGTCTTGGCCTCTATGGTGTCAGAAGGTTTGCATGTTTTTCTTGGGCCCAATGCTTTCACAATTCATCCCTGGCCCTATTACAACCCCTGGTGTCACAATGGATCATTAGATTGTTAGCCTCCCTTGGGTCACAATGGTTCCTTGCTTCTCTTACCCTCTGTGGTGTCACAATGCATCCCATGCCCTTTTAGGCCACTTGATGTCACAATGAATCATTTGGTTCTTGGCCTTCATGGTGTCATAATAGATCCTTGCTTCTATAGGTCCCCATGCTGTCACAGTTCATCCGTGGTCCTTTTGCGCCCCCTGGTGTCAAAAGGGATTCTTAGATTATTAGCCTGCATTGGGTCACAATTGTTCCTTGCTTCTCTTAACCTCTGTGGTGTCACAATGCATCCCATGCCCTTTTAGGCCACTTGATGTCACAATGAATCATTTGATTCTTGGCCTTCATGGTGTCATAATAGATCCTTGCTTCTATAGGTCCCCATGCTGTCACAGTTCATCCGTGGTCCTTTTGCACCCCCTGGTGTCAAAAGGGATTCTTAGATTGTTAGCCTGCATTGGGTCACAATGGTTCCTTGCTTCTCTTAACCTCTGTGGTGTCACAATGCATCCCATGCCCTTTTAGGCCACTTGATGTCACAATGAATCATTTGATTCTTGGCCTTCATGGTGTCATAATAGATCCTTGCTTCTATAGGTCCCCATGCTGTCACAGTTCTTCCATGGTCCTTTTGCGCCCCCTGGCGTCAGAAGGGAATCTTAGATTGTTAGCCTGCATTGGGTCACAAAGGTTCCTTGCTTCTCTTAACCTCTGTGGTGTCACAATGCATCTCATGCCCTTTTAGGCCACTTGGTGTTACAATGAATCATTTGAGTCTTGGCCTCTATGGTGTCATAATGATTCCATGTTTTACTTGGGCCCCATGCTTTCACAATTCATCCCTGGCCCTATTACAACCCCTGGTGTCACAATGGATCATTAGATTGTTAGCCTCCATTGGGTCACAATGGTTCCTTGCTTCTCTTAACCTCTGTGGTGTCACAATGCATTCCAAGCCCTTTTAGGCCACTTGATGTCACAATGAATCATTTGATTCTTGGCCTTCATGGTGTCATAATAGATCCTTGCTTCTATAGGTCCCCATGCTGTCACAGTTCATCCGTGGACCTTTTGCACCCCCTGGTGTCAAAAGGGATTCTTAGATTGTTAGCCTGCATTGGGTCACAATGGTTCCTTGCTTCTCTTAACCTCTGTGGTGTCACAATGCATCCCATGCCCTTTTAGGCCACTTGATGTCACAATGAATCATTTGATTCTTGGCCTTCATGGTGTCATAATAGATCCTTGCTTCTATAGGTCCCCATGCTGTCACAGTTCATCCGTGGTTCTTTTGCGCCCCCTGGTGTCAAAAGGGATTCTTAGATTGTTAGCCTGCATTGGGTCACAATGGTTCCTTGTTTCTCTTAACCTCTGTGGTGTCACAATGCATCCCATGCCCTTTTAGGCCACTTGATGTCACAATGAATCATTTGAGTCTTGGCCTCTATGGTGTCAGAAGGTTTGCATGTTTTTCTTGGGCCCAATGCTTTCACAATTCATCCCTGGCCCTATTACAACCCCTGGTGTCACAATGGATCATTAGATTGTTAGCCTCCCTTGGGTCACAATGGTTCCTTGCTTCTCTTACCCTCTGTGGTGTCACAATGCATCCCATGCCCTTTTAGGCCACTTGATGTCACAATGAATCATTTGGTTCTTGGCCTTCATGGTGTCATAATAGATCCTTGCTTCTATAGGTCCCCATGCTGTCACAGTTCATCCGTGGTCCTTTTGCGCCCCCTGGTGTCAAAAGGGATTCTTAGATTATTAGCCTGCATTGGGTCACAATTGTTCCTTGCTTCTCTTAACCTCTGTGGTGTCACAATGCATCCCATGCCCTTTTAGGCCACTTGATGTCACAATGAATCATTTGATTCTTGGCCTTCATGGTGTCATAATAGATCCTTGCTTCTATAGGTCCCCATGCTGTCACAGTTCATCCGTGGTCCTTTTGCACCCCCTGGTGTCAAAAGGGATTCTTAGATTGTTAGCCTGCATTGGGTCACAATGGTTCCTTGCTTCTCTTAACCTCTGTGGTGTCACAATGCATCCCATGCCCTTTTAGGCCACTTGATGTCACAATGAATCATTTGATTCTTGGCCTTCATGGTGTCATAATAGATCCTTGCTTCTATAGGTCCCCATGCTGTCACAGTTCTTCCATGGTCCTTTTGCGCCCCCTGGCGTCAGAAGGGAATCTTAGATTGTTAGCCTGCATTGGGTCACAAAGGTTCCTTGCTTCTCTTAACCTCTGTGGTGTCACAATGCATCTCATGCCCTTTTAGGCCACTTGGTGTTACAATGAATCATTTGAGTCTTGGCCTCTATGGTGTCATAATGTTTCCATGTTTTTCTTGGGCCCCATGCTTTCACAATTCATCCCTGGCCCTATTACAACCCCTGGTGTCACAGGGGATCATTAGATTGTTAGCCTCCCTTGGGTCACAATGGTTCCTTGCTTCTCTTAACCTCTGTGGTGTCACAATGCATTCCAAGCCTTTTTAGGCCACTTGATGTCACAATGAATCATTTGATTCTTGGCCTTCATGGTGTCATAATAGATCCTTGCTTCTATAGGTCCCCATGCTGTCACAGTTCATCCGTGGTCCTTTTGCGCCCCCTGGTGTCAAAAGGTATTCTTAGATTGTTAGCCTGCATTGGGTCACAATGGTTCCCTGATTCTCTTAACCTCTGTGGTGTCACAATGCATCCCATGCCCTTTTAGGCCACTTGGTGTTACAATGAATCATTTGAGTCTTGGCCTCTATGGTGTCAAAATGTTTCCATGTTTTTCTTGGGCTCCATGCTTTCACAATTCATCCCTGGCCCTATTACAACCCCTGGTGTCACAATGGATCATTGGATTGTTAGCCTCCCTTGGGCCACAATGGTTCCTTGCTTCTCTTAACCTCTGTGGTGTCACAATGCATCCCAAGCCCTTTTAGGCCACTTGATGTCACAATGAATCATTTGATTCTTGGCCTTCATGGTGTCATAATAGATCCTTGCTTCTATAGGTCCCCATGCTGTCACAATTCATCCGTGGTCCTTTTGCACCCCCTGGTGTCAAAAGGGATTCTTAGATTGTTAGCCTGCATTGGGTCACAATGGTTCCTTGCTTCTCTTAACCTCTGTGGTGTCACAATGCATCCCATGCCCTTTTAGGCCACTTGGTGTTACAATGAATCATTTGAGTCTTGGCCTCTATGGTGTCATAATATTTCCATGATTTATTGTGCCCCATGCTTTCACAATTCATCCCTGGCCCTATTACAACCCCTGGTGTCACAGGGAATCATTAGATTGTTAGCCTCCCTTGGGCCACAATGGTTCCCTGCTTCTCTTAACCTCTGTGGTGTCACAATGCATTCCAAGCCCTTTTAGGCCACTTGATGTCACAATGAATCATTTGATTCTTGGCCTTCATGGTGTCATAATAGATCCTTGCTTCTATAGGTCCCCATGCCGTCACAGTTCATCCGTGGTCCTTTTGAGCCCCCTGGTGTCAAAAGGGATTCTTAGATTGTTAGCCTCCCTTGGGTCACAATGGTTCCTTGCTTCTCTTAACCTCTGTGGTGTCACAATGCATTCCAAGCCCTTTTAGGCCACTTGATGTCACAATGAATCATTTGATTCTTTTCCTTCATGGTGTCATAATAAATCCTTGCTTCTATAGGTCCCCATGCTGTTACAGTTCTTCCGAGGTCCTTTTGCGCCCCCTGGTGTCAAAAGCGATTCTTAGATTGTTAGCCTGCATTGGGTAACAATGGTTCCTTGCTTCTCTTAACCTCTGTGGTGTCACAATGCATCCCATGCCCTTTTAGGCCACTTGATGTCACAATGAATCGTTTGATTCTTGGCCTTCATGGTGTCGTAATAGATCCTTGCTTCTATAGGTCCCCATGCTGTCACAGTTCATCCGTGGTCCTTTTGCGCCCCCTGGTGTCAAAAGGGATTCTTAGATTGTTAGCCTGCATTGGGTCACAATGGTTCCCTGCTTCTCTTAACCTCTGTGGTGTCACAATGCATCCCATGCCCTTTTAGGCCACTTGGTGTTACAATGAATCATTTGAGTCTTGGCCTCTATGGTGTCATAATGTTTCCATGTTCTTCTTGGGCCCCATGCTTTCACAATTCATCCCTGGCCCTATTAAAAACCCTGGTGTCACAATGGATCATTAGATTGTTAGCCTCCCTTGGGTCACAATGGTTCCTTGCTTCTCTTAACCTCTGTGGTGTCACAATGCATTCCAAGCCCTTTTAGGCCACTTGATGTCACAATGAATCATTTGATTCTTGGCCTTCATGGTGTCATAATAAATCCTTGCTTCTATAGGTCCCCATGCTGTCACAGTTCATCCGTGGTCCTTTTGCGCCCCCTGGTGTCAAAAGGGATTCTTAGATTATTAGCCTGCATTGGGTCACAATGGTTCCTTGCTTCTCTTAACCTCTGTGGTGTCACAATGCATCCCATGCCCTTTTAGGCCACTTGGTGTTACAATGAATCATTTGAGTCTTGGCCTCTATGGTGTCATAATGATTCCATGTTTTACTTGGGCCCCATGCTTTCACAATTCATCCCTGGCCCTATTAAAACCCCTGGTGTCACAATGGATCATTAGATTGTTAGCCTCCATTGGGTCACAATGGTTCCTTGCTTCTCTTAACCTCTGTGGTGTCACAATGCATTCCAAGCCCTTTTAGGCCACTTGATGTCACAATGAATCATTTGATTCTTGGCCTTCATGGTGTCATAATAGATCCTTGCTTCTATAGGTCCCCATGCTGTCACAGTTCATCCGTGGACCTTTTGCACCCCCTGGTGTCAAAAGGGATTCTTAGATTGTTAGCCTGCATTGGGTCAGAATGGTTCCTTGCTTCTCTTAACCTCTGTGGTGTCACAATGCATCCCATGCCCTTTTAGGCCACTTGATGTCACAATGAATCATTTGATTCTTGGCCTTCATGGTGTCATAATAGATCCTTGCTTCTATAGGTCCCCATGCTGTCACAGTTCATCCGTGGTTCTTTTGCGCCCCCTGGTGTCAAAAGGGATTCTTAGATTGTTAGCCTGCATTGGGTCACAATGGTTCCTTGTTTCTCTTAACCTCTGTGGTGTCACAATGCATCCCATGCCCTTTTAGGCCACTTGATGTCACAATGAATCATTTGAGTCTTGGCCTCTATGGTGTCAGAAGGTTTGCATGTTTTTCTTGGGCCCAATGCTTTCACAATTCATCCCTGGCCCTATTACAACCCCTGGTGTCACAATGGATCATTAGATTGTTAGCCTCCCTTGGGTCACAATGGTTCCTTGCTTCTCTTACCCTCTGTGGTGTCACAATGCATCCCATGCCCTTTTAGGCCACTTGATGTCACAATGAATCATTTGGTTCTTGGCCTTCATGGTGTCATAATAGATCCTTGCTTCTATAGGTCCCCATGCTGTCACAGTTCATCCGTGGTCCTTTTGCGCCCCCTGGTGTCAAAAGGGATTCTTAGATTATTAGCCTGCATTGGGTCAGAATGGTTCCTTGCTTCTCTTAACCTCTGTGGTGTCACAATGCATCCCATGCCCTTTTAGGCCACTTGATGTCACAATGAATCATTTGATTCTTGGCCTTCATGGTGTCATAATAGATCCTTGCTTCTATAGGTCCCCATGCTGTCACAGTTCATCCGTGGTCCTTTTGCACCCCCTGGTGTCAAAAGGGATTCTTAGATTGTTAGCCTCCATTGGGTCACAATGGTTCCTTGCTTCTCTTAACCTCTGTGGTGTCACAATGCATCCCATGCCCTTTTAGGCCACTTGATGTCACAATGAATCATTTGATTCTTGGCCTTCATGGTGTCATAATAGATCCTTGCTTCTATAGGTCCCCATGCTGTCACAGTTCTTCCATGGTCCTTTTGCGCCCCCTGGCGTCAGAAGGGAATCTTAGATTGTTAGCCTGCATTGGGTCACAAAGGTTCCTTGCTTCTCTTAACCTCTGTGGTGTCACAATGCATCTCATGCCCTTTTAGGCCACTTGGTGTTACAATGAATCATTTGAGTCTTGGCCTCTATGGTGTCATAATGTTTCCATGTTTTTCTTGGGCCCCATGCTTTCACAATTCATCCCTGGCCCTATTACAACCCCTGGTGTCACAGGGGATCATTAGATTGTTAGCCTCCCTTGGGTCACAATGGTTCCTTGCTTCTCTTAACCTCTGTGGTGTCACAATGCATTCCAAGCCTTTTTAGGCCACTTGATGTCACAATGAATCATTTGATTCTTGGCCTTCATGGTGTCATAATAGATCCTTGCTTCTATAGGTCCCCATGCTGTCACAGTTCATCCGTGGTCCTTTTGCGCCCCCTGGTGTCAAAAGGTATTCTTAGATTGTTAGCCTGCATTGGGTCACAATGGTTCCCTGCTTCTCTTAACCTCTGTGGTGTCACAATGCATCCCATGCCCTTTTAGGCCACTTGGTGTTACAATGAATCATTTGAGTCTTGGCCTCTATGGTGTCAAAATGTTTCCATGTTTTTCTTGGGCTCCATGCTTTCACAATTCATCCCTGGCCCTATTACAACCCCTGGTGTCACAATGGATCATTGGATTGTTAGCCTCCCTTGGGCCACAATGGTTCCTTGCTTCTCTTAACCTCTGTGGTGTCACAATGCATCCCAAGCCCTTTTAGGCCACTTGATGTCACAATGAATCATTTGATTCTTGGCCTTCATGGTGTCATAATAGATCCTTGCTTCTATAGGTCCCCATGCTGTCACAATTCATCCGTGGTCCTTTTGCACCCCCTGGTGTCAAAAGGGATTCTTAGATTGTTAGCCTGCATTGGGTCACAATGGTTCCTTGCTTCTCTTAACCTCTGTGGTGTCACAATGCATCCCATGCCCTTTTAGGCCACTTGGTGTTACAATGAATCATTTGAGTCTTGGCCTCTATGGTGTCATAATATTTCCATGATTTATTGTGCCCCATGCTTTCACAATTCATCCCTGGCCCTATTACAACCCCTGGTGTCCCAGGGGATCATTAGATTGTTAACCTCCCTTGGATCACAATTGTTCCCTGCTTCTCTTAACCTCTGTGGTGTCACAATGCATCCCATGCCCTTTTAGGCCACTTGATGTCACAATGAATCATTTGATTCTTGGCCTTCATGGTGTCATAATAGATCCTTGCTTCTATAGGTCCCCATGCTGTCACAGTTCATCCGTGGTCCTTTTGCGCCCCCTGGTGTGAAAAGGGATTCTTAGATTGTTAGCCTGCATTGGGTCACAAGGGTTCCTTGCTTCTCTTAACCTCTGTGGTGTCACAATGCATCCCATGCCCTTTTAGGCAACTTGGTGTTACAATGAATCATTTGAGTCTTGGCCTCTATGTTGTCATAATTTTTCCATGTTTTTCTTGGGCCCCATGCTTTCACAATTCATCCCTGGCCCTATTACAACCCCTGGTGTCACAATGGATCATTAGATTGTTAGCCTCCCTTGGGTCACAATGGTTCCTTGCTTCTCTTAACCTCTGTGGTGTCACAATGCATTCCAAGCCCTTTTAGGCCACTTGATGTCACAATGAATCATTTGATTCTTTTTCTTCATGGTGTCATAATAAATCCTTGCTTCTATAGGTCCCCATGCTGTCACAGTTCATCCGTGGTCCTTTTGCGCCCCCTGGTGTCAAAAGGGATTCTTAGATTATTAGCCTGCATTGGGTCACAATGGTTCCTTGCTTCTCTTAACCTCTGTGGTGTCACAATGCATCCCATGCCCTTTTAGGCCACTTGGTGTTACAATGAATCATTTGAGTCTTGGCCTCTATGGTGTCATAATGTTTCCATGTTTTACTTGGGCCCCATGCTTTCACAATTCATCCCTGGCCCTATTACAACCCCTGGTGTCACAATGGATCATTGGATTGTTAGCCTCCCTTGGGCCACAATGGTTCCTTGCTTCTCTTAACCTCTGTGGTGTCACAATGCATCCCAAGCCCTTTTAGGCCACTTGATGTCACAATGAATCATTTGATTCTTGGCCTTCATGGTGTCATAATAGATCCTTGCTTCTATAGGTCCCCATGCTGTCACAATTCATCCGTGGTCCTTTTGCACCCCCTGGTGTCAAAAGGGATTCTTAGATTGTTAGCCTGCATTGGGTCACAATGGTTCCTTGCTTCTCTTAACCTCTGCGGTGTCACAATGCATCCCATGCCCTTTTAGGCCACTTGGTGTTACAATGAATCATTTGAGTCTTGGCCTCTATGGTGTCATAATATTTCCATGATTTATTGTGCCCCATGCTTTCACAATTCATCCCTGGCCCTATTACAACCCCTGGTGTCCCAGGGGATCATTAGATTGTTAACCTCCCTTGGATCACAATTGTTCCCTGCTTCTCTTAACCTCTGTGGTGTCACAATGCATCCCATGCCCTTTTAGGCCACTTGATGTCACAATGAATCATTTGATTCTTGGCCTTCATGGTGTCATAATAGATCCTTGCTTCTATAGGTCCCCATGCTGTCACAGTTCATCCGTGGTCCTTTTGCGCCCCCTGGTGTGAAAAGGGATTCTTAGATTGTTAGCCTGCATTGGGTCACAAGGGTTCCTTGCTTCTCTTAACCTCTGTGGTGTCACAATGCATCCCATGCCCTTTTAGGCAACTTGGTGTTACAATGAATCATTTGAGTCTTGGCCTCTATGTTGTCATAATTTTTCCATGTTTTTCTTGGGCCCCATGCTTTCACAATTCATCCCTGGCCCTATTACAACCCCTGGTGTCACAATGGATCATTAGATTGTTAGCCTCCCTTGGGTCACAATGGTTCCTTGCTTCTCTTAACCTCTGTGGTGTCACAATGCATTCCAAGCCCTTTTAGGCCACTTGATGTCACAATGAATCATTTGATTCTTTTTCTTCATGGTGTCATAATAAATCCTTGCTTCTATAGGTCCCCATGCTGTCACAGTTCATCCGTGGTCCTTTTGCGCCCCCTGGTGTCAAAAGGGATTCTTAGATTATTAGCCTGCATTGGGTCACAATGGTTCCTTGCTTCTCTTAACCTCTGTGGTGTCACAATGCATCCCATGCCCTTTTAGGCCACTTGGTGTTACAATGAATCATTTGAGTCTTGGCCTCTATGGTGTCATAATGTTTCCATGTTTTACTTGGGCCCCATGCTTTCACAATTCATCCCTGGCCCTATTACAACCCCTGGTGTCACAATGGATCATTAGATTGTTAGCCTCCATTGGGTCACAATGGTTCCTTGCTTCTCTTAACCTCTGTGGTGTCACAATGCATTCCAAGCCCTTTTAGGCCACTTGATGTCACAATGAATCATTTGATTCTTGGCCTTCATGGTGTCATAATAGATCCTTGCTTCTATAGGTTCCCATGCTGTCACAGTTCATCCGTGGACCTTTTGCACCCCCTGGTTCAAAAGGGATTCTTAGATTGTTAGCCTGCATTGGGTCACAATGGTTCCTTGCTTCTCTTAACCTCTGTGGTGTCACAATGCATCCCATGCCCTTTTAGGCCACTTGATGTCACAATGAATCATTTGATTCTTGGCCTTCATGGTGTCATAATAGATCCTTGCTTCTATAGGTCCCCATGCTGTCACAGTTCATCCGTGGTTCTTTTGCGCCCCCTGGTGTCAAAAGGGATTCTTAGATTGTTAGCCTGCATTGGGTAACAATGGTTCCTTGTTTCTCTTAACCTCTGTGGTGTCACAATGCATCCCATGTCCTTTTAGGCCACTTGATGTCACAATGAATTATTTGAGTCTTGGCCTCTAGGGTGTCAGAAGGTTTGCATGTTTTTCTTGGGCCCCATGCTTTCACAATTCATCCCTGGCCCTATTACAACCCCTGGTGTCACAATGGATCATTAGATTGTTAGCCTCCCTTGGGTCACAATGGTTCCTTGCTTCTCTTAACCTCTGTGGTGTCACAATGCATTCCAAGCCCTTTTAGGCCACTTGATGTCACAATGAATCATTTGATTCTTGGCCTTCATGGTGTCATAATAGATCCTTGCTTCTATAGGTTCCCATGCTGTCACAGTTCATCCGTGGACCTTTTGCACCCCCTGGTGTCAAAAGGGATTCTTAGATTGTTAGCCTGCATTGGGTCACAATGGTTCCTTGCTTCTCTTAACCTCTGTGGTGTCACAATGCATCCCATGCCCTTTTAGGCCACTTGATGTCACAATGAATCATTTGATTCTTGGCCTTCATGGTGTCATAATAGATCCTTGCTTCTATAGGTCCCCATGCTGTCACAGTTCATCCGTGGTTCTTTTGCGCCCCCTGGTGTCAAAAGGGATTCTTAGATTGTTAGCCTGCATTGGGTCACAATGGTTCCTTGCTTCTCTTAACCCCTGTGGTGTCACAATGCATCCCATGCCATTTTAGGCCACTTGATGTCACAATGAATCATTTGATTCTTGGCCTCCATGGTGGCATAATAGATCCTTGCTTCTATAGGTCCCCGTGCTGTAACATTCCATCACTGGGCCTTTTACAAACCCTGGTGTCACAAGGGATCATTAGATTGTTAGCCTGCATTGGGACACAATGGTTCCTTGCTTCTCTTAACCTCTGTGGTGTCACAATGCATTCCAAGCCCTTTTAGGCCACTTGATGTCACAATGAATCATTTGATTCTTGGCCTTCATGGTGTCATAATAGATCCTTGCTTCTATAGGTCCCCATGCTGTCACAGTTCATCCGTGGTCCTTTTGAGCCCCCTGGTGTCAAAAGGGATTCTTAGATTGTTAGCCTCCCTTGGGTCACAATGGTTCCTTGCTTCTCTTAACCTCTGTGGTGTCACAATGCATCCCATGCCTTTTAGGCCACTTGGTGTTACAATGAATCATTTGAGTCTTGGCCTCTATAGTGTCATAATGTTTCCATGTTTTTCTTGGGCCCCATGCTTCCACAATTCATCCCTGGCCCTATTACAAACCCTGGTGTCACAATGGATCATTAGATTGTTAGCCTCCCTTGGGTCACAATGGTTCCTTGCTTCGCTTAACCTCTGTGGTGTCACAATGCATTCCAAGCCCTTTTCGGCCACTTGATGTCACAATGAATCATTTGATTCTTTTTCTTCATGGTGTCATAATAAATCCTTGCTTCTATAGGTCCCCATGCTGTCACAGTTCATCGGTGGTCCTTTTGCGCCCCCTGGTGTCAAAAGGGATTCTTAGATTGTTAGCCTGCATTGGGTCACAATGGTTCCTTGCTTCTCTTAACCTCTGCGGTGTCACAATGCAACCCATGCCCTTTTAGGCCACTTGATGTCACAATGAATCATTTGATTCTTGGCCTTCATGGTGTCATAATAGATCCTTGCTTCTATAGGTCCCCATGCCGTCACAGTTCATCCGTGGTCCTTTTGAGCCCCCTGGTGTCAAAAGGGATTCTTAGATTGTTAGCCTACATTGGGTCACAATGGTTCCTTGCTTCTCTTAACCTCTGTGGTGTCACAATGCATCCCATGCCCTTTTAGGCCACTTGGTGTTACAATGAATCATTTGAGTCTTGGCCTCTATGGTGTCATAATGTTTCCATGTTTTTCTTGGGCCCCATGCTTTCACAATTCATCCCTGGCCCTATTACAAACCCTGGTGTCACAATGGATCATTAGATTGTTAGCCTCCCTTGGGTCACAATGGTTCCTTGCTTCTCTTAACCTCTGTGGTGTCACAATGCATTCCAAGCCCTTTTAGGCCACTTGATGTCACAATGAATCATTTGATTCTTTTCCTTCATGGTGTCATAATAAATCCTTGCTTCTATAGGTCCCCATGCTGTCACAGTGCATCCGAGGTCCTTTTGCGCCCCCTGGTGTCAAAAGGGATTCTTAGATTGTTAGCCTGCATTGGGTCACAATGGTTCCTTGCTTCTCTTAACCTCTGTGGGGTCACAATGCATCCCATGCCCTTTTAGGCCACTTGATGTCACAATGAATCGTTTGATTCTCGGCCTTCATGGTGTCGTAATAGATCCTTGCTTCTATAGGTCCCCATGCTGTCACAGTTCATCCGTGGTCCTTTTGCGCCCCCTGGTGTCAAAAGGGATTCTTAGATTGTTAGCCTGCATTGGGTCACAATGGTTCCCTGCTTCTCTTAACCTCTGTGGTGTCACAATGCATTCCAAGCCCTTTTAGGCCACTTGGTGTTACAATGAATCATTTGAATCTTGGCCTCTATGGTGTCATAATATTTCCATGATTTATTGTGCCCCATGCTTTCACAATTCATCCCTGGCCCTATTACAACCCCTGGTGTCACAGGGGATCATTAGATTGTTAGACACCCTTGGGCCACAATGGTTCCCTGCTTCTCTTAACCTCTGTGGTGTCACAATGCATTCCAAGCCCTTTTAGGCCACTTGATGTCACAATGAATCATTTGATTCTTGGCCTTCATGGTGTCATAATAGATCCTTGCTTCTATAGGTCCCCATGCCGTCACAGTTCATCCGTGGTCCTTTTGAGCCCCCTGGTGTCAAAAGGGATTCTTAGATTGTTAGCCTACATTGGGTCACAATGGTTCCTTGCTTCTCTTAACCTCTGTGGTGTCACAATGCATCCCATGCCCTTTTAGGCCACTTGGTGTTACAATGAATCATTTGAGTCTTGGCCTCTATGGTGTCATAATTATTCCATGTTTTACTTGGGCCCCATGCTTTCACAATTCATCCCTGGCCCTATTACAACCCCTGGTGTCACAATGGATCATTAGATTGTTAGCCTCCATTGGGTCACAATGGTTCCTTGCTTCTCTTAACCTCTGTGGTGTCACAATGCATTCCAAGCCCTTTTAGGCCACTTGATGTCACAATGAATCATTTGATTCTTGGCCTTCATGGTGTCATAATAGATCCTTGCTTCTATAGGTCCCCATGCTGTCACAGTTCATCCGTGGACCTTTTGCACCCCCTGGTGTCAAAAGGGATTCTTAGATTGTTAGCCTGCATTGGGTCACAATGGTTCCTTGCTTCTCTTAACCTCTGTGGTGTCACAATGCATCCCATGCCCTTTTAGGCCACTTGATGTCACAATGAATCATTTGATTCTTGGCCTTCATGGTGTCATAATAGATCCTTGCTTCTATAGGTCCCCATGCTGTCACAGTTCATCCGTGGTTCTTTTGCGCCCCCTGGTGTCAAAAGGGATTCTTAGATTGTTAGCCTGCATTGGGTCACAATGGTTCCTTGTTTCTCTTAACCTCTGTGGTGTCACAATGCATCCCATGCCCTTTTAGGCCACTTGATGTCACAATGAATCATTTGAGTCTTGGCCTCTATGGTGTCAGAAGGTTTGCATGTTTTTCTTGGGCCCCATGCTTTCACAATTCATCCCTGGCCCTATTACAACCCCTGGTGTCACAATGGATCATTAGATTGTTAGCCTCCCTTGGGTCACAATGGTTCCTTGCTTCTCTTAACCTCTGTGGTGTCACAATGCATTCCAAGCCCTTTTAGGCCACTTGATGTCACAATGAATCATTTGATTCTTGGCCTTCATGGTGTCATAATAGATCCTTGCTTCTATAGGTCCCCATGCTGTCACAGTTCATCCGTGGTCCTTTTGCGCCCCCTGGTGTCAAAAGGGATTCTTAGATTATTAGCCTGCATTGGGTCACAATGGTTCCTTGCTTCTCTTAACCTCTGTGGTGTCACAATGCATCCCATGCCCTTTTAGGCCACTTGATGTCACAATGAATCATTTGATTCTTGGCCTTCATGGTGTCATAATAGATCCTTGCTTCTATAGGTCCCCATGCTGTCACAGTTCATCCGTGGTCCTTTTGCACCCCCTGGTGTCAAAAGGGATTCTTAGATTGTTAGCCTGCATTGGGTCACAATGGTTCCTTGCTTCTCTTAACCTCTGTGGTGTCACAATGCATCCCATGCCCTTTTAGGCCACTTGGTGTCACAATGAATCATTTGAGTCTTGGCCTCTATGGTGTCATAATATTTCCATGTCTTTATTGGGCCCCATGCTTTCACAATTCATCCCTGGCCCTTTTACAACCCCTGGTGTCACAAGGGGTCATTAGATTGTTAGCCTCCCTTGGGTCACAATGGTTCCCTGCTTCTCTTAACCTCTGTGGTGTCACAATGCATTCCAAGGCCTTTTAGGCCACTTGATGTCACAATGAATCATTTGATTCTCGGCCTCCACGGTGCCATAATAGATCCTTGCTTCTATAGGTCCCCATGCTGTCACAGTTCATCCGTGGTCCTTTTGCGCCCCCTGGTATCAAAAGGGAATCTTGGATAGTTAGCCTGCATTGGGTGACAATGGTTCCTTGCTTTTCTTAACCTCTGTGGTGTCACAATGCATCCCATGCCCTTTTAGGCCACTTGATGTCACAATGAATCATTTGATTCTTGGCCTTCATGGTGTCATAATAGATCCTTGCTTCTATAGGTCCCCATGCTGTCACAGTTCATCCGTGGTCCTTTTGCGCCCCCTGGTGTCAAAAGGGATTCTTAGATTATTAGCCTGCATTGGGTCACAATGGTTCCTTGCTTCTCTTAACCTCTGTGGTGTCACAATGCATCCCATGCCCTTTTAGGCCACTTGATGTCACAATGAATCATTTGATTCTTGGCCTTCATGGTGTCATAATAGATCCTTGCTTCTATAGGTCCCCATGCTGTCACAGTTCATCCGTGGTCCTTTTGCACCCCCTGGTGTCAAAAGGGATTCTTAGATTGTTAGCCTGCATTGGGTCACAATGGTTCCTTGCTTCTCTTAACCTCTGTGGTGTCACAATGCATCCCATGCCCTTTTAGGCCACTTGGTGTCACAATGAATCATTTGAGTCTTGGCCTCTATGGTGTCATAATATTTCCATGTCTTTATTGGGCCCCATGCTTTCACAATTCATCCCTGGCCCTTTTACAACCCCTGGTGTCACAAGGGGTCATTAGATTGTTAGCCTCCCTTGGGTCACAATGGTTCCCTGCTTCTCTTAACCTCTGTGGTGTCACAATGCATTCCAAGGCCTTTTAGGCCACTTGATGTCACAATGAATCATTTGATTCTTGGCCTCCACGGTGCCATAATAGATCCTTGCTTCTATAGGTCCCCATGCTGTCACAGTTCATCCGTGGTCCTTTTGCGCCCCCTGGTATCAAAAGGGAATCTTGGATAGTTAGCCTGCATTGGGTGACAATGGTTCCTTGCTTTTCTTAACCTCTGTGGTGTCACAATGCATCCCATGCCCTTTTAGGCCACTTGGTGTCACAGTGAATCATTTGATTCTTGGCCTTCATGGTGTCATAATAGATCCTTGCTTCTATAGGTCCCCATGCTTTCACAATTCATCCCTGGCCCTATTACAACCCCTGGTGTCACAATGGATCATTAGATTGTTAGCCTCCCTTGGGTCACAATGGTTCCTTGCTTCTCTTAACCCCTGTGGTGTCACAATGCAACCCATGCCCTTTTAGGCCACTTGATGTCACAATGAATCATTTGATTCTTGGCCTTCATGGTGTCATAATAGATCCTTGCTTCTATAGGTCCCCATGCTGTCACAGTTCATTCGTGGTCCTTTTGCGCCCCCTGGTGTCAAAAGGGATTCTTAGATTGTTAGCCTCCCTTGGGTCACAATGGTTCCTTGATTCTCTTAACCCCTGTGGTGTCACAATTCATCCCATGCCCTTTTAGGCCACTTGGTGTTACAATGAATCATTTGAGTCTTGGCCTCTATGGTGTCATAATGTTTCCATGTTTTTCTTGGGCCCCATGCTTTCACAATTCATCCCTGGCCCTATTACAACCCCTGGTGTCACAATGGATCATTAGATTGTTAGCCTCCCTTGGGTCACAATGGTTCCTTGCTTCTCTTAACCTCTGTGGTGTCACAATGCATTCCAAGCCCTTTTAGGCCACTTGATGTCACAATGAATCATTTGATTCTTGGCCTTCATGGTGTCATAATAGATCCTTGCTTC